>NC_140201.1:6591993-7019576 GCF_965226575.1 Pagrus pagrus | reverse complement strand
CTTCAATGAAGGCCTATCATGACAGAGTTACGTAGACGTATTTAATCATCCCACCTGTGTTTGTTGCCTTTGTCCCGTTCCATCCACAGATAGAAATAAGCATCTTTCCCACCTGAGAGTTCCTCTGATAATTGGCCAACAGAGTTTGGTAGTTGTGTTTGTTTTCCTGGAGTATCCACCTGAGTTTACTTGAATTGAGGAACCATTTGGTCCACCTGTGCCCCCGTCTGACCCCCCATGCGTCCGACCCCAGCTGCCCCCCAGCATCCTCCTATCTGAATGTGACCAGGACAAGAAGATCATCACTCACACAAGACCATCACGGATTTGTTTCATTCTGAACTCCACCAAGTGGAAACAGACGATATAATCCACCGAGGCCGAGTTATATTTTCCCGGACAATACAAGGAGACATCTTGACATCCGCTGCTGGCTAAGCCCTCGTGTGCCAGCAGCGAAAAGTGACTCAGACTGATGGGAACAGCTGAGAGGTCCATGTAAGGTCCCGCTGGTCCTGCTGTGCGCTGTGTAATCACTAAAGCAAAACGAACAGGCAGTGTTTTGTGGAGCCTTTTGAGGGGTCGTCTGGCCTGAGGGGACGGTTGCTATTTTTCCTCTTTACCCACTCAAACATGCCAGTAGACTCCTCTGTTATCTCATCTTGGAGAGTTTCATGGTGCAAGCAGAACACGGATTTAAGATTGACATGTTGGGCATGGCTGTGTGTGTGTGTGTGTGAGTGTGTGTGTGCAGCGGGACGGCAGCCAGGGTCATCAGCTGTTTACTCCATCCTTTGTTCCCCACGTCTTGTTGACAGGGCACCCACAGCCGTGGTATTAATGAGATTAGCAGATTACTGCAGCCCCTCCCTTCGCTCAACCTCTGCCCCCTTCTTGTCCACTCGGCAGCCCTGCAGAGCCTCAGCGGCTAATCCAGGCCAGGCTGGACCGGGCTGGACTATAAACACACACTTGTACACAAACACACACACGTTTAAATACCCAGTCGTGTGTGCTCGATTCTCCTCGGTGCATGAATAAAACGGCACACGTGTGCAGCTCCGGGTGCACCGTAGAGGCAGCAGAGATATCCCGTCAGATGACTACGGTTGTGGTTTGTTGTTGTCCCACTTTCTCATCTGCCATCAGGAGGCTTGTTTTCTCTCAACTCCTGTTACTCTCGTGCTAAATTATTCCCTTGAATGAACCATCAGCGTTTGTGCTTCAGTAGCTTGAATCACTCTGTCCCCTGTGTTTTAATGTTTGAGCATGTCAGAGATGGTCGCAGATGAGCTCATGGTTCGTCGTTGCGACGCTGAAAAATATATTTTAAATCGGTTTCGGTATCCAGCCTGGTCCCAAGTAAAAAGTAGACAGGAAAATGGGGACAAAAGCACAAATTAACTGCTTATTATGCATCACAGTGGCTTCAAAATGACAATAAATTGATAAAGTTATTTATTTTTGAATATGAAAACAGAAAAAGTGAGCCCTGCTTGTTATATTGGACAGAGTGGTTGCCAACCTTTTTGGCTTGTTACCCCTTAAAATGCCACCTATCAAACCCCTCAAATGCACCTTGTGACCCCCCAGTTGGGAACCACCAGTTTACAGTAGGATGCTATTGGTCCAGGAAGCTGCTTCATTGATGCTTGACTTCCACCAAGACGTCCGCAATAGCATGCGGCAAAGCCGTAATCTTATTGTGTTCAGGCATCTGGAGGTTTAGGCGCTCCACTTTCCTCCCCCATGTGATAGTCGTCCTTGCACACTCAGCTGTGACACTGCAGCACGCTGTGTATGTACTCGCCCGCAAGGTCGTATGATAAACAAGCATCGTTATTGGATCCGACCTTTACACACATGTGCTGACAGGGACGTGCACAGCGGAGCGTCTGAACACAACCAAGTCTGAGAGAGCAGCCACTGAAACCAACCCGAACTTTCTATGTCCAAACCCAAATTAAAGAAGATGCAGTTATTGTAAGATGTAGCACTGAACAGCCTCTGTGTTGCGTTCGAAGCAGTGTCATATAAATAACGAACCTCAGGCTGCTAGCTGCACAGCTAACCAAGCTAACGAGCTAGTGGTAGCTACAGTATGCTGCCCCCTATTTGTTTTTGCAACGCTGACCTGCATCCAAGCATTGTTTCTAAATGTAGACTGGGTTTGGGTCCATTGGGAATCAATGCTCTGGTTCCTACAAATTTTAAGGAGCTGAAAAAAAATAGCAATAACCCTGCTGCCTTTATGTTAGCCAGCTAGCTCACTTGCCAAGATTGGTTCATGTGGTAGCATCCACAGGGAATCCCTTTTAGTTTTACCCTTCAACTTAACTTTAAATCTTCCCGAGTTCTCAAACAACGGCTACAATAACAAGTTTGGATGCCACAGGGTCACATAACAGGAGAGCAGGGCATCGCTTTGCGTCACGTCTGTATTTGTTTGCTTTACGGCTCGTGGTCGGTCTATCAAAATCTAATCAAAGTTGGTATGATAGGCTGATCTAATTAAAGCAATTCTTTTTTTTCCAGCCATGGAGGGCAAACCTTTGTCAACCTTAGTCCGGCCTCGTGCTCGTCCTTGTGTGCAAACAAACACACTGCGGCTCACATCCCCTCCTTGGGTAATCCAGTCCTAATCCTCCCACCCAATCAAATAGAGAGAGGCAGCACACTGCGATGAAAACATGAGGAAATAAGTAAACGGTTCAGAATCCGATGAGATTTGGTGTCACACTTGTCGTGCACTCTTGGCCCCTTCGGCTCAGCCTTCAAATCCTGCTGTAACAAACTGGGGGCCTCAGAGACCCAGAGCTCAACCCTGCTGCCCATTCCAGCTCGCCCGGGCTTATTGGAGTCAGGCCTGCCTCTGAGGGACCTCGCATGAGCTCACACCAGTCAACCAGAGCGGAGTGACGGCAGTGATTCACGCTCAGAGAGTCTCTTTTTTTCTGGAGCTTTGACTGGCAGCCATTTTGGGCGCGTTGTTGCGGTCAGTGCAGCTCTCTCTCTCTCTCTCTCTCTCTCTCTGGCCCTGGTTTTGACAAGGACACCAGTGTCTTGACTCAACCTCCCCTCCCCTCCCCATCCTCTCCCTCTCTCTTCCCCCCTCCAACCCCATTTGCGCACACACTCAGCTGTTGTTCCCTGGCTGTTTCATTAGATTTGACACCCCACACCCGCCAGCCATTGTCAGGACGAGGAAGGGCAGAATGGGACTGTTTGTTGGCATCGGGTTGGATGTGTTTGGATGTGAATGTGGGTCAAAGTTAAGGGCAACAGCTGCTTCCACCACCCATCTCCTGTAGACGTGGATGTTAAATTAAATCAGAAGATACAGTACAGCGTGTTAAAGAAATGCAACGCTTGACCTGACAGATAAGGAACAATCTGCCGTAGGTTTTTACTTTAACAACTCGATGAAACCGTTCAATAAAAAGCAACTGTTGCTGATATTTGGGCCATTTTTTCACGCTGATTATTGGCACAGACACAGAGGAACCGTGGTCACTTAAGCTTAATTGAGCTTTAACTAAATTTGTCAAATGTGACGCACTTCGGATGCAACTGTCCCCTCTTTCACAACCCTCTTGTCCAATCAGTCGCCGAGCTGGATCGCGTAGCCGTTCCTCCAATCGTTTCGCAGAGCGGAGCGGCTTCCAAGCCAATTAACTCGCATCTCAACTGCAGTGCTAATTCTCGTCATCCAATCAAACCCCTCAGTGTGATTTCCTGAACTCTCTGACCGACTGCAAACAGACACATGATGCCTGTGACATCTCTGTGGATTATTGTTATGCAGGAAGTGACTCCAAATATTTAAACGCGATTAAAACTGGAGCTTTCTCTGTGGATGGGACCTTCATCTGGGACTTTTACAGAGTATTTCAGACGGGCCTTAGACTGGCTCTGTTTTGGAGACTTTTGGGTTTGTGTGAACAATGTGATAAAAGATTTAACGGATGAGACTTGTGTTATTTTATATTTTCCTTACTGTCAACGACAAACATGCACTTGACTGTAATTTCACTACTTCCCACGCATAAATCTTAAAAAAAAAAATATCATGAATGTACTTTTATTCTTTTAAAAAAAGCTAATTACGTTCCTTTAAAACCGGAGCACTGTAGCTTTTAACGAATGTTACTCAAAGCGAATTTGTTCGGGAACTACTTTCAGCTGCGGAGGAATACACATTTGCTGCTCTGATTATTTAAACAAAAAAACTACAGTGCCCACGTTCATTGTAGTGAAGGAAAGTGTCCCCCCCAGTGCAATATTGTGGTTCATTAATGTGTTTTTCATAGAAGAAGGTAAATTAGGCTTCAAGTGTTTGTTACGCTCTTTTGTTGACAATAAGAAAAATATAGCGTATGCCAAGACTTTTCACCACAGCTCTGTGAGTTGTGTTATCTCAGTATGCTGCTGCTGCTGCTGTAGGTCGGTGTGATATTTCAAATGACACACCTCAGACTGAAGATGTAAATATGTGGGAGTGTAACAAAAAAGAGCCGTTAAGACTGAAAAAAAAAAAACGAACAAAAAGAAATTGTCTTGCTGTGTAGTAGCATGCATGCCAGCCAGGTAGTTTAGAAACGTTTCTTTTTTTCTTTTTTTTTATTATTATTACCTCTGCTTTCGTTTGAGTTTTATATGTGACGTTTTAAATGAACGATTGTTTCTTCGGTAACTTAAAACTTGGATCTCGTCGGAGTGTTTTCCTTTTTATAGGAAACAGTGGTGTGATCAACAGTATTAAAAGTCTCTTCTGACTGCAGGTGTAACTATCATCATTATGGTGGTCTGTTTTTTTTATGTTTAGAAAAAAACAATAGAGACAAAAAAATAATAATAAACAATCGACGCTCATCTTCTCAAGCCTGAAAGAGCGAAAGCATGTGAGTTCATATGACTGATACTATTTTATTTTAAACTCAGCTGTCGTACCAGACTTCACTCGTCTATTTGCTAATTTAGTTGTGGTCATGATGCATCACCTGCCTCCCCTCAGATTCACACAGTATACATAAAGAAATGATCGAGTTAGCGGCTATCAATAGCTTTCTTCGTCAGTGCACCAGCTGGTGACACAAAGGCAGCCGTTGTGCCGTGCGGCGTTCGTCGCAGACAGCTCCGGCTCAGCTTCGCTGATTGTAGCTTCGCCTCTGATGCTTCGCCTTTCAAATTTCACAACTCCTTCTCTGTGTTGCGTCAACACTGGACAGATGTTAATACAGATATATAACTCTTCATCTCCGCGAGTCTCTATAGTTATCAGCCGTCGTTGTAACGAAGCAGCACAACACCTCGAGTGACTTTTGTAAAGCCACTAAAAATGTGTGTGTGAAGCTAAAAGTAAAAAATACTGTTGATGGGGAAACTTGAAGAAAAACAAAAGTGACTGTTTTCATTTTTCATGGTTTTTTTGTTCCTTTTTCATGACGATGATGTTGTTTACTATGTTGATTATTTAATAAAGCATCGAGCTGAAATCCAGATCTGCTGTTTCCCCTCTTTTCATCCACGTCCAGCTTTTCACACACTGAACTAAAACTGCCTTTGTTCTCCTCCACAGTACACATGAAATACTCTCCGCCTGCAATCCAGCTAACTTAAGACTGGCAGTAAATTCATGTGGGACATAAAATAGCTTAATGCACAGGCGCACAATAGCCCGGGCGCTGCAGATGGCCCTTTGGCTTCCTGTCAGAGGGGGGCTGCGCTCCATCTGAGCATGTCGCCGCAGTCAATCACCACCCTCCCTGCTCCGACCACAGGTGGAAACGCTGCGATGCTGCCTCTGCTCGGCAACAGCCTCCTCTCGGTACGATGTGAAACTTTGTGCAGCAGAGGAACATGAAAGTCGGGGCTTTGTTCTGGGAGATTAAAATACAAAACGAAGAGAGGAAAGCAGGTTTTCTATGCGCAGGTTTAGTGGCGGTGCTCTGCAGAGCGTCTGCCTTCCACTGTCACATTCACACACGTCAACAGCTGCAGATTTCAAATTCAGTTGTGCCCTTACAAAGTCACATATCTGGCACAATCCAGTGAAAATGTTTTTTCTCACATTTCATCCATTTCCAGTGGTGAAATGTGACTGAGTACATTTAATCAAGACTGTGAATCAGTACAATTTAGAGGCATACTCGCCAATCCTCCAGATTACCCAGGGACACTCGTGTTTTTCATCGCCTTCTTCCGGTTTCCTCCTGGGGTCACATTTCTCCTGTACTTTCCCTGATTTATGACATTTTCACACCTTTTTGTCCTAAAAGTTATGACAGCCTGTTTTCTGACACTGTACAGCGTGTAGTCTACTGTACCGTCGCACCTCGTCCTCATCGTTGACGCACTTTCACATGAAGAGTTGAGTATCTTATGTGTTGGTTTTCGTTGACCTGTGAACAAGTGGGCACTATTTGCAATAATCTCAATTAAATGGCATTTTTTGCCTTGCTTGCACGTGAATTTGGTAGTTTGACATAATTTTCCTTAAAGTGTTTTCACATTTGGTCCAAACAGGGTAAAACAATTATACACTGTTGCCTTTTAGTTGTGGTCCAGTTCTTGTTCGCAGTCACTACATTTACATGATGTTTGAAAAAGTTGGACTTTTAAAGTCCATGTAAACATCGTACCAAATCGAATATCTCAAAGTCGGACCAGCACGCCCAGATGATACGGTTGGAAGTACTCTTTCATGTTAACGCCTAAGTCGGACCTGAACTGGCCTCGGCGTTTTTACGGCTTCGACCGGGTGCTGAACAAAGGCAACAGATCGGAAAAATACCTTATTAAATACTCAAATTGTGGAGATCATTTAGTGGTGGCACATTATTATCATACATAATAGAAACTGTAGTATCTGCGTTCACACGACTGCTGATATGACTAGTCTGATATCGTAGTAAAATAACCACAATCAACCATAAATAAAATCACAGGGCTGTCACTTTTAACAGATTCGGTCATTTCACACTGAGACTTCCCCTCTGTGGGATTAATACAGGATTATTTTATCTTCTCTTATCTTTGCTTTTATCATATAACAGATGTCTGCCGTAAAACTATTCAAAAATGACTTTTCAGTCAAAGCAGCTTACTTGGCGAGGCTCGATGCGTCTGTCTGCTCTCTCTGTCTGATGGTATTGGAAAATGATTATTTAAATGCCATTTATAATCTATTCACAATGACGGAGCGAGAGAGAGGGCGGCGGGGTGAAAACCATATGGCGCTGGTCGGAGCCGGGGTCAGCGCAGAGGCTGGGGACACCTCTGAGGGCAGGGAGGTGAGGGAGGTGAGGCCGGGAGGCTTTGATTGGAAAAAAGAGGACAGATGAAATGAAATGAAGAGGCATCGCTGCAGATGGCTGCCACAGCCTGACTGAGTCCTTTCCAGCTTTCTCGTGTCCTCTGAGAACACAAATCACCCAGCTCTCTGCCTCCCAGTGTCACTCCTCTATAGTGTGTCCCCAGTGGCTTTCTAAAAGCCTTGGCTGCCGTTCGCTGCCTTTTATCAGCCCTGTGGGATCTAACATGCTCCAAAAAGCCCCTCCGTCAATGCTGCCTATGGATGGTACCCAGAGACATCATCAATTCAAGCTGTGTTTTAGCGCTAGTGACACTTTTCTAGTTCGGGCTCGCCACACATTGCTTTAAAATTTAAAACCTATTAAAAAATATGATAAACAACAAAACTCAGCAGCACAAACATGCAAAATCTTTGACGTTTGTAAGAGCAGTCATCGTCCAAACAACCCAAACACAAGCACAGGTGCAAGTATAAGGAAATGCTTAAGCTGCAGTCAATTGCATTTCCGGCTAACTAGCTTGCTACCCGCAAAAGAGCAACTTTACTAGGGAGTATTTTCTTAAATATCTACATTGGTTTGCAAGGTTACAAGTTAAGCAAAAAAAGCCAACTTCTTGGCTAACACATTCACTATGTAGCTAGTTATTCCCTCTTTTGAGCTCATCCTAGATGCTACAGAGATTAAGCTAAGCTTTGTTGGATTTGGGTGAGGTTTTACTCGAGCGACTCCGGTCAACATTAACAATGATTATGTAAGTCAAACTCACCTTTATTACCTGTGCATATTTAAATGACATTACTACGTATGT
This sequence comes from Pagrus pagrus, assembly GCF_965226575.1. Classification (NCBI taxonomy): domain Eukaryota; kingdom Metazoa; phylum Chordata; class Actinopteri; order Spariformes; family Sparidae; genus Pagrus; species Pagrus pagrus. Next base: position 7,011,452 of record NC_140201.1, on the reverse strand, counting down.
GAGTCCGGCACAGTTGCAGAATTATGTGTTTCTCCTGAACGCTGTAGGAAAAACCACCATCCTGTCGCACAGCTCTGAAAGGAATAATATCATTTGATATCGGGGTCAGTCTCCACTGTGAGATTCTTTACAGATCATGAGTACAGTTTGGGAGCTTGGAGTGCAGTCGCCTGCTGGCACATCCTGACTGAGTGAACAGATGGTTCACTCAGCCATGCACCCATAAGTAGTGGGCGAAGGACACCACCGGAGGGGACTCCACAAGACTCTGCGGGGATGGCGAGTTTGGTGAAGAGCAATCAGAGGTCTCATTAAAGCTTCATGAAGTGCTAAAAAACAAGCAGGCAAACTTATATCCAGCAAACAGGAGTCCTGTAGCAAACTAGACTTACTTTACTTGAGTATTTATCCACTTTGTGATGGATTTAAGTACCAAATTTTGTTGAAAGTTTTGTTGAAACTGGGTTTTGTGAGATGTAGTTCCCCCAGTAAACACAACGACCTCTTTGGTTGTTGCAACGAGCAGCAGAAGACCAAGAAGAAGGCCAAAGAGGCCTGACTACTGTGTTTAATCTTTAAACAATACAGCTACAAAACTACCCAGAAGTTGTTGTTTATATCAAATATGGATCGTTTTTACATGCTGGTTTTACGTGCATGTGGTTTAGGTATGTAAAAAAAAAAGAAATCCGGTTTGAGCACTCTGGTTGCTCTAATATTTCCTGATTAGTAAGCATTCAGGCTGATGGCATGTTGATTCAGAGCGAGCCAAAGTAAAAACCAATCTCCCCCCTCATGTTACTGTAATCTCCAGCATGTGACCTCCCCTCGGGCTGATGACGGAGGGATGCTGGAAAACCTGCAGCGCTCACCAAACCAGTGGCCGGTCTGCCCTGAGAGGATTTAGAGGGAAAAACACAGCAGCTCTGGGACACATATTATATTCCCACTGGTAAATCCTCTCCAACTCATTACCAAATCCTCGCTGCAGGGCTGCTAATCTCTAAAGAGAGACCGACCAGGTGCCAGTCTTTTTGTAATGGAATTGCACAGCGCTTTAAGTGATTGCATCAACAATTGCCAGTCCTGATAAATTAGATTAGAAGTAGGAGAATCCCATTTGCACAAGGAGAAACTAAGAAACTTCATCATAACACAAAACAAAATTAGAATTGATTTACACGCGTCTTTGTTCAAACCACTCGATTGATTGCAGTGTTGTGTTTAGTCTGCTAGCCGGGGAGGAAGTGTGCGTTTCGTCCACAGCGAGCAGGGACGTGACTGGAGCTGTCACAGAGGAAAATGAGTGGAAAAATTACGTGGAAGAGACGCTTGGCAGCTCGGAGCGGCTGTGAATGTAACGAGGAAACGATTGGGAAAACAATTGTTGCAGCCATCCGACGAAACGATCACAGTTTGTCGGGGGAAAAAGCAAAAACGTGATGAATAAATCTTCTGTCTGCGAAGGAGATTCTGCGTCTGCTCGTCTGATCTGATGATTAACCGTTCATCTGTTTATGAAGTGTGTGTATCAAACACACACACACACACACACACAATATGCCTTTAATAATCAGCGATGGAGAGGATGTGCACGAATTTGCATTTTTAAAGACTGATCTCACACTTCATTTATAAATCACGGCTTTTACATCAATGATTAAAGGATTACGTGCAAACAAATTCGGCATATACGCCGTAATCTCTGCTCCTGATTGAATATGACGTACGGGATCTGATTGGTGGAGCTGTAACTGGGAGACGAGCTGCGGCGTCCAGTTGACCGTCTTGCAGGGGAGAGACAGCAGATTGGCAGGCCTTCGTTTTGGCGCAGAAACACACGAGCCTCCACAGAAACGGATACGAGCGCGAGGCCGAGGATGAGACGTTGTTTGTGGCATTTCAGTAAACAAATCGAGTTCCCTCCGCAGCTGGAGCGAGCGCTCGGATTTTCTTCCCCATCAGAGGCTGACTCGATTGTGCCAGAAATATGTGGGCTTTTAACCAAATCAGACTCGGGATTAGATTCACAATTAGCATTATTTTGCCACTAAACACAATTAAATGTCAAAACAGAGCGAGAGAGCAAATGGATGAGATGTGCGGAGGACGGCTGTTTCTGCCTGATGTTTACTTGCACTTTCTTCTGACTAATGAGATCTCAGAATAACAAAACACGCCAGAAGTGCCGGAGAGTGGATGCGTTGCCGCACAGCTGCCGACTTAGGTCACCTAGTTACTAGAACCTGAAGGCAAAGAGCATTGTGGGTAACGCCGGGCGCTTTCCACAGACATAAAAGGCTCAAAATAGAAAACACAAAGACACACAAGGATCCTGGTCAGAATGAGGGATGTTTGAGTTTGTCTGTTTGTTTGATGAGATCTTATACCTGAAGAGTCATCAGGCGTTCAGACTGTAATCAGCTCTACGTTCAGACAACAGGGGGTGTTGCTTCACGTGTTTCTCTCAAATTTCGAGCACAAATTTGGTAATTTCTCATTTGGCGAGATAATCCATCCACCTAACAGACGCGACTGATCAAGATGCTTATGTTAATGTTTTGAAGGAGAAGTATCTGTAACCAAAACATGCAAAACTGCAACAATAGTCAGATGAGTTCGACAGCTCTGTGCGCGTCTCTTTTCAAGGCAAAGCTGCACATTTGGCACAAGTGGCCTTGTATTGTGTCCAGCACAGAGCACACCTGAGCACTAATCATGCGGTTTAATCAGCAGCTTGATATGTCGCACCTGTCAGGTGGATGGGTTATCCTGGCAGCAGAAGTAGTGCAGGATTTTTGACAAATTTGTGCTCAATCATTCTTCTGTGTGCATAAAAAAAGTCTTACATTTTTAACTTCTGTGACGTCTTTTGTGTGTAAAGTCAGTTTCACAGCAGCAACCTGCATCTTATCTTATTGACTGTATTTCAATAAGCTTGTCTCGTCATTTCTAGTTTCACCCATCACTCATTCATGAAAGTGCGATCGATTTGCTGTTTTATTCCAGACAACACTTGACATTTCATGCAGGGTCGTCTCTCCTGACTGCCGGGGAGAACCGGGCATCTTAACCTTTTCCGGGGTCGTTCACACGTCGGTGTCACCTGTGGGTCACATTTCAGTGACGAGCGAGGATCGCCGAGAGTTACGAGAATAAAGGTGTGAACTGGCGTCGAAGCGCCTGAGGACGGATGTCTCAGGAGGGATTTGTAAGTAGCTGATAAGTGCTTCCTCAGGCTACAATCTGGATGACATTCACGGGACAAATTGAGCGCATCGTTGCAGTTATGCTGTTCCACGGCCTTTTACAGAGAAGAGAAGGGAAGCTGGGTTTTAAATGTCCACCAGCAAAACAGTGGATTTAGCTGTTTCAGACATGTTTGATGTCTGTTAACTTGAGGTCAGGTTGTGTTTGCATGAAGTGAGTGTCCTTGCTGTGGTGACTGCAGTTTAACTTTACATGACAGTCATTTGGGAAACACTTTTGTGGACCGGGGTGAGTACATGACAAAGACTGGGTGTTACCATCCAGCTTTTCGTACGTCAGTCTAGAAGTGGCATCCCGATGACAAACGGACACAATATTTTTTACACAAAGAAAGAACTTATCGTTTAACATTTGCCAAATTAACAAGAAAGGCTAAATAGTTAAGAATGTGTTGTAGACAGCGTTTCACAAAGTCTTTAAAGTTTCTCATAACTCAACTACTCTCAAAATTGAGCAATTTTTAAAGGGAGTCTGGGGGCTTCCTCAACTGGCGACAAAAAAGTAGCCTATATTGGCTACTTTTTGATGTTTATGTCAACTTTGACAGGCTGGCCAGCAATAAAATGTTGCCTTCTTTCATATATTTATTAGAAATGCTGAAATGTGTGCTAACAAAGCTGCTAAAGACATGGAAGCAGACAGGCCAGTACATTAATGTTGCGACAATATTTACAAGGTAAGAAAACAACTTAATGTATTGCATTTAATGACGAACTTACAAGAAGGCACGAATGATTCAGAACTTGTTGTAGCAAAGTTTCGCAAAGTTTGTTAAACTTCTCCTCACGCAACAACTCTTAAAATCACATGATTTGTAAAGGGAGTCTGGTGGAATTGCGTCATCCACTGCTATCATTGGCAGGTAAAGGTCTTGGGGGCATTCACACCTGTACTTAGAGCCCCTCACTTGTGTTTGGATCACTCGGGACACATGTTGATACCAGGTGTGAACAGGGCCATAGATGCAGACACAAAACCGGAGCAGAGCACACAAACACAGAGGTGATTGTTGACATTTTCACAGATCCATATTCACAGATCACGCTCTGACAACATGATGTACGTTTGTTTTTGCAGCTCCAGTTATTTTGAGCTGCAGAGTGTTGATTGAAGAGGTGCAGGGCTGATCAGACGTGCTAAATCGACTGTCACAGGTGTGAACGTTCTCCACACGAACACAGCGCAGCGTTGACATCCACACAGTTACATTAACACGGAAGATTTCGCTGAGTTTGGTGTGAATTATACAGATGCAACAAAGTGGTTCCACATTATGCAAAACCTTCTCATCAAAGATAAATACACCAACCAGCAAGCGTCCACACACACACACACACACACACACACACACACACACAAAGACACATCTGCATACACTCAGAGCTCAGAGCATTACCGAGCAGTCAGATTCGGGGGAGTCACAGCAGGGACTGTGTCAGAGAGCAGCGAAAGCCAAGTCACAGTGAGGGCAGGCCGTCACTAAGTCGTACTAACAGGTCACTGCGGAGAGAGATGGATGGAAACTGGCAGCAGACGACAGAATTAAGCCCTCAGACTGAACTGTTCACTGAGATATGAAGAGCGTCAGTCCAAATTGAAATAGCCACCATCCGAAAAAAAACCACAAGGCGGCTTAGTTGCTAAATTTAAACCTTCACACATACAGTGGATGTTATCAGCTGTGTTTAAAATGTACATTTTACTGCCAGTCACCTTCAGTTTCCAGGCACAAAATGGCAAAGAGGAAGTGAGGTTTGTAGGTGACCAATCCAAAGCAAAGCAAAACACTCGTCAATTTCCAATTTAACTCAAACTGCGTTTGCACATTAGACAAAGTCCTGTGAAATGTCTGCTGCAGCATCCGTCGCTGTGTGATTATCATCCCCGCTGATCTGATCCAGAGGACACCAGAGGGACGAGAGAGGAAACAGCTCTTACGTCACTGAGTGCAGTTTTTCTCTCTTCATACAAACAGCAGGACTCAAACCGAGGCTGTAAATTAACTGTATTTGTACAGGAAATCCTCTCGAACGTGGGCAAACACGCAGCTTTTACACCGACAGACTCCCGACTTGTTTCATTCATATCATCACGTCGTTAGTCTTCCTTTAAAGTCGCAGAGCATGTTTGAGAAACATATTTGAATCTCTGTATAATGAGGACTCGTCTACAGCCGGCTGTCTATTCATGTGGCAGAGCTTCAGAGAGAAATTAAAACACAGAGAACTCGCTTTAGTAAATCTTGAATAATTTATTTTTCTTCCACTGTTTCTCTTTCTTCTTTTCATCACTTCTGACATGGAATAATCGTCACAGTTTGCCTTTTCGGAGACAACGGCATGAGACATGGCAACAAAAAACAAACTCAATGTACAAAAATATATCTGAAATGTTTCGCGTTGATTGTTTTTCTGCATCGTGTGTACACATCTGTCATTTAAAAAGTGCATTTATGTTTATGTTGCGTTTTCAATAAAAAAAAAAATCTTTAAATTTCTTCTGTAAGAGCAAAAGCAAAGACACTATCATACATACCGTGAGCCTCTACGTCAACATGTTAACCTCCTCATTCTTCAAATTTGCCTCTAAAACTATTCGTAAGGTTAAAGAAGCAGACTCTGCCAGCAACTCTGCTACGCGTCGATACGTGAAAAATATTTTAACAATCCTAGTAAGAGTCACATATTTACATCTTCATGAACCTCGCTGACATTGTGACCAGTTCAGACGTCGATACCGCTGTTGGCGGATCAGTCGGACGGCCCCGTCAGTTCCCAGGGACGAGCAGCGTGAAACCGTCTCGGCTCTTCTTGAAGTCCGCGCTGGCCTGGCCGGCTTTGGTTTCTACGCTGACGCTCTTCAGTTTGCCTCGCATGTGAAGCTGCACGCCCGAACGGCAAACCTTCACGGGAAACTGGACTTTCCTGATGCTGGAAGAGAGAAAGACAGATACATGTTAGTATTACTATACTTCTAAAGTTTATTCCAACAACCTCTGACTTGATCCCAAAAAAACGCTGCGGCTACATTCATTCATTTATGACACGTCGTGTTGTTGTGTGTCTTCAACCAAACTGCTCACCAATATCTAGTTAAGGCTCGATCCTGTTCCCCTGGTGTTTCATAGGCTAACACTACCCTGCCAGTCTGAACTGATGTTACAGGAGTGTTACCAAGTGCAGCAACATCGCAGCTGAGCTTTACATTTTGGCCGTCTTGTAACATAAACGTGGGACTGTCATGCAGAGATCAGCATTAACAATGTAATGTCAGGGAGCTGGTTCAGAGCCCGACACACGAGGCCGACGCTCGGCATTGTCCGGACCGCCAGTGGCTCTCCCACACTGTTGGCACTGGACGGCCCTTGTCGGAGCCTTTTTGGCCTGATTGGCTGTTCAGCTAAGCGTATCAGTGCAAGCCCCGTGAGCCTGCCGCTGCAGTATCAATGATTTCACCCGTTTAGTGCGGTTTCTCTATGTTTTCTCTTCTGCCTCTTCGACAGTGCCATTTGAAGCGGTTCATCGGACATATTCTTGATAAGAAGTGGCTATATTAGCGAGAGTGGTGTCTAAAAATGCTGCCTAAACACAATGATGGTTTGTACATCCGCAGAGAGCTATTTCCTTTCACACAGGCGCAGAACGTACAGGCTTGTTGGCTGTGGGCTGTAGTCTTTGCGATGTGTTCAAGTGCAGCTTTTTGGCTGAGGCACAGGCGGTGTGAGGCGTCGGCCTTCGTTGCAGCTAATTATTTGATGTCAGGTTGGTGTGTTACGGCCTTTAGCTGCCAAAGACATCAGCAAACTAGTAGCAATCGTGATTTAAGTTGAGTTCTCATGTCCCTTCTTTTGAAGTGTGCCTCTGAAAAACCTGTTTGGAGAGCCATGTCGCCCCCACAACACGTTGTTTGGTTTGAAACAGGTTTAAAACATATATGTCTTCTTCCAGGTGTGTTTGAACTTTAAGCCTTAAAGTCCTCCTCATGATCCTCGTGGAGATATTGGTTCCTCACAAACATCTCCAGAGGAATGCACAAACAAAAAGAGTTTGTTATTCATCACTTCACACTTCGTCCTGCCTCTGGATGATTTCCTCTGAACACAGTCACGTCCAGAATGCAGGTGCTTTGGTGTCACACACCTAATCCTCCTGCTGACAGCTGGGAGAAGGAAGTGCGGCTCTGCAGCGTCAGCTGAAGATGATCCACTGTGAAGTCGCTGCTTCCTCCCGGCCCTCTGGGATCCTGCAGCCTCAGCCGGCACCAGCGACCCCGCTGCTCCAAACACAAGCTGGCCGGGCACATGGCTCAGTCTCTGCATACAAAGAGCCTTCTTCCACCGGCGTCACATCCGGAGGCTCGGGGGACTGTGAGGTCACGGTTGATACTCCGGCTTGTGATGGTATTTCTCTTGTGAATGTATTCAGATCGGTTTGTTGTTTTTCTATCAGTGGAGTCACTTTGTCTGAACCCGATGTGAAGGCTCTCGGAAGCAGATGCAGAATATTATTTGCCAAACAGCTATTTGTGGACGTCTTTGAATGTTGATAATGTGACTGATAAGCAGGGCTGGCTCAGGCGTATAGGCCAGCTTGGCAACTGTGTGCGTGCTTTGGCAGGAGCGACCTAATGTAACTGTTTGAGTCCAATTCTCCCCGGACTGACTGGTCCTCCTCACAGACGTGGCCGATCACAATCACGGCAGATGAAGGTGAATTTAATTAATGCAGATTACATAATTTTTTAGATGTTATGTAATAGTGCTGGCATACCTGGTTTAGTACAGACACACACACACACACACACACACACACACACACACACACACACCAGGTGAGAGCTTTAGAGTAAAGCCTGAGAATCAAGAGGATTGATTTTGTTTGAGTAAAAACTGAACACAGTGTCTTGGAGGCTGGTTAATACTATTGTTTAAAGTAAAAGTACTCCAAGTAAATCTCCTCTTTGTGTGTAAATACAGTTATTCACCTTTGACTGAGCTAAGCTAACCTTTTCTCCCTCTCTTTGTGCTATGCTAGGCTAAACATGTCACAGAGCTACATCTGTATTTATGAAACAGACACTTCTTGTCTCATCTAACTTAGTTATACAGCAACTGAGTGATTTTTTCAATAAGACATGTTTAGCCTAGCTTAGCACAAAGACCAGCTGTAGAGGAATGGGGTTAGCTGTGTTCTGTCAAACGTCCACATGTGTGCTAATGCTTTTAGCTTAGCAGCTACAGTAAAGATTTCGGCCTTTTTCATTTTTGGGTGAAGCAAACCTGATGGTTTACGTCAGGACAATTTAGATGTAAGGATATCTGATAAGGAACAGGCTGCATATCTGTAGAGGTGAAGTCTTCAGTCTTTAAGCTTGAACTCACTGCACAAGTCCAAATCTGTGTCACTGTTCATCACAAGTCACTCCAACAGGTGTGGCCTCGCTCTGTTTTCCACTTGGCCCCTTCGTCAACCTCCAAACCCCGCCTCGCTGAGCCCCCTAAAACCAGCTGTCCTGCCCTACTGGGGCGGTGACAAACCCGACACAGAAACCCACTGACCTCCACATGGTTTTGATTTGAGTGCGATACTGATCTCGTCATGCCGGCTACCGCAAGTCAAACCCGACACCAGCAGAGCGTGCTGGAGAAAGCCTCTGGCTGCGCCCGAGGACAGCAGACGACGGGCTGCGAAGGCCTGCGGTGCAGCAATGTGAAGCTTCCTGCTGCTGCGAGAGGAGAGCTGACGACTGTGGAGGCTGAGCTCGTTGATAGCACAGATAATAAGAAGTCACTCCTCATGTGAATGCTTCTGTTCAGATACAGATGGGTGATAAACAAGAGCCAATCTAGTCTGAAATGGAAGTCAGCGTACGACAAACAAAAGATTTTGGCTTTCAAATCTTTCCGGTAGTTGTGTGAAACGAAGCTGGATTAAAAGTTGTTGTCATCGTGCTGCCAAACCTCTCAGGAAGGAGGGTTGGGCGTACAATTTGTCCGCGTTTGACACCGGACCCTGTGGTTTCAATCCCGTCTCCAACCAACAATCAACGTGGTCTCCGTCAACCGTGACCGCAATCGTTCCCTGACCAGAACCAAGTAGTTTGTAGTTGCCCAAATTCACAGTAGCCCTGACTTAACCCTAGAGGTGGCTCACATAAATGAAAGAAACCAGGGCGATCTTTTTTCTTAAAATGTCTCCTTTAAAACAAAAGCATTAAAACAGGAAGCCGTCTGTGTTGTCGCTCTCCATCCACCAGCGCCTCTACTTCACCTCCGCCCACAGCCGCCCTTTCTTCCCTCCCACCCGACTCAAAACCCCCTCTTCACCAGAACACTGCAATTTCCCCTTGCAATCTTAATTAGCACTTCCCCAGCTGCCTGGCAACCATCGCTGGGGCAACAGCAGCATCTACGGCCCTCGCCACGGGGGCAACGTGGGCCGAGGCCGCTCCAGTCCTCTGGGGTGAGGTCACCGGGCAGGCGGGGGAGCGGACGAACCCACGGGGTTGGCATCGGTGTCGCGGCGTTGATCATCACCGATTGCGTCCGTTATAATTAACATCAACGTCATCAGAAACAGTGGGCCTATCTCAACCAGCTGCACCCTGCGTCTTGAGTCTCATCAGGGGGCATTCTGGGAAAAAAAAATGAGTCATACTGTAACTTCAGCATGTAGAGAGATTTATATAAACGGCGCAATTACAGTTTGAGATGCAAAAGCAGCACAGTGTGTCTTTTACACGCACACGTCTTGAATCATAAATGTGTGTCACTAAGTGTTGCTGTACTCTCGCCGCGCCGGCGTCAATAATTTCCTCCGTGCTGATTAATTCTGAAGACCACTGACGTGTTTCTGAGATAAGATCAAATCAGTTTAACAGTGAGTCGGTGATGGAGGAGCCGAGCGTCTCATCGCATCGATTATCAATGAGGAAAGAAGGGTCGAACGCTATCAGGGATTTTAATGCAGCCGGAGCTTTTATGTTGCACTTCGAGCGAGAGTCGGCGGACAGGCAGCCGTTATTGATGCCGTCATATCGGCCCCAAACATCTCCAGCTGAGTGAAAACACTAGAAAACAGCAACAACGTGTGCTTGCTGAGATAAAACTTTTTATATTCTCCCTCATAAATCACCGTGTAGTGCCCGGACTACAGCTGCTGTGAAGGATGGAAATGTTACCGAGGAATCCGTTTGTCTCACTCGGAGGTCGATTTTAAGGCAGCACGTGTGCGTCGTTTAAACCCACAAAGAGGCCTTTTGATGCTGGTGCAGTTTTTAAGGTCAGTAGCCGACTCTGTGAGTGCGCCCAGGAGGCTTTGAGACGCTCGAACAGAAAGTCCCCGAGATTTAACATCCGAGCAGGAGGCACAGTCAGGACGCCTTTATAAAATCTGCTCCTCCACAGTCTCTTTGATGTTAACGTGTGGGAATGAGGGAAAATATGATGTAGAAATCACCGTCTGAGTCTTTATCTACACGTTTGATGTTTCCCACCCATCAATCATGCTGTTAAATCCTTCCTCTGCATCACATCAGCTCATTCACGTCCGTCTTCTTGTGAAATTTGTTTCACCTGGGAAGTGGCTTCCATTTCACGAGCAGCAAAAAAACACAAAATTATATATGGAGAGTTGATTTAACAGAAAAAGCTGATAGTTCGCTGCCATTTATAACATTTTGGGGGTTTTTTTTAATGGAAAGACATCATCCTACCTGCTATAAATGCAATTTGTGTGTAAAAATCAGGTTGTGTGTCAACAAACTGCAGCAGAGCATCTTGAAGCTTTACTTTAATCTGTGCCACAGTGTGGGCAGGTGACTTTGACTTGAATCTAGTATATTTAAAAGACAGATTGCTTGTGGCAGTTGCAGACATTGTGGTAAAACACCAGTGGTGGAAGAAGTGCTCAAATCTGTTACTTAAAGGTGCAGTGTGAAGGATTTAGGGCGAATCTACTGGAAGAAATTAAATATAGTGTTCACAATTATGTTTTCATTCGTGTATAACCACCTGAAAATGAGCACTGTCGTGTTTTTGTCCAGGGTTCAGTTAGAAACTACATACAGATGGATGAGATTTTAAACTTTCATACCACGGTGTACCTTAAAAACAGTATATTGCTGCGACCCCAGTTGCTATGACTCTAAGTGATGGCTCGTGAAATCAGTTTCGCAGTAGTGATCGCAGCTGATACGTGACATATGTACTAAATTACCCAGAATTACATGCTAACATTTACATTCATGTTTGTTCCATTCAGTTAATTCCTCTTTCAGTCGAATAAATTCCTTATTTACAAAAATATAAATCGTCTTTAATGCGTCTGACCTCACTACGCAACCTAAATATTATTCATTTATCCATAAAAAATGAACCGTGCTATCTTAATACGAGCGTTTTGGTCACAAGATGAAAGACAGACCCAGAAAAACACTGAATTGCTGCCAGCTCTACTTTCAGATACTGAACTCTGATGTGTTTTTATGTCAAGATAATGAATGTGTTATGATAGAAGCATATTTTGCACAGAGGTTGAATTATTCACACACACACGCTGATGGCAGCCAGTCACAGCTGCAATCAACGGCTCGATTCAGGCTGGACTGAGTCACTGAGCCGCATGACCTGCCAGCTCTATATGACACAGATCAGCGTTAATATGCAACAGAAGATCGAACCAAAACCAGAACCAGATCCGAAGCTGCAACAAAAAAGAGACGAGGGACACGAAGTGAGCAGAAGGGGACGAGCTGACCGAGGAAAGTTCAGAGCACAGGCTGGATCTCCTGTTGCTCCGGCCGGCAGGACCGACTGCGAGACGAACACATTGAGGACAGTCACTGAGGGAGGGAAGAAGAGGGGAAGCAGAGAGACAGAGGAGGCTATTTCAGGCTCAGGATGACGCCTTTCACGACCTAAAAAGTGAATTTAGAGTAGAGAGGGCCAATTTCGCCCGTTTCTGCACTAACTGATAAACTGTTGACGTCCAACGAGGTCGAACTAGAAAGTCAACAAGTCCTTCGACATCAGTAACGCTCGCTGTGTCTCCGGTCATTACAGCCGCATCACAAGACCACTCACAGATGCTTTGAGGTTAATGAAATCAAGTTTTTTTTTTTTTCTTTTTCTCGCCTCGTTTTCTCGCTACACTGGGAAGGGAGGGGTGACCCAGAAGATTGCTATTAATGCAACACCGTCCCAGGTCTTTCCATATTCATAACCGAAAGTGCTGATTTAGAAGAGCGGTAGAAAATGCCGGAGAAGGAGCGAGGCTGCGAGGGAGGGAGAGACTGAGGAAATGAAAACAAATAGAGAGGCAGAGGAGGAGACGTGGAGAGGAGAGGAAAGGGGGAGACCACGAGAGGAAGGTTGCACTGATCGAGAGGCTGAACTCGGCTAGACGACACGATAATCTCCTGAACTCGACTTGGACGCGATGACTTGAATTACTTGTCTGCGTTCGTTCGATGTTTCCAGTTTCGTATTTCAAGTTTTGTTTGTATTTCACACTTTAGATGAGATGTTTGTTTTTTGTTTTGGTTTTTTTCTGATTGGGGAGAAATTAAGAAAATCGATAAGCTTTTCTCTGCAGCGATCAATTAAATAATAAAATCCCCAAATTGCCTTTTAAGCGAAGAATCCTCCTCAATCTTTTAAGGCTGGGGCCGATCATACCCTAAATCTGCCTTTAGCCCGCTCATACTCCCCCAGCTGTCCCAGCAGATGGTCCACGAGTCCAACCTCCCCCCCCTCCCCAAACTCACACACACACTCACAAGCACACTACTTCTTACTCAGTAAACATACCGACACACACACACACACACACGCCTCATTCATGCTGACAGCTAAGGCCCAGGTGACAGGAAGAGAAAGCAGGAGAGAGGCAGGGATGAGAGGACGGGGGGTACGTACAGGAAAGAGCGACGGATGAAGCGAGCGGAGGAGCCTCGCCCCGCCGAGGGAGCGAGACACGGATGTGACATGACAGAGAACCAGACAGCTTGTCTTCGCCGTCCTCGCCGACAACACAGAGCGGCTTTGAAGTCAGATTTTACCTTGTGCCTCTAATGCTGCCTTTCGCTGACCCAGTTTTTTTGCACAACTCGCACTCTCTCAGCTGTAAACACTCACCGATCCTCTCTCTCTCGTGTTTGGAGGGAGAAACAGCAGGAGTCACAATCACTCCATTGACTGTTTCCTCCCCTGACCATTCTCCAAACCTCATAAACTAAAACGATGCGCGCGTGACTCTCATAGTCTGAGATCTCACTTCCTGACAGAAGGAAGCACAAGAGGAGTGCGTTTCTGTGCAGTCATCCTCCTCCTCCCCCCTCGCACATGCTCGCACACTTACACGGCTCACCCCTGACTTTGTCTCATGAGCCTTTTGATGAGTAGCCTGGTAGAGGTCGCGACCCCCTCCATTCACCGCAGATGGTGGCACAAAGACAGGCGGAGGGCTGAAACCGACTCCCGATGGCTGACTCTGCTCCGCGGCGCACCCCGAACCAGAGCCCTGCAGCTGCTGCAGGGACCCTCCCCCCCCGCCCGAAAAAACACCGAACCCCGACCAAAAGTATAAGACTCGTAAAACCCACAAAAGCCTCACCGGGGATCTGGGATCAGCTAACTGAACACACACACAGACAGGCTCGTAAAAGTGGAACACACACCCCGGTGCTGCTACCGTCTGCCCGGCCTCCGAGCCGAGCCGTAACTGGAAAAGAAGCGACTAAAAGTAAAATGTGATGTTTTATCTCAACACGACACCTTAAATCACAGAGAGACTTAAAGGATAAGTTCGCCCCAAAAAAGGAAAATTCAGGCATTATCTCTGACTGAAGTCGCTGATCTGTAGTCTGTGCACATCCGAGGGTAAGAAAGAGGGAGGGAGCTGAGACGGGTGACTTCATGGCTATAATAAGATCTGCTCTGTCTAAACCCAAAGTTTTTTTTTTTTCCATCCTCAATTAATCGACAGTTTGGCCACGTTGGACGCTTCAGCAGTGACATCTTGCTTTTCATGTTAACAGGTTGGTGCAGACGAACCGCCGCCGTCTCATCAAGAGATTCGAAGTCGTGGCTATTTTGAACACAGCAAGTTTGCGGTTCTCTGCAAATACAGACCTGAAACTGACCTGTAGACATTTATACCGACATCATACGAGCGTCTCTCTGCAGTTTTAATGTCTGTATCTGTAGAATATGTCACAGACATGAAGATAATACTCACATACTCACTCTTTCTTGCTCTTTCAACGGAGGTAAAGGAAAATCATCATATTTACTGATGATTATCAAACTCCGTGTAAACAGCGGTTCAGCGGTTTTGCGTGATGATGCGTTTTTCAAGTAAAACAATTAATCGAGGAAAATAAATGTGCAGATTAACTGATGGTGAAAACATCGTTAGCCGCAGCCCTACAGAGCGCTGACTCTGCAAACGATATTTTTAAAATCCAATTAGCATTTTCATGTCCTGTAGGTACATACGTATGTGTGTGAGAGGTTATGTATAATTGTGTGTGTGTGTGTGTGCTTCAGAAAATGTTTTTATTGTGATTTTAATATGGACCCCTGGGAGACTTGGATCTGTTCTCGCCTTGAGCTAAAACCGATCCAAGTAAACAAATAAACAAATGCAGATGGTTTGCTTTGTTGTCGTGTGGCCTAAGTGTGTAATTGTGCATCTTAATTAGTGGCTGAAAGCCTCAGAAACACTAAGTAAGCGCACCTAAACTCCAATTTGGAAAATAAAACCCCAAAAATAATGAGTCTGAAGTTTAAAGATTTGGTGGATTTTGGCAGAAGCACAATGGATTTCCACCAGGGAGAAACTGTGTGTTTGTGTGAATTTCTTCCTCTTTTTTACGTCACTCGATGTGGTATCCTGGCAGGATTTGGAGGATTAATGCTTTGGGAGACCAATCACAGCAGGCTGGGTGCCGCTTCATCGGGCCGTACTTACAACAACACACCCACACACACACACCAACACACACGTACACGCCCATCGACACAACCGAAACAGTCTGCCGTGTGTGAAAACTTGCCGGTCGTGCCATTCAAATGAAGTCTGGCAGAGATAAATGTGGGTGGATGTGAATCAGATTTCTTAAACAGCGACGACAAATCAGGTTCCGAGTGATAAATGTGATAAATGTCAGCGTGACTGATTCATTTCATGGCAGTTCTTCAGAGCGGGGCGCCGACACCGACAACTATGACAGTGATAAATGCCAAGAATATGATTTGCGTAATTGTTATGCCGCATTAATAGACTTGGTTTTAGTCGAGGTCTGTGACCGGTAACAATGAGTCTGACGCTGAGCTGTTTATTCATGTGACACCGAGACCCGACAGGCTGCACGTTTTTCTCTCCTCACAATCGATAATTAATTTCTCCTCTCTGCCGAATGGTGTCTAATGAGTGAAATCAGCTGCGGCAGTGCTTTGTTCTCATGAAAACCTGTCTCATCTTATAACAAACAAGCAAACAGATAAACGGTCAGCATGCGCAAACAATTACAAACCATTGTTATGTATGAAAAATGGTCGCATGTTCCTGTAGTGCCCCTGAATCTCGTTAAGCTCAACAAGAGCTCCAAAGACGGCCCGGAAACCGCTGCAAAAGTTATATTAAGTCGCCCTTTTCTTGGGCATCATAAAGGGACTACAACTTACATGTTGTTGTGTTGTTGTGTGTTGCGTTGTTGTGTTTCTTTTAAAGTGGAAACAGCTGCAACTACCAACAACACAGCGCAAAACACGAGCTGATTCATTCTTTGAGTCTATAAAAGAGACAATAAACGTGTCTATTGGCAGATTAAAGAGGTGAATATGTGGGAAATTAAAATGTGTAGCACACTTTGTAAGCTTATAATAACGCTTAATGGTGAAAATGTCATTAAAACAGCTCAACAACATGTCTCCACTTCCTCCGACCGGCTTAAAATGAAGCCAAATATCCCGGATATAAGCGCTATTATTTGATTTTTCAATTTATTTGATGTGTACTTTTTAGCTTGGCGGCTATCCCCTCTGCTAACACGGAGGGGGAGGAGTTTATGACCTATACTGCAGCCGGCCACCAGGGGGTGATCGAGATGTTTTGGCTTCACTTTTGGGGATCACGTCTTCCATCTTTAAACAAGCCAATGGTTCACACACATGATCGGGTGCGAATGGTTATGAAGCTCCCATACATTACACTGGCTTGTCCTTTATAGGATGTAGTCTGGGGTGAAACTACCAAACCTGCAACTAACTGACGACCTGCTCTGTCAATGATGTTTTCTCTGCTTTTAGAAAAACTGAACTTGGACTTCAGAATCAGTATTCCGCTTTAGCGTTCGTAGTATCTCCAGGTCACATCATCGTGTCGGTGTCGACCCTGAGATTTGTCTTTATGAAGAGAAATCCTGCCGAGAGATCAGGAATCAAAGTATCTGACGTCCCTGAAACTATCCAGCGTCTCATGCTGATCATTTCAAAGATGACCGGGGTCAGCAGCCACAGGATACAATTAGCGAGCTCAGCCTGGTGAGAGAAACAGTGCCCGGCTGTGGAACTGACCGTGTGAAGTGGTCCACCAGCGCTCCCACCAGCTCGCCCACTCGGTCCTGGTTGGGGCACAGCGCCCCTCGCTGCAGACACAGCAGGACGTCGTCCTGAGAGGACGTGTGGAGCACCACCATCTGGTCAACGCCGCTGGTCACGCTCACTCCTGTAAACTGTGGAGAGAAACCACACGGTCAGACATCACCCAAAACAAAACGCTCCCACCAAGTTTGCAGCCACATCTCAGACTTCATGCAGGTAAAACTTATTAACTTATGTGCTTCTGACTCCCACTTCTTTAATTTACAGCAAGAAAACGCCGGTCTTGCCTCCAGGAGCACCACTTGGATTTCTCAGTGAATGAGTAACAGAGCAGAGGCTGTTACAGAAACACTGCTGGCTTATATAGAAAGAATAAACTGACATTTGTTTTTATGAAATATTTGCGGGTTACTAAAATAGAAAATCAATGCGGCTCTTGTTTGTGTATTTGTTGACCTTTTCGGTGGAAATTTCCGCCTCAGCACTGCAGATCAGTTTCATCAAACATTGTTGGCGACAGTTTTAAAACTGTTTGAGTTTTTCTGTTTATATTTTCTGTTTATTTCATTGTTTTTTACTGTTTTTTTAGACATAGCGGCACGCACAACTCATGCCAGGTACCCGGTCTCTATGGCGACTGGTTGGTTGTTCGGTCGGTCCACAGAAATGTTCCCCACCATTTGGCAAACGCACTTTTCCTTCTAGGTGGCTGAAATTTGGCACAGAGGTAAAGTGAGTATGAGGTTGTGGTCGCAGCTATTTGTTTATCAAAAAACAAACTTTTCTGGCTGCTTCAGTAACTGAAAACATCACTGCCTCCTGTACAACAGTGGTTTGACCTACTAAGTTTACTGTACTGTAATTAAGCACAGATCTGAGTTGCGCCTTGGTTTCCGCTGGGCATGCTTTGTTCTGCTTTTCCTATTTTTTTGTGCTTCTTCCACGGGTGAGAAGGCTTCATCGTTAATGGTTTCTTCTTTGTTTTGATCGTGTTTATTGTTTTTATATCCGACTTTATTTGTGCTGTAGATTCTGTGTCTGCACAGGGTGATTTGTTATGAAAATTGAAAAGAGTAGCGTAGCGTCTGGTGCAATCTCAAGTGTTGTCTAGAGCGGCCATGATCAGCTCCAGCGGTCGCATTGTGGCCTGATGCAACACAGACGTGCCCAGTTGAATCTGGGGGTCATTGGAAAACCTCCATTTCCTGCTTCTTTATACTTCTTACTCCACCATATTGCAGATGAAAATATTGTACTTTTCCACTTCATTTATTTGACAGCTGTAGTTACTAGTTACTTTGCTGATTATGATTAAGATAAACGAAGAAGCCTTGTTGCAAATGTAACTACCCAACACTAAATAATGTAGTTTAACGGAGCACGTAACAGTAAAATGCTGCTTACCCATCGTTTACAATCAATTACAGTTTGTCTGCATAATACTTCTGTATTTTTTACTTAATTCTGAATGCAGGACCTTTACTTGTAACGTTTGATAATGTCAAATTCTTGACTGTAGGTCGGTAAACACCACTGCAGTGGTGAAGTCCTGACTATGAGCTGAATGACTTTGGTGTTCACCGGCGGATACGAGAGCGCTGGAAAATAATTTGTATAAAAATGTCAGGGATTATCACGCCAATGTATAATACCTGTGAATTTAATACAGTACGGCACAGTATATCCTGGATCACAAATCACACCGTGAATGAAGTCAGAGGATTATTTCTGCTCAGAGTATGTAGGGTGAGAGAAACGTGCACGTGTGCGAGTGCAGCGAGGGGAAAGTCATGAGGTGTGACCCAGTTGGAATAATGCACAGATTTACAGAGGCCAGGGGGGCAAGAAGTACTCAGATACTAACCACAGTGTAAAAATACTTACATTAAAGTGCCACATACTTAGTTGATTTAGATTTTGTTTTAATAATCTAAATCTGCAATGTAACCAGTAAATAAAACTGTGAAAAATTTAGTAAAAAGTATAATATTTGCATCCAGAATGTGGTGGAGTGTAAGTATAAAGTTGCAGTAAAAGTACCTCAACACTGTACTTACAGTAAATGCAGATCAGCAGGTATGAGAGGTGTATAGACAGAGGGAGGGAGAGAGAAAGTGAAGTGCGTCACAGATTTTGGAGAGGGAATGGGAGACAGAGTGGACTAAGCCTCTTACGGCCCCCAGCACACAGGTTAATCCAGCAGGGACGACAGCGTGCAACAGCGTCAAGGCCACACTCTAGTACAACCCGTCCCTCCGTGGACGGGAACAGTGCCGAGCTGATTCAGCAGAGTCCAGTCATTTATTTAACGTGATGAACGGAAATAATTCTTGATTCAGAGCGTAACTTTATGGAAAAGGTGTGTGGGATGTTCATCACCTCAGCGAAAACATGTCGTTGTCAGAGCTGCTATTAATGATTATTTTCATTGTCAACACTTCTTCTTTCAGTCATTGTTTAGTTTGGGCTATAAAATGTCAGAAAATAGCAAAAAGCCAATTAGTTTCTCAGAGAGCAATGTGACGTCTTTTGTCAAACCAACAGCCAAAAACACACAAGTACAAAAAAAAGGCAAAGTACATAAATTACCCACTTTTGAGAAGCTGAAACTAGCAAAGCCTTGAAAGGCTCTGTCGCTCTCAAGCATGGCTGGGGGGAGGTTCACCACTTTGTGAAACACGTGATTGTGTAAAGGAAATCACTACATGGGCTCAGGGACACCTTATAAAAGTGTTGTCAGTAAACACACATAGTTTGTAAACGGTTGCATCCTGATTTAATGTACTTTTTACGCAATATTACCAATTTTCTGGAGTCAGACTTCTACCTTTATCAAATCATTTATCAAAGATCCACATGTGTTTTGATGCAGTTGTTACAAATGATTGTCTATGGGCAAAATGAATGGGACTTATAAGCATTAAATAGATTCTCCCACTTTGTAACTCCACTTGAATATCAGATTAATTATCAAAATGTTAAATACATCTCCGAGAGCAGTTCTTACGTCAGCACTTGTTTGTTATGAAGGTGCACGTTGAGTCATTAAGTTCAGTTGTTTCTTGTGACTTTGTTGTGAAGCTCGAGTTAAACGTTAAACGTCACCGGACTCAAACGAGTCCAATCGATTCAAGAAAAAAACTTTGACCTTCGCAGTTTCACACAATGCTGTTATTCTGTCCCGCTGCTCCATCAGTTTGTGACGTTGGTCGGCGACCTGTGTGACATCTCAGCCTTCAGTCCTGACGCTCAAACCTGACGACTCCATCACGAAGACACTCGTGACACAATGTGAGGGCAGAGCTGCCCTGCTTCTTCCACGCTCTATTCTCTGTTTCTGACCTGGATAAGACTCGTTCCCCTCAGTCTGAGCAGCAGAGCTTAATGGCATCAGCTATCTTTAGCCGCTCCGCTGCTGCATAATGATGGTTTTTAACCCTCTGGCATGTTTCGTGCCCTTTTTTTTTCTTTTTCTCTCTCTCTGAAACCACTGCTGGACGTCCAGCTGTGCTGACTCATTACTCGATATGTAGGTGATGTTGACCTTTGCACAAACGCTCAGTGAAATCACATGGCACATACAGTAGAGAGCAGATCTGTACCAGTGCACCGTCTGACTTCTGTTTCAGTTCAAACTGACAGTCAATGAGAGATGTGGAAACTTTCAGCCCAAAAAATTAAATTGTGTCTCCTGTAGAGAAAACTAGACGTTTGTTTCTATTTTACATTTGCCAAATAAATCACTTTTGACAGATCAATAAAGTGGCTGACTCCTAAACTGCATCCTGCTTCTGTGAGAAATATGTCAAACGTCAAAAATATGTCTATTGCTGTTAAACCCGTTCACTTAACAGGAACCGTCCAATCAGAGCAAAGCAACTGTAACGAAGCACAGCGGACCTGTCAGCGTGCTGAAGTGTGCACGGGGCTGTGGTAAGAGTGATACTTCATATAGAGTTTGTTGGGTTGTGTCTTCTGGTTTTTCTTAGATTTAACAAAACAAAAAGTACAAGAACTAAAGTGTAAAGATCAGACCTGGTAACACCAGCCGTCCTCAGGGACCCAATAACAAATGGGGTCCCCAGACTCCCTTGCAAAATCGCTCAATTTTGTGAGTTGCTGAGTTCAGGGAGTCTTTATAAACTTTGTGAAACACTTTCTACAACAAACTCTTCACTGTCGGGGCCTTCTTGTTAATTCGGCAAGTCTATTCCCGACATATATCTGTTTTAAGACAACATTTTGATGGCAAGTCTGCCGCTGTTATTCTAAAGTGTGTATGTGCCATGCAATAATGCCAAGACAGCGATCAAAAATGGCTCCTGATTTTTGTTCCTGTTGTCCCCTCACAACATCCTGTGACACATCAAACTGTGGAGTCTGAAAGCTATTTCAGGGGACTTAAAGCATCAGATTAAATAAAGCTGTCATCTACTGTCTCCACACAAACACCTCGCACACGGTTAACAAACACAAACACACACTGACTGAAGAACACACACTCCTCCGATCTCTGCTCTCTAAAACAGGTCATAAGCCCTCTGAGTCTGAAGGAGGCTGTGCTCTCTCACCGCGAGTCCTCTTATTGCTCATGTACACTTTCCTCACTTATTGATGGATGGCGGCGACCAAGGTCAAGCTTGATGTGTGCGCAGTGGATAGAGGCAGTGTACAGCTGAGAGGACGGAGTGAGAAATAAAGGACAGACTGGATAAAGTACAAGTGGTCTGACCCACATCGGTGGCAGCTAATAGGAAGTGGAGCTGTGGTCGTTTGTGTCAGCGTCTTTGTTTACGTTTTGGTTTAAGCTTCATTATTTTCTCACAGCTTAATATAGAGTTCAGACTCGGTTTATATAAGTAAATACATTTTAATTTCTCTTACATTACTTAGTTTTTTTTTATCACAACCACGGCTTCTCTTGCCCGCTGTTCTTTTTCTAAGAATGAGTCAGGCGGTCAATAACGTCTAAGTTTGTTTTAAACTTTAATAAACAACAAGAAATGTCCGACCCACATCCTCATCTCAGTTTCACAGTGCTTCCTTGTTGTGTAAATGTGTGTAACAAACACAAGACGCAGTTACCGCAGGCCTAATTTTCAACTTTCAGCGCCTCCAACCCCGTCCCCACAGCTCCTGAACGTTTGGAAACTACTGCCGCCCAGAGCAGAGAGTTTCACCACCTTTGACTATCTTACAGGATCTAAATTCAGACGCAGGGTCCTTGTTCCTGAGCTCCGGTGAAAGATTGTTGGTCCGCTGGGAAAGTTCATGCAGCGGAAACACCCTAATAGAGTTTGAAAGATGTGGTTGTTTATCTGACAGGAAAACAACAACAACAACGACAGAAAGATGCTCGGAGGGAAATGTCACATACAGTGTTTGTGAAGTGTTTTCGAGACCTGACCTACATTAGCAGACTGAAAAAAAGGACATCTCTGCGACTGGTATTGTGTTTGTTGAAGTCTTCCTAAAGTGTTGGCGCTGGCGTTATTTTAGTATTCTCGACCTTTCAGCGCAAGGCATGGAGCCGCACCACTTTCCCATTAATTAGATTTGCTTAATGAATGAACGTTGGGAGGAATAAACGACGCCGGTCGTGCTCACAGTGATGAAGGAAAATATCACCCTAATTCAAGCAGAAGCAGTCTGACACTGTGTGTGTGTGTGTGTGCAGCTCTACAGCTTTAGATTAAGGAGCGTGCTTGTGTGTCTGTGCGTGAACGTGTGCTCTCTTGTGAGTACTTACAGCGTCTAAAGGAAGCCTCTTCAAAACCTTGTTCTGTTTCTTCGGCTCTAATTTGTAGACGTACTTGTCTGTGACGAGCAGGCCTCGGTCTGTGCTTTTGTTGAATCTATTCACCTGAGAGCAGCGGAGGGAAAGAGGGGAGAAGAAAAGGATAAAGCGTCACATTTGTACATTTTCTTTCTTTTTTTTTTGCAGCGCGTACGATCTTTTGGTTCATCACGACTCTCGATTCAGAAACAGGTTTTTCCTTGAGGAGCTGCAGCAACAAAAACGAAAACAAAACAAAACAAAGGATCTGGTGGGTTTGTCAGTGTTGGAGGTTGTTTTATTCCACTTAATCAAAGCCCACTTATCTTCGACTCCCCTTCGGCTAAAGCTGCACCCAGAATTAGCAGAAGCCCCCTCTCTGCAATGCCTGATAAGGAAAATGCGGCCACCGCTAAGAGCCGGCTCACCATGAGGTTAAATAATAATCTTAAAAGGTTAAGAAAATTGTAGGAGTGAATTCACAGTTCATGATTTATCGTGTGATTATTTTTTTCATCCCGGGTCTTTATATTCCTGTCTGACGGGGCCGTGTTCACCGTTCACATGAAAGCTTGAAAGACGAGTCGACACAAAAGGGAGAAAAAAGTGCGAGGGAGTGGAGAACGCATCGAGTGAGAAAAACATCCCAAAGCTAAAAAGGAAGCAACAAAAGAAAGAAACTCCTTGTACAAATCAGACATTTTCATTTCATCGTGTTCTTTCCCCACATACTGTACCTTCCTACAGAAGCCGGAGAAGAGGACCTGACTGTACTCGTCTTTGTTTCGCAGCTCCTTGGAGACGCGGGTGAAGCCGGAGCTGGTCTGCGGGCAGTCTCGCACCTGCAGAAAATGAAAAGGCCGGCATTATCACGAGAAGCCGGCTGATGCCGCCAGCTACAGCACAGACAGAAAGTATAGAAATGCATCTCGTCGTTAGCCATAAAACTCTGGGTGACCTCTCTCAGCCTCTTTCAAGCCTTTTTATCGCGCTAATTCCATAAGAAGCAGATCAAAGCTTCGCGGCCTCGGGCTGCTGCTACCAGACACGGTGTTTGACGTGCTGCTGGAGAGAGACGGAGGCTGACACTGGAGCCGAACTGCCAGATGATGAGAAATACAGTCCGGGGCAGCTGAGGAGGAAAATCCAAAAACTGTGTCGGAGTCTCCCTCCTAATCATCGGCTTTTCCTTTGTGTCAGAATTGCTGCGAAGAACTTTTTTGCATTCATTAAATGTGTATTGGGTTGGGACAATGTTTTAAAGAAATTACTGAATAAACCACAGCACATGGCCAAAAGTATGTGGACAACCCTGTCTAAAGTTTGGTCTGTTTGGACACGTTTAAGCCACTTGTACCGGTACCTGGAACTCAGTACTGGTACTCCGTCCTGCACCTTTGCGATAAACTCCAACGAGCCCGGCCTTTTCTCCCGACATCAGTGGCCGACCTCACTAATGTCCCGAGCCAATAGCTCATGAATGTACCAGCGCAAAGTTGGTGTGACACAAGAGATAAACATCTGCCACTGCTGTAGGGGAATGCGATCTGATTTGCTGATAGAAGTCAACAAGGTGAATATCAGCCGATAACGACGTTCATCCGATATATTAGTGCATCACTAGGATAAAATAAAAGATCATCATACGTTCTACACTTAGTAGTATATAGTATTTATCAATCACTGATAATATAGAGTCAGAAAAATGTATCCACCGTTTCACAGCGGCTGTGTAAGGGGAAGAAATGGATGTAAATAGCTATGAGAGATAAGTAACGTGTGTTCGTAGATGTTATTGTACAAACAAGATGTATCTGTGGATCCTGACTGACTCACAAATGTAAAAACGAAAACTGCACATTTGTTTCGTTTGATGTCAACACCCCTGCTTTGATTTCTGAGATGAGTCTGAATCCTGAAGACCAAAGTGAACTTGTTGAATCTTGTGATGTTGCTGAAGGTTTCTGAGAAGACGTGACACACACTAATTGGCCCGACGACCCCTTTTCCACTTTTTTCCTGGCTCGAAAGCGGCGCCTGTCACACACAAGTCACGATTCTGGCCGACTGCATGCCGCATTACACGCACTTATCTATAGGTCTTTGTGGAATTAACAGCAATCACGTGAAGCCGGAGCCCTGAAGGAGGCTAACGAGTCACGGGCCGTCTGACAAACTAACGAGGGGAGTGACTCAGGACTCTGCGGCAGTCATGCTCACGCTCCCTGAAGGCGCCTATAAGGCCTGCAGCCACCAAACACCCTCAGATTAGCCAGTAAATGAGCCGACTGTGGGATTCATTAAGGAAGTTCTGTGTTCACGAGCGCCATCCTCCTTGAGTCATGCTGTTCGCTGTGAGGCACGTCACATGCACCACATACAGTGCGTGCACAACAACAGATGAGTTTCTGTGAGCCTATACACTGCCGCTCATTCAAGTCTTGCGTAGTGTGAAAAATTCTGCTGGCTGATGGATTTCCCCGGTTAATTTTTCAAATATAATGAGCATTTTGTTGTGCGGCGTGTCGCACCGGGCTATAAATGTAAATAAGGTCATCCTGTGGTGAAGACTGATTAGGAAAGGCTTCCGGAAACAGAAGGTGAAGAGAAAAACAAGGAGGAAACACAGCTTTTGTCGATTTTGCACCAGAATCCATTGGAGTAAAAAGCATCCTCATCATCATCAACATCTTCAGCAATTTCAATAATCGTTATAATCAAACATTTTAGCGGTTCAAGCCTGTTTTTCTTAGTCTTTTGTGATTATACAGTGAATAAAAAAGCTGTTTAAGTTTATAAACTTGGGCTTTAGGAAATTGCGATGGACATTTTTCACTATAATCTGACATTTTATTGAGCGAACTATGAATCAGTTAATCGTCAAAGTAATCAGATGTTAAAATAATTACAGTTGCAGCAATAAAATAAATAAAATAAATGTAAAGAGGCTAGAAACTAACTGTTCTATGTAAAGCCAACATCAAGCGTCATCATGGACTATTTTAATATGATGTATGGTCGACTCCACTTCATGTTTTGTGTTTTTGTTCACGTGTGTTTCTTACGTTTGCCAGGTAGTCCCTCTCCCAGGCTCTGCTGACCCCCCAGTCTTTCCTCTCCCCGGTCAGAGCCGTCAGAGCTG
Organism: Pagrus pagrus; assembly: GCF_965226575.1. NCBI lineage: Eukaryota > Metazoa > Chordata > Actinopteri > Spariformes > Sparidae > Pagrus > Pagrus pagrus. The sequence goes on along the minus strand of NC_140201.1, from coordinate 6,985,658 downwards.
CCACTTTACTCCGAACCTCCAGCATGTCGGACGGAGGGATGTTCTTCACGATCTGCCTCGCCCACCACCTGACAACAAGGGATGAGAACGAGACGGCGTGTCACGTGGGTGGTGGAGTAATACATCAAAGGTGCAACAGAAAACAATACAGTAGGAGGAATAGCTTCAAGATGAGGCCTGTGTGGGATATAAATAAATAAATTACAGATCAAAAACACATCCTTGGACTGAATTTTCATTTAAAAAAAACAACAAAAAACACCTCAGGTGAGTTCAGGCTGCAGAGACAGGCTTTATGCTAAGCTACGCTAACTGGCTGCTGGCTGTAGCTTCTTGTTTACCGTACAAAATGTCAAACTATTCCTTTAAAGCATTTAGGCATCATTTTATTTCCTCATTTAAAACTGATTTATTCCTATTCTTAACATTGCCGACAGTGTTTATAAAGTAAAATATGTTTCTACTGTGTTTGTGTCTCGTTTTGTGGGGTCTGACCTGCGATGCAGCATGACTGTGATGTTGTGAAACTGGGACAAGGCTGCAGGCGGGGTTGGCCAGTCCACACTCTTTCCATAGTCGGCCATGGTTCGCACATTAGCAAACCTCCTCTCCACCTCCCAGAAGTGGGCCTTCACCTTGTAGCGCTTATAGCAGCCCATGATGGCGTAGATGGCCCTCATCCGCCGGCACCTCATGCGAGCTAAAGCCCCACGCCACACCTGAGAGTGAGTTTTAGAAAAAAAAAGAGGGACGTTACAGAAGAGAGAGTCCCAGTGAGCTGAAGAGACAATCTTGTGCTCCAGTTAAAGAGCCAGACCTCTCTGCAGAGTCATCAAAGTAGGTCAGGAGATAGAGGAAGGAGAAGCGTGTTTCATTGAGCAAGTGAGGTAATTGACTTTAATGTAACTGTGCCTCGGATCTCATTAATTATCCCAATTATTGTTACGGGAAATTAGGATTCAAGCTGGCAGATGAATTTCAGTCAAACATATCCAGGAGCCACGTATTCATGAGGCTGAGGCAAACTGCAGTCTCTCGTTTGAAACCCACAGGCCTGCGTGTGAAACTGGAGATGATAACGTTGCGGGTGATTAGCTGTAATCACATGATACAAGATGCCCGTGACATTTAATTAAGACTCTGAGTTAATTAATTGGACTGTTTGGATCCATACACGCTCATCAAAAGACAAGCACGAGTTTAAAAACAGCCATAGAGGTCTTTTTTTAGATTTCGAGTTAATGGCTCACCTTCTGCAGGAAGAGCACCAGGATGGGGATGAGGGCGGCTCGCTCCTGCTCCAGAGTGAAGAGGGATCGCGGCGTTCGGACAAACAGCTTGGTGTGTCCGTACGCCACGTCGTCCTGGAAGCCGTGCTGGGTGACGATGGTCTCCACGGCCTCTCTGTCCGAGGCCATCAGGTGCTGGGGCCAGGTGTACTCACAAGTCATTTTATACCTGCACGATGTTCAGGAGGAGAAAGAGGGAATCAATCACTCTGCCCTCTCTGCCTTTTAAAGTTTAATGATTGCATGCAACTTTGTTCTGTAATGTTCAATATATCTTGGAAATAAGTATTGTAGTAGCAACTGCTGTGAGCACTTTGGATAGTTTGGCACAAGGAGCTGCTGAAAAACTTTTCTCAGCTTCCTCCTGGAGGAGTTTACCAAAGGAGGAGTCGAAACACTGAAGAAGTCTCGCTTCGTAGAGCATCCTGTTCATCTTACCGCTGCAGGAAGCGATCGTACGGCTGCCTGTAGGCGAAGCCCGCCCTGCGCACCATCACATTCTCCAACAGACCGAGGTAGGCCACCTGGTGCTGGCAGCGCGAGTCGTCGAACAACACCGGAGACTTCATCTCGTTGGGCTTTATGCATCGCACGTAGTAAGGCTCCTGAGAGGCAAAACAAAAGAGAAGCAGGTGACTCCTCAGCTGACTTTGTCACAGTGCTGTTCATCTGTAGGACTGACGGAGAGATCATCTTTGGAAATGTCTGTTTTTATCTCGTGTTAACATTTTACTGGACTTCCCAGCAGGGATCGATGAATAATCACATCATTGCTTTACTGTAACTGTACTATACATTAATACTGCAAGTAATGATGCAATGAAACACTTCAGGATCGATCAAAGTTCGGCTGCAAACACAGAGACAGTGTCGCACACTTCCAGCACTTGGACGGATTCAGTGTTCGCATGATTGAGGCGATATTTTTTCATAACATTTTTTTATTTTATCATCTGCACAAACTTGTACTTGTCTTTGATTTCTATCGTTGTTGTCTCCACTGCTGTGTTCATCACTGTGCAAGTAAATAAACCACACTCAGCTTGTCAAGTATGACACAGCCACAAGTTCACTGACCTTAATCAGACTTGCAGGATATTTCAACAGACGCTACAGTGAGCAGATGAGCCTCATGCACATCCAGCACATCTACTTATTAACAGCACATTTAACTGCATGGTGCGTCTTTGAAGGCAAGCCTGCACCTTGACAGAGATCTCTGAGGGACATGATGTCCTGTCACAGAACAGAGGCTGCTGCCTTTCCACCGTCTCTCTTTCTCCGCTCAAGAAAAATGAACAAGGTGGAACGAAGTGAGCACTTTGTGAGCGCTCCTTGACACTGCCGTCCATCATATCAATGATTCATGCGCATTCGTGCCCCCAATTTCAACTTCGGCAGAGATTTGAGAAAGGAGTCAGTTGATGGGAGTCAGGAGCAAACGAGGTGGGCAGACTGGGCACAGGGGCTCCTGAACAGCAGTTGAAGAAAACATCCGCTCTTTCAACGTGACCTGAAGGAGATGCCAGGGGAGTTCCTTTCATTTTACCTCAGACACACCGAGACGAGATGCTACCACAGTCCGACAGGAGGCCATCCCAAAATAACAGCAGGAAATGTCAGACTTCAGTCTGTGAGATGAGGCCAGGAGAGGTGAGCACACATTTTTCGGTCCACCATCGCCTCCCCCTCCCCACCCTTCAGACTCCACAGGCAGTCAGACAGGATGAGGACAAGTGACCTACAAAAACTCCCTGACACCTAAAAGAGCACATTGCTATGTCTACATGTTGGACGGCTTCTCGCTCCGTGTTTTGTCATGCACGATGACGAACCGTCCTCCCGAAAGAGACATCGCACCGACACAGCGGCTGCCTCAGAATAGCCTGTGACTCATACGAGCTTTACGAGCACCAGAACAGCTCGAACTGGTACACAGCATCCTCCTGATGATGCGTAAACTGGGGGAACATCCACGTTGGCACCAAATACAAAGATGAGAATATGTTCACATAATCAAGCCTCCAGTTGCTTTGATTTGACAGCAACTCCGCCCTACAAACACAGCACCTGTGTTTACTCAGAAGTGAGCTCTGACTACATTTTTGACATCTTTCTTACCATTTAAAAACATAACCAAACCAAAGTCACTGCACTGGCTGTGTTTATTTAACTAAACAGCTAAAGAAAGACAGCTATATTAAGAGTTAGCAGTACTTCTGCTAAGTTAACTAGCTTAGCAGCATTCAGTAACTGCTTAGCTTGCTTGCTGCCTTTAAATCACATCATTATATGTATTAAACTGCCCCCTATTAAACCAGAGATATTTAATTCCTACGCACAAAGGACTGTGAATAGTCAAAACTATGTATGTTTTCTTAAATAAACTAGTTTAAAGACACAAAAGCAGAAATAACACATTTTGTTTGCATTTTTCCCCTTGTATTCAACACATATATTAATATTTACTATCATTATTATCTAACAAAGAGAGTTTATTTCCATATATTGGTGCAAAATAGAGGCATAACAACCTTTCTATCTGTTAGGCAGTTTTCCAGCCAGCCTGAAGTCTTTTGAAACCTTTCCTCTCGACTTAACAGTTTCTATATTAACTGCGCTCTGCCTTTGTAGATTACATTTGCCAGAATTAGGTATCCTTTAATTGGTCTAAAAACTATGCCACCCACACCTTCCCACAGGGGTTAAAGGAAAGGGAACAGGAAGTCGATCTTAAGCTGAAACCACTGACCTTGCAGGCCAGTTTATCCACTAAGGCCACAATGGAGTTCTTGAAGAGGGTGGCCGCGGTCAGAGGTCGCTTGGTGACCTCTGTGATGCTCAGATGACCATCTGGCCACATCTCCTTCAGGACTGGGTCGGCACTGCGATGGAGAGAGAGGAGCGAGAAAAGAGGGCAAAGAGTGAAGACAGGGTGTCATTAACTAGGCTAGCAGAGGAGTGATGTGCACACAGGGTGAAGAGGAAACTCTTTTATACACTTAACCCAGTTACTGAACTGTCAAGAGCATCATGATGTGGCAAAGACCGCCAGAGGAGACTGCGTTTGATACCTGTTGTACATGAGACGCTTGAAATCTTGAAAGAGCATGTCCTTGTTTTTGTCCAGAAACCCGTCCACAGAATATCTGCAACAGACACAGAGGAAGGAAGTGAGAGGAGTCGTCAGGAGTAGCTGACCAGAAGTAGCTCAGGAGGAGGAGGGAGGCTCCACTGAGGAGCACCAGGAGTCAAACTGAGTATCAGAAACAGAGTCAACAAATTGAAATTACCAGCCCGACAGAAATTAACACAGTTCGAGCCGTCACTAAAGGGGTCACTATCATCGCCCGTTCACAGACTCCCGTCTCTGCTCCGAGCGGTTCGCAGTCGTCAGGCCAGAGGATTAGAGCAACAGTCACGCCGCTTAGACGATTTACAAATTAGGAACATGGTCAAACTCCCCCCACGGCTCACGTTTTGGACTTTTTTTTTAACTGAACTGTCTACAAACTAATCTGTCTGCCTTTTCTCCAAACTGGGTTTTTTGGTGAGGCATCAGTGGGAGGTCACGGGCGCACTGTAAGGCACGGTTACATAAGCCGTCCGGCCCCGGGGTAAGAGCTCTGCTGTAGTGTAAGCGTTGCCTCGAATAAACTCCCACCTCCCCACTGTCTCACTCACACTGTAACAATAACAGGCACATCCACACTGTGCAAAATCTGACTTTGTACCGACGTCTTATCAACTACATCTACTGCAAATGCCAAAAGTAAAAGTACTTGTCAGAGATATGGCTCCTGTGAGCGCCATATTGTTGTATATTATATTATTGATCCAGATATGTGTGTTCTGAGCTGGTTGAGGTACTGTAGATACAGTCAGGCAGTTTAATCCAGTGGTTCCCTGAGTGAAGATCGATAGAGTGGTCCTCAGATGACAGAAATGTTTTCACGTCAAGGACCCTTAGATTGAAAATAAGCCCACGGACCGCCTTTTGATTTCCCACGGGCCTCCAATCTGATAAAACAGTCTGAGGCTCGATCTTTTGGGCCGATGCAGATATTACGGAGCAAAAAGTTCCAATATCAGTCAATATACACACATTTTTTGCAGTGATCTCCCTGGTGTAGCGGTCAAAACACTTTTGATAAAAAGATATGAAACAGACGCAGGATATTTTACAGTTACAGTTACAGTAACAATAAATACGTGCACAGAAACAGTAAATCTAAGTGCCATTTATAACGGCAAATATTGCAACATTATTACACATCTAATGTCGGCCCAAGAATAGTTGTGACCCACTGAATTGATGGAAGAGGAAAATTACTTCGACACAACTTGGGCTCATTTTGTTGGGACTTTAATCTTTTGGGGTTTTTTTTGTTTTTTTTGTGTCAAATATTATAGATTTTACTTTTTTGGTGGCTAAAACACCTATATAAAAGGGGCACTCTGTAGTTTTGGAGAAGAAATATAAACTGAGAATTTTAATATTTACAATATTAATGAGGAAATAATACAATTAGACTCAACTCAGAAATATTTATTTTTTCCATCACTGAATAAACAAACTGTTCTCAGAGGCAAATAAGGTCTCACAACACTGTTTGAAGCTAGAAAGGTGGCAGGGTCCGCCACATATAAACAAAATTAAAGAGTAGAGAGTTTGTTTATTTATTTAAAAAGATGTTTCTCTTTTTGCAGTGGAGTTAAAGTTGTACCTCAAAATTGTACTTGAGTAAATGCACGTTTATTTTCCTCACACTCTCTCCCACATATTCTCTCTGCATCCATCCCTCTCTAACAAGCACACACACACACACACACACACACACACACACAAACAACGCCACAAACACACAGCATGTCACATGTCATCTGTGTGGCCCTGTTTGCGACTGTGTCCTAGACTGTCACATCTGGAGGCAAAGAAGCAGAGCCTGGCTATGACAGATGTGTCCCCTTGGCTCATGGGCGCCGAGAACCACCTGACCTGGTCCCAGGGAGCTCGCCGGAGAGAGACAGAGTGTGAAAGGAGAAGAGAGAGCAGTCAGAACACGCAACAACAAGCCACAACAGTCATTTACAAGGACAGGACAGGACAGGACGGTGCTGGGACGGGACAGACAGCAGAGGACGTGCAGAGATAAAGGCTCTCCAGAGGCACAAGGATGATTTAGAGGACAGTATATTTCAGTATGAAGGTCAAGGAGATGACGTTGTTGCACAAGGTTAGAGGGAGCACACACTGAGAGAGCCAGGTGACACAGACGTGAGGCTTCTTGCAGTATAAAGTTGTGCAGTAAGGGATTATGATATATATCTTATGGCTGCTCAAAGTGCTGCATGTGCAGGCTGAGGTACTACAGGGAATTAAAATGTGGATGGCGAAGCGAGCCAGGTGAGAGTTGCAGCACGAAGGATGCGAAAAAAAAAGGAGGAAACGGGATGAGGAGGAGGGAGCAAAGTAGGTCAAAGCTTGTGATAGTGGTGGTTGAGTGAAAGTGGAGGGGGGGGGACAGCCAGTGACGAGGGTATATTTAGCCAGTGTAAGGATAGACTCAGATGGGGCAGGATGTGACAGGAGATGATGATGGGGGGCCAGCGCCACCAGGAAGCAGTAGACGAGGGGTGACAGCTCAGCTGGAGCAGCTCTGATGTGGCCCTGAGACAAGGGAGGCAGGCTGACGGGGACATGCATGGACAGGGACAGCCATCTGTCATTACCCACTGCAGGTCTGTCACACATGCTCTTATCCAGCCCCGTCATGTTAACGCTGGCAGCGGCGGAGGGTAACTACGTGCATTTACTCAAGCAACACTGACAGTCCCTGGAAACATACAAGATATGCACATTTCTATATGACACGGTCACTAAAGCCCCTTCACAGTGGACACACGGCCATTTTGTGGCGCGGAAAGAAATGAATCGCCATTTACACTTACATGCTCGTACCTGCGTATAATTTTCCAATCAGGACTCTTACTTGTAATGGAGTATTTTTGTCAAAGTGGTACTTTAACCGGAGAACCTAAATCCTTCCTCTACCACTGAGCGTTGCAGACAGGAGGGCGGTTACGGAGAGAAAACACAGTCTGATTGTCTGGGAGAGCTATGCTGAGCTCCAGAGATGGATGAAATTGCTGTGTGTTTCCCCGTGTGTTCGACATCGTGTTAGCCTGGATTTCCCAGAGTCAAAAACCTCAATAAACCCTACTCCACTTCTCCTTGATTACTGCCGCTGCCACATCTCACAGAGCCAAAATTGTCTCATCAGCTGGATGCATCCCCCCCACGCCCTCCTCCTCCTCCTCCTCCTCCTCCTGTCGTGTTCCCTTGACATATTAATGTCCTTCGCCTCTCTTGATTGAGAGCAGTACACGTGAGCGGAGAAGATCCTCTGGAACCAAAGCCATGACGGGTGACCGCTGGCCAGGGGCCTCATCTGGCCGCCGTGACGTGGCTGTTAAATCCAGGCAACACATTAAGGAAGTGGAGCAGCGACGGAGAAGGAAACAAACTGATCTCAGTCGGTGAATCGTAAACCAAAAGCCCACTGATGTAAACACAAATTACTGTACTTTCAGAATAGAGATAAAAAGACCTCATGTGCATGTATCTGTTTTACAGTGTTTACATTTGATTTATAATAAAATTAATCCCACAAATTCTGTTCCTGCGTCTCTCTCATCTCTCAGAACACACAGCGAGGGCAGCGAGTGTTTTGTTTTTCACGTCCGAAGCAGTTTTTAAGTGTCAGCGACTAATCTTTCAATTTATTCCTTATCTCAAGTGAGGTGAACAGCGTGCAGGAGCTTCTCCTGCGTATCTGTCGATGAGTTTATTCCATTTGCATGTGAGATATCTAGATGGTGTAAAATTTGTGACTCTTGTTGTTACTGCGACCAAAAGGATTCGACACGAGCCATCGGGAGAGTGAGGAAGGAGAACACAGCATGAGCCGTAAAAAATGCCGCGAATCACAGCTGCGTTGAGGCACGTTTTGAACATTTGCGGCCACTGATTCTGTGAAACATTTCGTTTTCACGAGGCAACAACTGTGAAGTCAACACAGATAAAAGTGTTTCCTCTCCCGGCCTCTACAACAACACGTGTGTTGTACACGGTTGTGTCCGGCTGTGTCGGTGAATGCGCCTTATGTCTGCATGTGAGGAGCTTCTTCGTGTGTTTTCTCATTGATTAAATGTACAGTACATGTTTAGCTTACGGTTCACATGAATGCATGTGTTGTTGAGACATGTGGCGACATTCAGCATCGACATTTTCTAGTTTAAAATTGTTTTTGTCCTGTAAATTATTTGGTACGAAATTCTGTATTCGATATTTTCAACCTCTGGGAATATATTATGAGATGCAAGATCATAATTCTGGTTATAATCCCACAGATCAAGCTTTTATACATCATACATCATATATTACTACTGATGTGGTGAATAATAACCACAATTTAGAATAAGCTCTGATCAGTAAAGCTGTCACTCTGAGCTGAAATGCCTTTTAATAGGATTACTGCATGTGGCTTACACTTATGAACTCTGCGCAACATCAGGTCACTTTTTCAGCCACAGTCTGGCCGAACCGGATGACCCCGACAAAGCGTGTACATGTACGAGCGAACTCACGTGACGTCTCCAGCGTAGTGGCGAATACGGAAGTGTTTCTGGAAGTCCATGGTTTTGTCCGTGGGGCTGAGCTGGAAATGAGGGGGAGACGCTGTGAGTGAGGAGCCAAACGTGAAAAAATAAACTGTTTTCTCATTAAATCTGTGCTGCAAACTTTCAGTGTTCAGGAGTCAGTTTTCAGAGGAGAGGATGGTGGATGTGTCTGGAGTCTCTCATGATGTCTGATAGACCTCTAAAGGCAAAAAACTGGAGAAACTCTGCCCTCTACTGACTGCAAGGCAGAACTGCACCTGCATTATGGTCAGTTTTAAAGGTTACACTCAACTCCTTTTGTCCTAGCTCTGTAATTTTAAGTCAAAAATATAAGCAAAACCTAAAAAATGCCTTTTACTTTCCAGTTAGAATTTATTATCTGATTGAGTAACTGAATTGATGAACTCAGTGAACATTACGCATGAACCATTTCTGAGGAAATTGCTTCACCAGAGGGCATCAGCAATCGCCTACACTGGTTTTCTGTTTGTGTGTTTTCTTTTGCTCAACCTACAATGAAAAGTGTCAAACATCTCCTCCTTGAGATTTTAAGCAACTAATGAATTGCTTAAAATCATTCACTTTGGCATTTCTATCCTACAAAATGTTTGCAACTCCAGTCTGGGTTGAGTAAGATTTTGTGGCGTCCGACGAGGCCAACAACAAATAACCACTTCCTACCAGCTAAGTGAAGCTACGACCACATTTTCAGAGATCCTCTTTTAAATGTTAACATCTTTGCCAGTTTCATGTTGAGCAACACCCTAATGATGTGAGAGTCTCCAATTTACAGACGTTGGTGAGCCAGGAGAAGGACATAGGAGGCCCGACAGAGGATGCTACTTTCTGCTCTCACCTTGCGGGAGGTGTAGTGGGGGTGCTGGGCCAGTTTGGTGTCCATGCTGTCCAGGCAGACGGTGTCGGTGACGTTACCGACAGTGAGGCAAGCTTCGTCCAAAATGGAGAGAATGCCTTTGTGTGGCTGCTCCACGAGGTCCACGATGATCTGGTTGTTGAAGTAATCGATCTGGGAAGAAACGGTAGGATTGTTAGGCAAGATGATGATGTAGTTTGTGTTTCTGTGTGTCTTGTTTTGCTTGTTCAGTTACAAACGTGCATTTGTGTCACAAATCTATTCCAGATATCTTACAAATTAGTTTTCCGAGGCAACTTTTGAGAGAAACTGAGAGAAAATATTGTTCATAAATTGCATTTATTCATATAATAGCCTTATCTAAGTGTGTTCGGGAACTAAAACTATTTTAATAATGTGAGGGAAGACTTGGTTAGACAATTAAAACACCCCTTCGTCACCCTTACCTCCACAGTTCAACTCACTACGGATGCACAATATGGATTTTTTTCAGCTTTTTAATTTTCTGCTTTTGATGGCCCATACCGAAAAGACAACAGATAATTTCACATTTTTGCATTTTAAAGAGAAGTTAAAACCTGTAGTTTATGCAATCTTCTTTTAATGACGGATCACAAACCAACTGACTGTATCTAAAAATTCAGATGCGGCGCTTAAAATGTTGGCTTTATCTATCAGCTATATTCTGATTCCTGAGTCTAAATGTGTGTGTTTTTCTGTGTGACACAACACCTCTTGCGTAACGTACGGTGCGTCACTGTTTGTGTGTGTGTGTCTCACATGTTGCCAGGTGATGCCCTCTCTCTGGTACTCTCCCTGTTCCTGTCTGAGGATCAGCTCGATGAAGAGCTGCTGCAGCTTCTCGTTGCAGTAGTTGATGCAGAACTGTTCAAAACTGGGCGGCAATAGAGGAACAAAAACACTTGAGCAACGTCGCAAACAATGACTCATTTCTTTCCATTTGCATCAAGAAATACAGCGGAGTCACAACGCAAAGACGCCGACCTGTTGTTGTCAAAGATCTCAAAGCCGTAGATATCCAACACGCCAATGACCGTGTTTTTCCCGTGAAGCATCGGGTTGTAGTCTTTCACTTCAATGACGCTGTTGATGCGGGAAACGATCCAGCCGAAGAGTCTCTCATACAGAGCCTACAGCGGGGAAATAAGTGGAGATACAGGAATTAGTCAATTCCTCTGTGAATCAATCAAAAGAAAACAAGTTGTCAGTTATTATGATAATCTGTTAGTAGTGTCAGTCATCTGTCAAGCAAAAATGTCAAACATTTGCTGGTTCCAGCTTCTTAAATGTGAGGATTTGCTGCTTTTCTTTGATAACTATGACAGTAAATGAGGAGTTTTTTTGATTTCGGACTGTCGGTTGGACCAAAGAAGCATTTTGAAGACGTCACTTTTGGCTCTGGGGAATTGTGATGATCATTTTTGGAAATACAGTACAAGACACTAAACAATTAGTTGAGGAAAGAGTCTGCAGATTAATGGAGAATGAAAAAAAAACATTAAAGTTGGAAGTGGAAGTGGGTTGTAACGGCACCTTGGCGAAAGCGTCTCGACCGAAGCAGGCGTCCTGCTCCGAGTGTCCCTTCTCGATGACCTCGCCGCCCCCGGTGGCCACGGTGCGGTACAGCAGGCTCTTACTGACGCTCTCTGGATCTGTGCCCGTCAGCTCAGAGATGTGGTTGACGGCTTCGAGTCCCACGATCTGAACGTTCTCACCGTCACACTCAAACTGCATGTTACCCTGGAAAATAAGACCATGTACAGTTCAGTATAGAGAAGGATCCCCTCTCTAAGATACACACCGGTGATGAGGGTGAGAATATATTCATATCATTTAAATACAACAACTTTTCCTGTATTTAAAAATCCATGCTTTAAACTTACCAACAGAAGAATGGTGGCCAGGATCTGGTAAATTGAGTTGATCTCCTCTTTTGAGAAGCCAATCACACCCAGGGCACTCATCACTGCTTTGTGGTTGGTTCGATCATTGTTGGTGGTCTTCAGAAAAAAAAACAAGGATTTTGCATTAAAGAAGGTTTGCCAATTGGTCAGTACAGAAGAACATGAGGCCAAAGAAAGGTAAAGATAGCTCATTTTGTCTTAACGCTTCAACACAAATGATAAAAAGTGAAGAGCTCACAGTGGTTGCAGCGCCCTCTTTGGTATACGTGTAAACAGCAGGATCATTCTGTAGATGAAATGTCTCCAGCATCTCATTTGAGCCTCCACGCAGCAACTGTTAAACACACAGCAAATACACAAGCTCAGATCCACTATCATTATGTCATAATGTCATATTTCATGTAGGAACCACTGGAGTGAAGCTGACCTGGTAAAATGAGTGGAAGTTCCTCTCCCCGTCCTGCTGGTGGACCACCCTGGACTTGAACAGGAGAACAGATTATGGTAGTGAACCAAGCATCTGCTACAGTGAAGATTCAAGCTTACAAAAATGTGTATATAACGTCTTTATAAATCAATTTGGGATCTCAGGGCTTCCAAAGACTTGGATTACACCGGACGAGCTGTATGGAGCCATTTTATGTTGGTGAGTGCCGTTAGCATCGACAGTCGTAAACCTGGAAGCAGGATGACAAACAGCATCCAGGGGCAACAAAAGACAAACAACAGAGCTCTAAAGAGGTCAAAGTAAGTTTTCTAGTCCAAAAGAAAAAGACCAAGTAACACTGAACTGAAGAGCTACGTCACTTTCATGTGTCAAAGACAGATTTTTCCCTGGATGGTTGTCCCTGGCAGGTGTGAGATTTATCAGATTTGCACTCAAAATGTCTAAAAGTTGCACCGTGCGGTCAAGATGGACCACCTAGTGTCTGTTGAAATAAGAAAAATCCATGCCCACATGTCAAAATCACCACACGCTGGTTCACCAACAGTGTTCGAGTATAATAATTAGTTTTTTCCTCCAAGACAAACACACAAACCAAACTGATTACCGAGTGTGAGACTCCAGCAGCAGCAGCGCCACATTCACTGCTGATGAGAAACATGACGGCTGAGAAGCAGCGTGGTTAATTTCTGCCCTCTGAAAATGAATCACGGCACCATCATTCACACCGGCTCTGAGTGCCAGACGGTTGTTTAACGGAGCGGATAAATACGGCAGCATCAAGTAGCCCCAGGTGAGCCATTCATTAACGCGCAGCGGCTCCGCACCGGCTTCACAGTCACATCTATTCATGGATGTTCCCTCACACCTCTTTGTCATCACCTCATGAAACATTCATGTTCAGGAGAAGAGATGTAATTTAAAATCTAAATGAGCAGAACTTTTCTGTACTTTCCTGCAGAGTTGAGGTCATTGTGACTCGATAAAGCGCATAACTCCTTTGTTTTTTGTGTCTGCAGTCGAAGCCGCTCCGTCATCCTGCCCACCCCCCTCCTCACCTTCTCCAGCAGGTAGTTGTTGATGTGTCCTCCGGTGGGATCGCCGTTGAAGTTGAAGTTGATGTCCATGTATTTGCCGAAGCGGCTGGAGTTGTCGTTGCGATTCGTCTTGGCGTTCCCAAAGGCCTCCAGCACGCAGTTGGATTTGAGCAGCACATTCTTCACACTTGATTTATCGCATCATGGCGACCATCGATAGAAACGTCAGAGAGGAAAAAAGCCATCAGGGACGTGGGAATAGAGTCAGACGAGAGGAGGACGGCGGGATGATTCATGACAACATCACATTCTCATGAATCAGTTATTTATTTGTCAAACCCAACTGGATTCACATTTGCAGTGTCCTCTATTAACATGGAGCAGGACTCACCTCTCGACCTCCGCCCTCTGGCTTGGGTTTGTGATGGCGGCAATGTACTGCATGATGTATTTACTGGCTTCGGTTTTTCCTGCCCCACTTTCACCTGAAACACAAAACAGAGAACTCACAACACTGATGACGGATCAGGACAGACGCACATTATTCCTTTTTATTTACTTGCATGAATAATGTGAACATCTATGGCTACCTGAAACTTAATAAGATATGACGAATGTATCTGTAATCTAACTACATCTTTTTTCTGTAACTTTACCGGAATACAGTTACTTTTTGTTGTATCCTGATTACTTTACCCTGTTTCATGTATTTCCTTACTCCCCAAGCCTGGCAGTTGCTTGAACAAATTAACAATATATCCATTATCCTGAGAAACAGTATTGGCTCACAGAAAACACAGCCTGCAAATTAGATAATAATTAGGTGACTCAACAAAGTATGAGAACATTTCCACACCGTACTGTAACGTTAGCAGTAGTTTTTAAATCTAAACAGTGGTCCAATATTTGATAAAAGCCTAATAACGTTAATGGTCGAATTAGCCGCTTGTTAACTCCGGTTAAGTGACAAAAATGGACGTGAACAAATGTCTAAAATGGCAAAATATTCAGAGAGGAACCTCAACATTCACACAGAATAACAATCAGTTCAGGCGGCTAAAATGGCGACTGTGGATCTTAAAATGGTACGTTAAAGAGCAAAATATGTTGCTAGCTTATTTGGTAAAGTACAAACTTCCATGTCTCCCAGAAGATGTCTCCAAAAATGACCGGTGTCTGTTAACCTCAGCTAACGCTAACTTTGAGATTAGCTTAATGCTAACATAACACTTCTAATACTAGCATGTTGCACGAGCTTGACAGTTGAGATCATGCTAACTGTAAGTGGCGCTTGTTGTTGAATGAATAAGACAGGCCATACATTACAATTACAATTTTATCACCATTTCAAATCCTTCGGGCAGTTTTGTTTTCACGTGTGTAATCAGCAGTTTGGTTTTTAAAGCAAGTGTCACCTGCAGACTAAAGAAAACTGTCCAACAGCCTCAGGCCGCACACAGCAGCAGTCCACACTGTGACGGGCTATGACTCATGATGTTTGAGGTTTAAGGAGTGTGAAAGAAAGATGATATACCTGATATGACGATGCAGGTATCTTTGGCCCGTCTCTTCATGGCCTTATAGGCAGCGTCAGACACGGCGTACAGGTGAGGAGGGTTTTCATACAGCTCCCGGCCTCGGTACGCATCGATGGTTTCTTTGCCGTAGATGTCCATCTCTCTGTACGGGTTAACGGAGACAACTACCTCTCCGATGTAGGTGTAGATACGGCCCTTCTCAAACCTGTCGAAACAAAAGATGGCATGTGTCACATTTATGTACAGGAATCATTTATACTGTGTATGTGTAGATATGTTAGATGCACGTGTGTGCTTTATATGCATTTAAATTTAGTTTATTCAATCAGCCCAGTCACACGGAGTCAACGTTATAAGCCACATGAGTTTATGACCTGACTCTAATAATGATAAGTGGAGGGGATGGGGGTGGAGTGAAGGCTGCCAAGCCAGTGACCACAGTTCAAGACTGTGTTTCAACATTTGTAAGTGTCAAACCACTGGATATTTTAAAGGAGACCGCCGGACACTGCCGAGCGCCGTTTATGGCATCAAAAAACATATTTTTCACAAAAAAATCAGGACATCTACAGCTGTGTTTGTGGCGACTAAAAACAAGTGTTTTAAGCTAAATCATGATCTTTTCCTCACCAAGTGGTATTTGTCTCTAAACCAGATAACAAGCATAACATAAGACAGACAGTGAACCTCAAGAGCAACATAAAGAAATGTCAAGTTTCAACAGATCAGTGGTTTGCAGACACATATATTGCTATATTCATTCTGGCAATTGGGTTCGTTCAATCATTCACTTAAGGGAGCAAAGAGACGTCGTTCTGTGGATATTTGCATGCATAAAAAGTCCCGATAATCAAGGAAATGAAGTGTCTAATACTCAAAGTTTCCTGTTGAAGACCCCACAGATAACACTGAGCCCAGCTGTGAGGAGAATGGCCCATTGTGGCCTCTAATTTACAAAAGATCCGCCTTGTGTTCGGCATCATTTACCCACAACATTTTCACACCAGCCCTGACAAAACCCTAGAGCTGAAACTTCCACAGAAGATCATGCACCTTTATGTCATATGTAGCTGACAGGAAGTGACACAAGTGTTTGTACACTGAAAGCAGGAAATGAAACTTTGTGGTTCAAAGGGCGTCACAGTCTTTTGTAACCTCATGAGGGTTTCTTGAGCTGGGAGGGGTAGAGCTGGCGTGTCACCAGTGTTAATGGAGCTTCATGAAATGTTACGTGTTCGGCTTTACAGACGGTCAGTGTTGTAAGAGAGCTGGTGACGGAGCATCAGTGGGGCCAACATGTCCATCGAAACGATTTCAAAGGCTCGAATGCAATTAAGACACGTTGCCTTCTTGTTCCTGAATATATAGGACCCAACCAGTATACTGCTCTTTTATTTAAGGTCACACATAATCACACAACCACAGGTTGTTAACAGGTGTTTGTGTTCAGGGTGTCATCAGTCACTGAGAGGAGATGAAGACTAGAAGTACAAGTAATCAATCATTAAATGTCCAGGAGGAAAATAACTCAGTACATTTACTCACTTTAAGTGCAATTTTCAGCTCTTCACTATTATTATTATAGTTATTATTATATTGACGTTGTGCTACAGTTCAGAGGGAAACATCAGTGTTGTAAAAGTAGCCAAAAGTCAAACTAAAGATAAAAAGTAAAGATATCATGTTATAATATTACTTTGGTAAAAGTAAAAGTCATCCATACAAAAAGTACTTGAGTAAAAGTCTTTGAGAGTCTTATCTTACATGTACTCAAGGATTAAAAGTACAAGTAAAAGTAAAATGATATTATATAGGGATCAACTGATTATCAGTCTGGTGAGATAGTGGGCTCATTTGTACTGTTTCCAAGTACTTTAACATTGTACTTGAGTACTTGAGTTTCTGTCAGTGGTGGAAACAGTATCTACTGGTATTGAAATAATACTTAATTAAAAGTATTCTTCTCAAACAATAACTCAGAGATTTAGTTACTTTTTTTACTGTTGATGCATTATCAGTGGCAGACATTCAACCAAATGTTGTGTGTTTGTCCGTATGTTTGTCCGCGGTGATCAGACGGCCTTATTGGCTGCAAAGATGAGGTTGAAAGGTTTAGATATTAATTCAGAATGTACTCAGGACTCGATTATGAAGTAACTAAGTAGATTACATGGTGTAATGCATACTTATGTACAAGTAAGATTACAGACTTGACAGCGATTTGAATAGCTGTAATTAGTTACTTCCACTCCTGGTATCCCTGGGAAACATTTAGCTTTTCACTCCATCACATGAGTGACAGTGAAACATGAAGAAGTGAAATGTGAAGCAGGGTGTTGCTCAAACCACCGTCCTGTATGTAAGTGGTCATTTTCCTTCATGAACTAATATCCAACCTAAACGTTGCTTTTATATCATTTTAACTTTTAGCTACAGTGACGGTATATTAAATTCTTCCTCCACTGATAGAAACGTGTCTAATAACTCTAATCGTATTACTATTATTAATCCTATCAGCCTATAATTTGAGTTGACTTGGAGCACCTGAAAGCACCGTTCAGTCAGTCTGTGTGCAGCTAAACTTTTTTTATTGGGAAGCAATAGTCAGGTTCAGCCTTGAGTTCAGGTTCACTGAAGGGGAAGTGTGCAGGAGGATCCCGCCATCTGAATTACAACACATACATTGATGGTTATGGCTGCATCTGAGTCACTGAGAGGCTATTTATATATTTTATTTACAACTGGCTTAAATCAACCCTGAAAGCAGGAATATTGGTCGAGCACTGGTGCGGCAAATTGTAGGTTTCCTCTGAGTCACAGTTGGATTTGGTGCCAAAAAAAAATAGAGAAGTCGCCTCAGTCACCTTCCTGGTAATATACTGACCAATCAGGTGAGAGGAGACTCAGACCACGATCTGAGCCAGAGGGAACTCAAAGAGCACGAAACCTTTATTGCCTGTAGTTAATATTGCATTAAAAGTGTCAGGTCAAGCACTTAAATTGATGAAAACACCAATTTCCAATCAAGTCTTGATCTTTGGAAGAGACTCAAGAAAAGGTTCACACCGAGGTCTCTCTGTCCACCGACCTCCAGGCATATATGTTCACAAGTTTTAGAGATATCCTGCCCAACAGGAGAGAAACATACTACAGCAGTGATGATCACCAGAAAGAAAACAGTGCAAGTGCAAAAATAGAAATGCAAACGCAGAAGTTTTGAAACTGCAAACACCTGAACTCACAGTCAAAAGTATCGACAATCATCACAGCAGCACGAACTTGACAACATGCTTACGCTTTTCCACCTGACAAGTCTGATCAAGCTGTGTGATGAAACTCTACATACATTACTTTGCCAAGCGGTGATGACAGGCGAACACTGAGCCGGTGTAAGTATGTGAAAAATGCTAATTTAGAGCCCATCTGCTGTGCACACGTCAGCTGAGAAAGTGAGACTTGTTTTCCGTAAATCTGGAGCTTTTTTGATGTTATTTGACATTTTCGGTGCCTCTGCTGAACCCGAGATGACGGGAAACTGTGTGATTTCTCACAGTTTGAACCGAGGACATGATGCCCCTGCGAAAAGTCACCGAGGAAGTGAGGAAATGAGCAACACAGAAAAAAGAAGAAAAAAAAAAAAACACTGTCTGGGCTCGGAGACAAAGAGAAATATCCTGAAGGGTTAAACACCTAAAGAGCGGGAAAGGTCACGAAACAAAAACAAGCTACATCTACATATTAAGTCAGACAGGTTTGGTGAGACTAGCTCTTATTGGTGACTTGCCATGTGCTTCGTTTGGCTCGCTTGACAGCCAGTGCTTAGTGTGGTAATGATGAAATTAACCACAATTTTATCCCTGAACCCCCGGGGGGTGAACAGGAGAGGCGGGGTAGAAACAGGGTGCGCTTTATGTTTCATCTTTATGAGCCTCTCACTTAAAAGAAGTCATCAAGCTAGTGTCAGAGACAGTTTTGTAAGTGTGTGAATGTCAGAGGCACTTAGATCTATCATATAAACCTTAATTTAACATATTTTATTGCAGAATCATGTGGTTTCCCTTCATAAATCAGGTTTGTATGAACCCTCTGCATCTCTGCCACCCAGCTGCTTCCACTCTCGTCCCCTCCCTTCCTCCTCTCTAACTGTCTCTCAGGCCTTACCTCAGCTTCAGATTCTCCATAAACTGCTCCATCGTCACCTCATCCAGGAGCACGAAGTCTGACTTCCCGAACTCCAGGCCCTCCAGCTCCGCCATCCCGGCCCCTATTCACCAACCACACTAAATATGAATATAAAAAGGACCGGACAAGACGCAGAGGAACAGAAAGCGGCTAAAGGAAGAAGAAAGAGAAGTATGGTCGACTAGTGTAGACAGTCTGCTGTGGGCGGGGAAAGCTCTCTGGTGGATTTTAGGGTGTGCTTAGTAAAGTCACAGAAAGCTGTGGTCTACAAGCTGCAGCACGTCATCCTGTCAGTCAGCCCATGCCCTCACGTAGATCTGTATAAATAGCAGGAGGCTATCTTTAAAAGCTCACACCACTTCTGCATCCTCCTCTGTCTCTTCTCTTCCTGCCACAAGGCCTCCAAATTTCAAAAATGTCACTTAGAGCGCGGTTCTCACTACCAGACTTAATCTTTTTACTTTTATTTTGTCTATCTTTTCTTCCCAGAAACAGGAACCAACATGTGACGTACTGCCAGACAAGAGCAGTTAACCTTGCAAATTTGAGGGTGGAAAATGGCCTTTATCTCCTGGGAAGGATCGTGGCATTTCCTTTCTTAACTTGGCATGGGCAGCGCAATGTGTCCCTGAGGGTTTTCATGAAACCAGAGGTTCCCATCTCACAGCAGAGCCAGGCGGAAACTTGAGAAACTCAGGAGTCAAAAGGGGTTAGCAGTGCTCTCTGTCATGTAAGACAGCGTCAGGGTGTAGGTGTGTGTGATTAAGTTGAAGGAGTTTACTGGAAAGCTGACTAAGGCAGAGACAAGTGACTTCTAAATCCCCTTCTCACAGCACTGTTTAAGTCCTTTTATCAAGAAATTTTCAAGGTAGTTTCTCTTTTTCACTAATTTTGGGCCCCTCTCATCATGAGACAATAATTCATTCAAATTATCTGTTTGTCCAACTGTAAGTTTCTTATAGTTCTGCAGGAATGAGTCCTAAAACCTGGAAATAAGTGCATCTTTTTGCACTTCTGGTTCCCTCAAATTACAAAGCTTCAATGTGTCTTAAAAAGGCAAACAAGTGGCTAAATGAGAATATAGAGGTTGTTAGTTTTAGCAAAAGTTGAGAACCCAATTGTAAACACAAAGGTAGGCGAGTGGGAAAAAAAGCGAGCTTTAATAACCAAGCAGAAATCCAAATTACAAAGGCAGGCAACGTAAGCAGGCCGGGGTAATTCCAAAAAACAAGAAGAGAAACGTAGAAATTGAACTCAAACTTTAAGGCCACGGGGAACAAAAACCAGGAACACTGAAGACACATGATGAGTGAACGTAGGACGGCAAGAGGAGCAAAACGCAGAAGTGACACGAGGACGAAAACAGACAAACTGACAAACGCAGACTTAAATACACCGAGGAGGGAAGACTCATGAGGGACAGGTGAAACAAGTAAAGGCATTCAAAAAGAAAGAAACACACAAAGACAGGAAGTGTCAAACAGAACATGACACACGAGGATGAAACCTTCAAAATAAAGCAGCTTTGTACAGTTATCATGTCACTGCTAACATGGTGGCTTTGAAGCCATTTTGACAACGATTTGTCGCCACTTCTGTTGTTCTTCTCACCAAACAGCTGTTGTAGCTGTCAGAAAGTCCTGATATCAGAGTCAGATTAACGACTCAGAGGACGACATGAACAGATTTTCCAACTCAGCAGCTTGTAGTTACGATCTGATTAGTATGAGATGAATGCTACATACTGCAACTCTTGGAAAACATCTCTTGTACTTGTTTTCAGATGCTGTTCTCACAGATAATTGTTCTCACAGATAATTGTTCTTACACAATCCAGTAAAGACCAACCGCTGCTTCTGCCTTCATTGGAAGTGGGTCTAATTTTAGTTCAAGAGGGGGAAATGTCAAAAGAGAAAGCAAAACAATAAATAAGAAAGAACAAAAATTCCCCATGTCCCGTGTTATTCATGCTACTGAAGGCCAAAACTTACAGTCACATGCTCCTAATGTCACTCATCTTCATCTAGTTTCACTAATCTTTCACTATTGTTGATCACAAACATGCTAAAAGTCTGATTTATCCTTTAACCACGAAGCTCATTCAGTCCCATGGACGAGCTCCACCTCTAACTCGTACACCTCTCAGCATGGTGTGAAAGTCGAGGTGCGCTGGAGTGACGTCACCAGCTGCAGACAGCTCTCCAACATGTTGCAGCAGCGTGTGGATATCTTTCAGGCCGAGTGACACGACTCACTTCATGACTCAGATGAGTTTTTTTCCATGATGAGCTGAATCCACGCCTGTATTGTCTGTTTCATGAATGGAGTCTGTGATAAGGATAATCAGCCTTTCTGCCTCATATTGCCGCATGATTACTTGTCTATGTCACTCCTTTTGTTTGAAATTTAAAGAGTTAGTTCACCCAAATCAATAAAATGTTCTCTCTTATTCGAGAATGGCTATGTATGTATCTATTTAAGGAGCTCATTACGATCCATAATTACATTTATTGCTAGTTAGTGACCTCTAGTGGCCGTTGACATTATGACGGGGGAAAGGAGGATGGTGATGTAGTTTATAAGGCCACATGTCCATGTATAGGGAGGAGGTCAGGGTGGACGGCTGTGCTTTCACCCAGAGGCCACTGTTTGTGTCCCATATGAAACCAAAACTTGATTTTAACTTATTTAAACTTACGTAACATACTTAACTTACATCGCATAAGTAATTGAACGTATTTAATTAAAGTACTTATTATAACCTAAATAATTATCTTTTCCTAAACCTAACCAAGTAGTTCTGGGAGTCCAACCTAACCAAACTGGACAGTTTCACAACCTAAACCACATGTTTATTATTGTTACCATGATGCAACCGTGTCACAGGGTTAACCACGTTTGTCCCATACGCCTGTCAATGGTGTTCTCCAACTGTCACGTGTTGTCTTGGACAACAATCATACTAGTTCTGAACCATCTAATCTGTTGTTTTGGGCATTGATGACCGTGTTGTGAACAGTGTCCATTGTAAATCTCAGAGATAGTTTAAAACCTTAACAAATAAAACAAAAAACTATCCAGCAAGTGTTCGGTAAATTAAGGGTTTCATTACGAGACAAAACTATCCAAGCTCAACTTTCCAGCTTTGTCCGGGGCTTTCACACAACACAGACACAGTTGAAACCTCTAAAAAAGCTGATAATTGGACAAGTAATTAGAAATTAAATCACAACCACTGAGCTTTCATGTCATCAGTGTCCTTTCCATGACAACTGAGGAAATGATCCACTGATGAAGACTATGTGAGAGAGGTGCAGGGTAAAAGCTCCAGTTGGGAGTCAGAGCTTGAGCTGGGAATGTTTTGTCATTCAACAATTCTTATATTATAATATTTATTTATTTATCAGTTTATTTGACAGGGACAATACACGTAAGCATTGTTACATCTAACTGAAAAGCAACCAATGTAATAAATATATATATAGGACTTCTAGCCGTGGCTTGTTTGCAGTGATACAACACTCTAAAATAGACGTAAAAACTAACAATAAAATAGACATAGATAAGCGGCCACTACAGACAGTGATTGTAACCACTAAGAACAACAAAAGAGAACAAATGAACAACTGAAAATAACGAGTAAGGAGAGACAAAAAGAAAAAAGAAGGGGAAAAAATCAAGATAATGGTAAACTTGGGGGAACTCAACTGTAAAATTTCATTTCATTTACTATCACACTTCCTACAACTTTCTGTCCATCAGATTTCGTGCCGGGGTTTTGTGATACCCTGACTACAGACAAAAACAAACAGGGGAAACCACAGCGCTCTAATAGAGGACAGGTCTCATCAGACTAGTAGGTACGAGGCCTCTGAGTCACACTTGTAGTCATCAGTGCAGCAGCCCTGACTGAACTGAATAAAACCATTGATTGGAAAATTATGAGTAAAGGGACTTTACCATCAGCCTGAAACATTTACAAAACACCTACCTACTGTAGAGCTTCTGACAGCCTTTCTGCTGAAGCTGGTTTTAAACTGTATAATGTCAGCAGTGTCCACTCAAACATCCAGCCCCTTTCTCTAACTAAACTTGCCTGTTAGATCCTCATCAGCCACCAGCACTTCCTCTCTCAGCATGAGGTCAGTCGGCTGTCAGAGAGTTTCACTTCCTGCTCGTGTGTCCTCCATCTTGATGTTGCATTCAGGTGTTAAAGTAAAATTAACAAACGGGCACGCTGACAATTGAGCACAAACATGTTTAAATATCACTCAGAGAACCTTTAAATCACCTGAGGTACTTCATTGTTAATCTTAATGTTTTTATTGGACATTTGTTTATTTAAGTGCATTATTTATTCTCAGTTTTTTCCATTTATATAAACTGTATTTTACTGATGCTCTTACAGATGTAGAACAATGTACAGATCATCAACATTTACAGTGCAATCAGCTAGCAATAATAAAACTAAATTGTGCAAGAGATGTCAGTTCAGGGCTATAAATAAGAGGAAGTTCATATCAAATCTGAATACAGTATTTAAGTCAAAACAGTATATTAACCACATTACATTATTCATCGATTTAACGGATCCATTTAACTCATTTTGCTTCAACAAAAAACATTTTAAAGAGCTGATTAAAGACAGTCGACACTGAAAAACAGAGCGAAAACTGATGTTTGCAGGGCTGATGTTATCTGTTAATTACAGCTCATACTGTATCGTAATATTCTCGTACATGTCGGCTGATCGAGAGCAAAAAAATGTTTGTACAGAAGGTCAAATACAGGGATGCACAATATGCAAAACTATTGCTGTAGTTTGTGTGCTTTATTTCTCTGAATCTATAGAAACCATCCACACCGGCGAACATGTTCTGGTCTTCTGATTTATCACTAACTAACTTTAAAGGTGCCGTGCTTGTTAAGTCGATGAAAGCAGTTTGGCTTCAGACAGTGATTTGATGGTTAACTAAACGTGCTACAAGGAGTTTTTAACTGGTGATGAACCAGTCTCAATATGTTACTGATGACTCTAAGTGGTCTACGTATGCAAACAAGACCATCAGTGAGAGTGATTGGCTATTTCTGCAAAAAATACTGTAGTGTTTCTTAAAGACGTTCACCTGGTCAGATGTTTGCTTACCCAGGTTGAATAAGTCAGAAAATTAAATCAGTTTATTTACATTGGAGTGCTGAGGATGAATCGAGGAAGACGGAGGCAGGGCACTAAAACAAATTTCACTGTGACTCAACAAAAGTTCCTATCAGTAGCTTTAAAGTAGCACTATGTAGGAATCTGCATCTTGTGTGATTTGGCGCCCCCCACAGTTTCTGAGTGCAACACCACTGTCATAGATACAAATATCAGGTGTGCAACACTTTAATGTTGTAATGTAGGTGCTTTCTACAAACAAAACTCACAACATGCATGTAACTCTGTGATCCAGCCCTCTCACTGAAGTTACATAGTGCAGAAACAAGAGACAACATTCACCCTATTACAAGACACTATCATCAACATGATGCTGAAGCTGTTATCTTAAGGTCAAAAAGTTACATAATGTTGCTTTGTACCTGCTATACTCAGACAAATATCAGGTGTTTAGACACATAACATGGTCAAAAAAGACAGAAAACACATGTTTCAGCTCTGTCTGTGAACCGTCCTGAACTTTAATTCACTGCCATTGTTTCCTATTTTTAAACACTGTCTTTATATTATCAGGAGTAACTTTAATAAGAAGTTGTTTGAAGCCTTTCTTGGGTGATTTCTGAGCCGGACTCTTGTTTTCCATCTCTTGCACGTTGCCATCAGTTCTGTCTGCTGTGTTTCTGTGGCGGGTCTCAGAGAAGCTTCTTCCCCTAAAATCTCTCTTCAGAGCAGCAGCAGCTCCTCGCTTGGATTCAGCACCTTCCCGTTTACCATCCTGGTACTTTGAAGGAGTGTAACCTGCAGCTCCAGCAGGAGATGGATAAGCATTGGCAGCACTTTCTCTTTCTGTGTTCCTTCGATTGATCGGTGGCAGAGAGCTGCTCCTCCCTCTGGAGTTCCTGTCTAATGTCCGTCCTCTCTGTCCCGAGCGGTCCACCGGTCTCCCCAGCAGCCTCTGCTTTAACTCGTAGCTCTCACCAGACGGTCCGATGAGGTGAAGTCCGTCTTTTTCCTGACACACAAGCACTGCTTTCCAAATGTTTCTGTTTTCCTGGATTGTCGCTAACAGAGCCTTGCCGTCTCGATCCATGTCCCTCAGAGAAACCTCCTGCGTGCGGAGCGATTTGTTGAGATCGTGCAGGAGACTCTGTAGTTTAAAGACGGCTGTTCTCGCACTCTTCCCGTGTAACGTGATGCTGCAGCCCTCGCCAACTGGACGCAATTCTATTCCGACATCATGGCTGTCCAGAATGCAGTCGATGTCCTTTTTCCTGAGCCGCTCTGCGTACTCGAACACGTCTGCATCAACGACAAAGGACTCTTTTCCAGACCTGAGTGAGCCACGCTGCTGGTCTGGTCTTGGAGAATAAGAAGTTGGGTGGTGGTTGGAGGAGAAGGAGAAGGAGGAGGTGGTGGTGGTGGTGGTGGGTGAGGCTTGTTTTCGGGATCCTGGTCGGCTTCTGTTACGATCTGAGCTGTTGCTAGTGTAGTATTTGGAAATGGCTCCAGAGGAAGCCGTTGGGACCGGTGAGGGGGAGTGCGGCGCGATGTCCGGTTTTGTTTGTGATTTCAGAAGCAGCTCCAAAGAGGCCTTCGCAGCTTTAAGGTTCAAATATGACCCCTTGACACTCACCTCATCTCTGCTCAGATCTCTCAACTCAAAGCCATGTGACCTGAGGATTTCGCGCACCTGTGTCTCATCGGGGAAATTATTCAAAAGCACTGTCGCCTCCACTGGGAAATCCATCTGAGAATGAGAGGTGGAGAAAAACAAAATAATGAAATGAATAATTTGAGCTAACATAAGATGGAAAACTATAAATGTGATGGCGATGTTCTGTTATCTCGAGATGATCAACTGCTGTCACTGTTAAATTATTTTGTCGATGATTCACCTCCGAAGCACGAGCGCTCTTTTGCAAGACTCGAGCAGCAACTGTGCAAAGAAATGGCATGACATGAGTTACTAAAGGATGGATTCAATGATTAACTCAACCAGGGATGTCAAGCAAGAATTAATCACCTCAAATTGTGATTTCTCTGAACAAAACTGGCCTTATATTACATTAATACAGTAGATCTGCCAGGAGGCTGACACATGTACTAATATAAATGTTGAATGTGTGTTTTCCACTTCTTAGCTATAGAGGAAGTGAGTACAGCAAAATATCTAATTTATTAGGAATCAGATTTATAGAATTGCCAAAAAAATGTTGACAATTATTATTATTTTTTGTTGACATCTTTAAAAATATGGTTTACTGTCAAGACCAAAAAAATAAATACTGCTTTAACGTGCCTCTAAGTGCTCAACCATGTTTCATGCTAATAAAAGGTAAAAAAGTCCACCTTGTTGATCTTCGTAGGAGAGTTTTCCGACAGAGCTACTAAATGACTGGTGTTGTCAGCCGAACATGGGCGTGAAGAGGCTTTAACTCGCCTCTACAGTCCTTTTATAAAGATAGAACAGAGTAGTGAAACTGCTCCACTGGACAGATACACAAGTGAACCACAGAAAATACACTATCGCAACTCCTACTTATGGTTTTAGCATAGGGCGTTAAAAGCCACAGAATAGCACTTCAAAATGAATCTATTAGGAAGGAAGATTTCAACTTTCGAGAAAGAGTTAACTTCTGCTGCTGTCTTTTCTCCACCCTCTGCTGGTGTTGTTGACGCTGTAACAGTAAAGGTGAACACACACTTTTAATCAGGGTTTGAGTCATAATCTGTGGGGGGTCTCTAAAATAACTAACCCTAACCAACGTCAGGACGGAAAAATTTGATCAAAGAGAGTACAATAGCTGACATTAAACTATGCTCTGTATGAAAATATAGGACTGACTTGGATCATTAGAACAAAGAGATACGTTTTTTACAAAAAGAAAGAAACATCTTCATGTATAACATTTGCCGAATTAGCAAGTAGGCCTAAATAGTTGAGAATGTGTTGTAGAAAGCGTTTCACAACATTTATACAGCTTCTCCTTCCGCAACAACTCAAAATTGAGAGTTTTTTAAATGGAGTCCGGCCACTTTCTCCAAAGAGGCGGCCTTTACAGCGAAGCCGCAAGGAAACCGACACTTTTTACAAGTAAACAAACATTTTAGTGTATTATACTTAATGCCGAATTTACAAGAAGGCACCGATGAGTTAAAATTTGCCACAGCCGTTTCACAAATTTGATGAAGTTTCTCCTCGCGATGCAACAACTCTTAAAATCACTCGATTTGTAAGGGAGTCTGGGATATTGACGTTACTAGTGACATTCATTACGTCATCACGTGGTCAATATCCATGACTGACACACACAGCAGCCCACTTCTTGTAACAACTGTGTACAGTAGGTCATAACAACAGAATGTGGTGCTGGAAAACATGTTTGAAACTATTTATATCATGAATGTAAAAAAAAAAGAAAAATTACATGTGAGTGAAATAATGTTTGTTGGTGATGTATCAGTGATTTTACCGCTTCTGTGGCTCCAACCCGGCTTTTTATACCTCACGCTGTCCAGTTTTAATGTGTCAGGTAAAGGTTACATGCTGATATTAAAAGATTTAGGGTTTCATCGAAAGTGAAACTTATTCTGTTCTCGGTAAACTGAGGCTGTTTGGTAGATATGGTTTCTATTAATAAAGACCTACGTGAGGTTTCTGCTCGACAAACACAAAGTGCTCTATAAGAAAACACTCATTTCAGTGCAAAAGCGCGTTTTCTAATTGTAAATATCACAGAGCTCGTGAAAACATTACCGAGTGAACACGTGACTCATTAGCTCATGTTTCTGTAAATCTGCAGATGTACAAACTGCAACAAAAGTAAATCCACACAATGTTGTAACTTACTGTGTAGTTCAGTCCTGTAAGGTGGATACACAGGGTTTGTGTTTAGTAGCAGGCAGCAGCTCAAACCGAAACTAACGTCGTCATGTCCGCTGCTGATTTACAACTCAAGCGTTACACAATAAAACACAATGAAAACAAAGTAATATTTCCTTCTCGACTTGTTTTCACTGATTAAAGTTGACTTACATGTTTAATTTTTTCATTTATTCATTAACAGGAAAGAGTCATTTGATTATATTCATTGAAAGCCCTTGAAAAAACAACTGTAATAGGGTTTTAAAATTAATAAGTCAAATATAAAGTGCTGCTTTAAATGGCTGGTTCATAACAGGTTCAAGCACCATTTTTATCATTTCATTACACTGGACTGCAAGACAAAATAACAGAAACACCTTCTAAGAGACTTTATGGTTGAGCAGTTGTTTTGGATCACATTAGATTTTCAAGTGTACCAAATAAAAGGGGCCACAAAGTGTTTAAGACCTGAAAACATCTGCAGCTTTAAAATATGTAAAGTACGTAAGATAAATAGTTTTAGACCAACACATCCTGTCCTAGATACAATATCGCCCCCTAGTGGATCTTTACCAGTATTATATTCTTTGCTGTAGAATAAAAATAAAAACATTACTCCATTTCAAATTGTGTGCTTTTAAAAAGATCTTAACCACAGGATACATTTTACCATCAGGTTTCACAAATTAAGTTACATAAAAATGTTTCCTTTATGCTCCCAACATCTGTTGAAACTGTTTGTATGTCGCCAGCAACAGCTTTGTTTTGAGAGATTACAGCAGTTATCATGCTTTGATTTTCAGACCTTTTTTCCATTTCAGGATTTTAATTCATGATCAATCTGTACTTCATTGTTGGCCACAGTCCAGGCAAATCCTGTTGCACAAAACCACAGATCAACACAATCTTGTGTGATGAATATAAAAGCAGCTGTAGTCTGAATGCATTTCTTGTGTTGTGTAATTCAGGGACACAGAATCACAGTTTTTCTGATTATAAATTAAGTAACAACCACAGCAAATGTCTTAAGGATGATGTTTATTTAAAACTGTTTCTCGTCATTCCCTTGTACAAACAGTTTGAAAGTCTGGACACAAATTCTCTTGTCTAGACTTGAATTTTCTGTTCTTCTCAGTTCTGAGGATCAGACGTCCAAATATGACACTTGTTTCCCCTCAGCAGACGAACTGGTTCTCCAACTCCCAGATGAAATCTGCATATAAAGAAAATACTTTAATACATTTGTTTTATAACATCAAGAACCAGTAGACTAACTTTGCCGAAGACTTTATTCTCACCTGCATCAAAGTTTCGCCATTTAGTTGGCGGCACACTGGTTTCATCAAGGAGCCCAAACTGATCCACAGAGACCGGTGAAGCCTTGGTAAGAATAAAAACAGTAGTTCTCAGATGTTTAATTCATACAACACTTTGCGTCCATATCTGTTCATACAAGGACTCAAAACCATTCAATACCCCGACTTAGCTTGACTAAATACAATGAAGAGCATGAGTACAGCAAAATTTAAGCAAACAACAAGAATGACTCCAGTGAAACTGAACTGCCAATCCAGGTTTGATTGATGTGCCATTACTTTTGACATTTGCTGGTGAAAAACAAACATTCAGGTAACGTACCTTTTAAACCTCGCTCTGGGCTTTTGACATGAGACTTCTGCACTCAGCAGCTGAAAGCCTCTTGAAGTAATGCCGAGTTTTCAACTCCTGTAAAGCAAAAACAGTTCAGTCAATAGGCTCAGACAGCTGGAGCAGTACAACAAGCGCTTCATCTGAAAGCTAAGATGACAGTGTCGGAGGTTTACCTATAACCCTGCCGTGAAGAGTCACAGCAGGGCCTCAAACAGCCTCACATCTCTCTAGCAGACACTACAGGAAAGGATAAAGCCACTGCAGGCTGAGCCTCGCTGGAAAAGGTCTGCACACTTTTTACAGGTTTAATGTTCAACAAGATAGTGTTGGCGCAAGAAACACCAAGGGCACCTTTACATATAGCTCTGACTGATGATTTCATTACTACATTTTCTTTTCTTACATCAAGATTTGTAGGCCAGGGCTTTTCCGCAGCACTATAATGCTGTTTTGTCACACAATTTGCTTTTATCAAAAACTGCAGCTTCATGCGATTTGGATATTGCACTTAGCCATTCGATTTATCATGCAGCCCTACTCTGTTTTTAATATTAAAAGTCTGTCTCTTCCAGTAGAACAAAATACTTTAGATGACTCATGTGAACTCTGGAGTGGTTACATAAACGTATCCAATCAAATGTTATTCAGGGTGACTGGCTAACCCCACTTGACCGGTAGCTAGCAGTAGGAGGTGTGTGTTCGGATTTGGGCTAAAAAAACGATCCAATCACATCAAAAACATTTGATTCACTGTGGCTTGAGTATGAGTAACATTTTGTTCACAAGCAATGTTTAAACATGGGAGACTGGGCAGTTTTTCCAGGCACACATGAAAAACAGCCATTTTTCAGGCCACATGTAAGAAACACTAACCTTCAGTGAGCAGCAGATGTCAGTCAGGAGGTCTGAGCAGGGCGGGGCCTGGATTCATCTCTGTAGTCCTGTAAAAGATCATTTTTACACTAAGAAATCAGGATTTTAACACCTAAATGAATCATGAAGGGATGAGAGTCTAAAATGTATGCAAGGCCTGGAGATTTACAGACAACTCCACCCATATAATCTTATCCCCTCATGCCACATGGCCTCCTGTTAAAGGTTCATGGATATTCTCTAAAAAAGTTATACCCAGAACTAGGGTCCATTTCTTGTAATAATACAATGTTAAACAGATACTTTGCACTCAGTTTGTTGGAGGTTTACCTATAACCCTGCCATGAGGAGACACAGCAGGGCCTCAAACAGCCTCACATCTCTCTAGCAGGCACTACAGGAAAGGATAGAGCCACTGCAGGCTGAGCCTCGCTGGATAAGGTCTGCAGGATTAAATATATATAAAACTATAAGTGTCTAAAGTTGATAATGAATGTGTTTGGAAGTAGTTTCCTGTGTGAACAGCATGCAGAGCTTTCACAAGCCAGTCCAGACTCACACATGGGCTGGAAGACAAACTGCTGCTAAATAAGTTGTGACAACGAAAGGAAATGTTAGGAGAGACAATCTTACATTTCCATCTCGATGCTGGACGTCGCACACACGAGTTCAGTCTGTAAAAGAACAAAGAAAATTAATAATGGGTATTAGAAACTCATACAAACATGTTTGCTAGCATGAACCGCACTTCTACGACTTAAACGGTTAAAAAACTTTCACAAAACCGCCATTTTGTCACAAATCTTCGCCTCTAATAACATTTCAAGAAGTCAGAAACTTTATACATTTATAATATAAGTTGGATGGAGGAGGATTGTTAACACGTACCTTCACGTTCAACTGCTGCGAAATGAAGTGGGCTGACTATCCGGATGTGACGTTTTATCTCTTCTTCTTCGTCTTCTTCTTCTTCGATGCACGGGGTCTCCCAGCAGGGGGCGGTAGAATACCAAAAATGGCGGCCAGGTATGTCAACAGATCTCAACGTTTTCTCTTAAAAATGTGATTTTTGGATGAAAGTCTGCGTATATCAGAATGGACAGTGATCGTGACAGTTAATACAATGAAATAACAATCATAAAAAGTTAGAAGAAATGGTATGAAGTGAAAAAAAGATTAATAAGGTAGCAATCAAATTACATTAATGGCACTTTAGAAAGCAAAGGTTTAGCTTCACTTCTGGCTAACTTGCTACCCTTGGTGGCTTACAGGGTTAGGGTTAGGGTAAGGCAAAAAAAAAAAAAAAAAGAATTGCTGATATAAATGTACTAATTTAAAGTTGTAAGCTGTATAGTTACTGCAGACATGTTCTCAGGTGAATAAATATAGGAATACATGATGCTAAATATGAGTTGAATGTAGGCTAGGCTAATTACAGTGTTGCATAAAGTACCCAAAAATCATACTTGAGTAAAAGTAAAGATATCATGTTAAAATGTTACTTTGGTTAAAGTGAAAGTCACCCAGATGAATAGTGCTTGAGTAAAAGTCTGATATTAAGTATCTGATATTAAATGCACTTAAGTATCAAAAGTACAAGTAGCTTCAAAGTAAATTATACATATATTTACTAGGGGGGTTGAATGATTATCAGCCTGGACAATTATCAGATCCAATATTCAGCCTACAGTATTTGACTAAATGTACTTAGTCAAGCTCCATCACTGGCTAATTACGAGATTGGGCTGAAAGAGGGAAAAAACAAATAAACTAGTCCAGTAAATGCATCCAAAACATATGACACTGTATTTACAAATAAAGTTTATTCAAATCTATTTTAAGAGAGACTGGAACAAAGTAGTTAGTCAGATTCACTTCCTCATGCTGGAAATGTCAAAATAATAATAAATAGAAAAACAAATCTTCACCTTCCGCATGCAGTCCAAAAATGACATACAGAATGGAAATTATGATCACAACATGTAAAAATGACTTCCTGTTTCCCCATGTAGATTGATGACAGGAAAGTTTGACACTAAGTACAGACCTTTCATTTATAAGATATTTACATACATAATATAGACTTTTCCCAGGACAGGTTTTATTTTTTTACATTTTTTTTTACAGGATTTTAGAATGAAAACATCCACACAGTAACAATTCAGTTATTTGTAAACTGATTTTATAGCCGCTACAGACCATTTCAATGTAGGAGGGCTTTTATAACCCAGTGGACAGCCGTTGATGGTGGGAGTTGGCAGCCCTGGAGTGTCCACGAGGAGGACGCTCGTGGTGGATGACTCAGACTGCATTGTCGTACAACAATGCCAGCCATAGAGGAGCAGACTTCTCCTTGGCCGTCTGTTGTTGCCTGCACCATCAGCAGACGTCCAAGATGAATTTTCGCTTTGTTTGCCCGGCTGACGTAGTTTGCATACTGACGAAGAGCCAAAACTGACTATCTGAATCTGTGTTTAGACACAAACATGGGCTGTTGTAGCTGCTGCTCTCGTGTCCGTATTTTTCAGGGATTTACTGGAAGTTTGTGTAAAAACAAAAGTGGCGTCAAAAAGACATCAGCATCACCGCTCTGTTGAAGCTATAAATAAGAAGAGACCACATTATCTTGCCTCTGAAGTCTCCACCAAACAAAATACGGTCGTCTTATCATAATTGATCTTTTTGAATAATCCTATTTCAACCATGTCCTGGTCCTGGTAGGATTAATCCCGACAGAGTCTGTTTTGCTGCATGAACATGTCTGTACAATACCAACAACAACATCAACAGAACAGATCAGGCCGAGCTTGAAATAATTTACCAGACTTTAACAATCAAATTATCACATTTCAGCCTCTGGGAAGAATCTTTAAATAGCTCGAAAAACAAAATGGGTTTCCAAAAGTCTGTTTTACTTTATATCAGATGTTGTTTCATAATAAGAAGGCTTTAGCTAACACTGAGAACAGAAAGGTCATGTCATTTGGGCCTCCTGTTAATGAAACTCTGAGCTTTATACATATTTCTTTAGATCTGCAATCTATCAGATGACTAACCCTAACCTGACTCTGTAGGAGTGTTTTAGTATCTTTCAGCTCATTGTTTTGGTTTTTACGGTCTATAACGTTGTTATTTGGATTATTTCTGAGAAAAAAAAAACCTTTTGAAAGAAAAAAAGAGACCAAAAACTGAGCCAAAAATAAGAGCAAATATAAGACATACATACATCAAGTAGCCAGAAATACGACTGCTCCATGTGTAAATAGGCAGTTGTTTGCTAACAACATTGCAGTTCAGCATTAAAGGCTATTCTTGAGGAATAGTAGTACAAACCAAACACAAGGTCTTCTTTTATTCAGTGTAATTCAAATACTTGATTTGTCACCCAACTCCAGCAGCCTCTCAGACGAGGTGGCATCTCCTGTGTTCTCTCTGTGATGCTGATCAGCTGACAGAAGAACACAACACACTCACTCATGCTCACAATCAAACAAAGGCATTATTCACATTCTGACTCAGTGTGGTGTAATGCCGCTTACATAACCCTCGCTTAAATCTTACGCCGAAACAAACCCTGCAGCCCTCTTGTTGTCCACTGCATGTCCACTGTGCAGCAAGTTTATAAACTCAACAGCTGGAGTGAAGGTATCTTACGTGACCTCAAATTGATTCTGAGAAAAGGCTCTTAGGTTGCAGTTGTAACTCTCTCGGCTGGCGCTGATCCTCAGAGCGTCACCTTTAAACAAATCAGAGAGCGGTGACGACAGTTGGAGCAGCGTTGACTGGACTGTCTGCCCGCCAAAAGGCCTTTAGGTGGATTACAGCTCTAGTTAGGTGATGGAGTTGTGCTTCTGACGTCTGGTTTGATTCAGCAGTCTATCCTCTGTGGCCATTCAGCTTTATTTAGATTCACTACGTCTTTGTTGTGCTTAAGCAATGCGTACAAGACTATTTATTCCAACAAAGGACAAGAACCGACTGCAAGGTTTCGCTCACCTCAGCTCTAAACACAAAGATCAAGTGTCCTCTGTGACTTCTTGAACCTGCTGCCATCAGGAATGTGTTTCAGATTGCCTGTATATGACAATACAAGGAAGTTTAGTTTTATTCCACTTGTGAACAGGGTGAAAAATTAACTTTGTTGTCCACCAGCCAAATGGCTCATGAATTTTTACATTTTACCAGCCACTCAACCTTTGTTTGGAGCTGGTGAGTGAAGCCACGTACATATTTTACCATTTGGCTGGCGGACGATGCTTAGTTTGTTACAAGAAATGGTCGGTTCATTCTGTAGACAGATAAATGCATCTAAACTTTTGAATTCATCCTTACCCCAGTGAATGTCTTCTAACATACAGTATGTCTTGTTACTTTTTGCATGCTCACTTACCTTGATTTGCACCTTTAGTTTGCAATATAAGTGGAAAAAACAGGGAGAAACACATAATCCTCACATTTGAGAAGCTGCAGCCTGCAAATGTTTAATGTTTGCATCCCAAATTGACATGTTGTCTTCTAATCAAACAAACTGCAAGCTCTGTCTCCACTTTGACTGACTCTACTGACTCTAATATCATCTGGCAGGGCCCCTGCTGTTGCAGTGTTGGGGCACTTTCACGTGGACCCACAGCTCAGTCTGATCTGGATGCTACATCACTGACAGAAACACAAGCAGAGCTGAGGTGCCCCCCGTGCAGCAGCTCCCGGCCATTCTTACGAAACCACGCAGCGACCTGAGAGGCTTTGTAATGTCAGAGTTTGAGGATAATTGAGGTTTGATTCAGACTTCAGGGTTTAATGAGCACATAATCCTTTTCACCTGATCCCGGCCCTCCAAAAATGAGGAGGAATACTTACAGTCCCACGTGGTCGAGAAAAAGGCGGCATGGGGCCATAATGTCAGTATGATCCTCCCTTCTCTTTTTCAACACGTAAATCAGTTTAGGTACTTGTTCTTTACTTCTTTACGTTCATTTTACGTCAAGCTACCCGGCAGTATGTAAATTAATAACACATGAATGCATCAATAATTAGAATTCAATAACATGATATATGATTCCACGATGGGACGTAAGCATTAGTGGTGTCCTTCTCGTCTAAGCTCTGACGTTAGCTAGTTTAGTAAGCGAGCCTCTCCTCCATCAGTGGATGCATGTTTCCCTCTGCGCAGTGATACGGTGTAGTTCAGTAGAAAGAAAATAGTTTCTCCATGAAACTGCTCACAGCAAGATCTGTATTCTCTTGGGTAACTTGATCATGATTTTGCTAAAATCACTGTGCAGCATCTGTCACAAGGAACCAGTGAGCTAACTACATATTATTGAAAACATAATGGACAGTAATCTGTATTATTACTCCAAGTGTACAGGCAAAACTCTGACATACCCTCCACCTTAGAAACCACTAGCATCAGCCCTGCTTCAACTGTTGCACTGCAGGTTGCCCACTGTTTTGTAGGGCCAGTTTAATGCAACTGAATTTCACACAAAATATACTGGAGGGGGTCTCTGCTCTGTCTTTTTATCAGGGAAGTGGTCCTTGGCCTGAAAAATGTTGCAGACCTGTGATCTAGATGGATAAATACCAC
This sequence comes from Pagrus pagrus, assembly GCF_965226575.1. Taxonomy (NCBI): domain Eukaryota; kingdom Metazoa; phylum Chordata; class Actinopteri; order Spariformes; family Sparidae; genus Pagrus; species Pagrus pagrus. Next base: position 6,949,555 of record NC_140201.1, on the reverse strand, counting down.
TACAGCTAACAGTAAAAATATGTATATGTGATTTTGGGGTGAACTGTCCCTTTAAAAATCTAACTTATCTGCCTGAGTCTTTGCCAAACAACCACCTCGAATGACATTCAGCCCTAAACAGCACATATGGACCCTTGGACAGAGTGCAGCGGGTTCATCTGCGCGTGTAGGTGTGATTCAGGAGATGGATCTCACACTAAGAAGATTTCCAGTACATGATTTTCCCAGCATGCACACTGAGTCAGCTTCTTAATGCTGCGCAGCGCCCGTCGCAGGATGTTCTCCCTCTGCGACTCTGAGTCAGCTTCTCAGCTCTCTTTTTTAATGTCTCCCACCTTCCTCCTCCTCCTCCTCCTCCTCCTCCTCCTACTCCTCCTCCCCCAGTCGTGCCCTTCTCTGCCACCTTACCATCTCTTTTACTCACAATGGAGGGCTTAAATCCAGGTTATTTAAGGAGGCCAGATCCTTCTCTAATAGCCTTATCACATGACACAGTGTACCGGCTTCATGACTCTGCAGATACTCTCACCCCGGCTCGCCACCTAACGTCATATCTGTCCATAGGTTTGGGAAAATCCACATCATGAGTGAGCTGATGTCCCTTTGCAGGCGTCAGGATGTTTAAATAACTCTGAGAGTAACGTGTCCGGCACACATGAGAGACACGTTGAGTCCTGAGCAGTTTTACTCAGCAGGACGCCTCTCTGCATGTTTGGATTTCACAACCCACAGTGCTGTAGATTGTTACCCACGAGTGTTTACAGTACAAGTGGATCAGAACGTTTTGTTCTTGTGATGCCAAAACAAGAACATTTTGCACACAAAAGGAATTTCCCAAAGTAAATCATTAGCGATAAGAGTATTTATGATCAGCAGCAGGAGTTATATTGTCGCCTGCTCAAACATCTTTCGCAATAATTCAACAGATTTCTTCGCCCCAAATGTGAGCTGATGGCTTTGTTGTCACATTTTATGGCGATACCGCTTTGTGTTGTGAAATACAGCCCATAAAAATACCAGAGACACTTCAGTGAGTGACGAGGAGTGTTGTCACGTTTTGTTTGTTTCCACTTTATGAGGCAAACGTTCGAGTCTGGTTTGGATTTATGGGTTTTTGTTCTCTCACATGCCACCTTGATTCTACTTTTAAACCCGTGTGGAAATATCCTGCGGTCACGGCGGTTTCTTTTATTCACATGCAGTCGACACACTTAATCTGATCCGTCTCATGTTGTCACACTCGGGCTCAGCTGGTGGAAAAACACTCAGATACATCCTGAAAAAAAGGCTCAGCTTCCCGTGCAGTTGGTCTGTGTTGCATGACGCTTTACTCAGGATGTTTTTGAACTGTTTATTGTCCTTTTTCACAGTACAGGACATTCCTTCTGTCAAAAATACATAAATAAATAACAAATTATACTTTACAAAGTAAGAGACAATCTCAGCAGAGCAGGGTTAATGATATGGAAACAAGCGTCTGCATTGGGACTTGCTATTGTTATTGCGTTATTGGGGTTATTGGGGCTTGATACCCAATCTGGGAGTGTGGGTATGATGATATGTGACCTGTCGTCCTGGCTCCCCCTTGCCATAGCATGTTTGTTGTACCTTATCCATCCAGTAGTTTCATATTCTCCGGTCTAGTCCATGAACGTCTTCCAGTAGGTCTTGTTCCTGTTCCAGTAGCCCACTTTTCATCGGGCTGCCCTGGTTCCCGTGAAGCACTTTGCCTAAGGGCCCACCTGGACGGCCACGCCCTGACATACAAACATACTGTATATACACATATGTACACGTATACATATCCTGGTCATTGGATATCTCATTGTCATTGTCCTGGTCGTAGGACAATGAGTTTGCATGATTGGCTATTTTAAAGGCGCCATCCCAAAGTGTCAGTTGTTGACGAGGTGAGAATGAGACTCAAACATCTACTCTCCTTACAAATAGCACCTTCAAAACGAAAAGTTACTCATGGTACAATATGTCGATAAAGAAAGCAGAAAACCAACTTATTACATCTCCGAGCACGTGACTTCTTGACTTCTATCACAAGCACCTCATCAGAGGAGCAGCAGCAGTAGAGGCCTGGGAGATGGGCCTACTGGAGCCACGGCAGAAGCACAGGAGTGCATCTGAAGCCTGATTTGATTGCTGCAGTGATTATCACTCCATCAGACAGGCTGTAATTGTGAAGTAGATGCGAGGAGGCAGACAGAGGCGGGCTGCTGAGCACGAGCAGCTTGACAACAGGCCAGGTTAGAGGGAGGACGTCCGGGTGGGACAGAACATGCTGCTCCGCTGCTCATAATTGGTCGTTTGTTTCTCGGCCTACCTGTGGGTGTCGTTTAAACCGAGGCCACGGTGTCACCGCGTCTCCTGCCAGGAGTCAAGCTATCCGGGGTTTAATGGAAGCCATGCCGGGACCTTTTTTTGATCAACGCAGGGGCTCCACCGGGGAATCAATTAACACGGGCTAATGGCTACAGAGATATTTTTTCCTCTGATGGATTTAATCCTTTTACACACGTTTTAGGGATAGCTGTGGGGAGGGGAGGGTGAACGCCACATCTCTGAATGCATCAGTGACTTTATCAGATTATCTTACTGAGTTTCTCCCTCTAAAAGTGTCCTGAATACTAACTGAAGCTGTGCCATGCTCTTACTGTAAGTGAGCTGCTGAGGATACTGCAGGCTTTATATGGCAAGAACAACCCAACAGCCTGAGTAGATGTTACTTTTCTTTTTTACTGTTCTTACTTTGGGGGTATTTTATGAGAAGTAACAGCGGAAATAACCCTCTAAACGTCATTATAACAACCTGTGTTAACAATTAATTATAAGTCTTAGCTAGTTTACGAGATCTATGAAGTGTTTAAAGTATGATGTATGCTAATAAAAACATGATCGCAGTCCATTGGCTCATTGGTAGATAATAGCCATCAGTCATCATGAGATAAACGTAATATATATTTTCAGTGTTTCACGTGATGTTGAGTGTTTGACCTCATGAAAGTGATTGGACAGTTTATATATATCAAACTGCTCTGGGAGGAATTTTCCACCACAGACTCATCAGCTGACCACGGTTGATCAATGCGACCCTCGCGGTCCGGTCTGGTGAGTTTCCACTTCAGCAGGCTCAGTGATCACAGCGCTCGTTGAGGAAAGAGTAGCAGAGATCTGTCTTAACTCTATTATCTGCAGCCCAAATCCCACAGGATCCTCTGCAAGTCTGAGCTGAACTGATCACACATCCTCTGGAACAACTTCAGGCTGGAGCGTCGTCAGCACAGTGGGAACAACATGCAACACTAATTATTTCAGTTTTGGTGTTCTTCACCTTTTGGCCCGCAGCTTTTGTTTATCCACATTTTTTTTTTGTTTATGGTCCACCAGGAAGCTCTGACGAACTCTCACCTCTCTGTTTGCATATGTGGCTGCTTTTGATCTGAAAATCTTTGTAATTAGCACATCTGCAAGCATCAGCTAAATGTTGTACATGTAAATGCAAATTATTCTCCAAATTATTCTCCATACTTTTTTTTGCAGACTTTCATGAACCACGGACCCAGTTTTCTCACTTAATCTGAATTTCTACCTTCTAATGGCTCAGTAAAGCTAACAATTAGCGTCAGTTACATCATCATTTCAGCACTAAAACACACAACTGAGTCGTAAACCTGTTGACAGCTGACAGCAACAAATCGAGACTGTAAGCTGCGTGACCGTCTGCACGTTATGAGCAAAAAAAACAGCAAGGGATCTTAGATTAAATAACAAAAACAAGGTGTTGTCTCGTAGTGAACTTTGTTCGGCGGGAGCCCGTCAAACACGGAGGAGTAACAAACGCGCATAACACCAGATGTCTGAACCGTCCTGGTCGGCGAGCTGCTATAATTAGCCAGACACACTTGAGTCAGAGCCCAGAAAGAGCATATCTGCAGGAGGCCGAATCCTCCACAGTGCTGCTGGGAAACACTCGGCTCACTTCTGATGTCGCTGCAGGAAACACTCGTAACATAAAAATACTCCGTGGGCCCCCGAGGCATCGTCACACTCGGGCCCTGAAGTGTCTTTAAAAGATAACCTGCAGGGTGGCTCTTTTTCCTGCTTTAAGCCTTTCTGTGCTGCAGAGAGATCAGCTTAAACTGCTGCGCCATCAGTACACACTGTCAGTTCAGTACAGTCAGTACCAATCCCGGGCTTTAATCTCTTAAAGTTTGGTGTGTCTGGATATTTTTTTTTTTTCCTGATTTCAGCTTGTTTGTGTGCCGGCTCCTCCAGCTGTTGTTGCTGAGATGTGGTGACGGACAGGCAGCGTTTCAGGACAGATTCATACAGTGGACCACAGAGACAAACAGCTGATGTGAATGTGTGGGAATGAGTGTGTGATATCATTAAGAAGGTGATGAATAAACGGTTTATTTTACTAGAAGTTGAGATCATTAGCGATGATGATGATGATTTCTTCGACAACGACTGAGTAAGAGTCAAGCTCCTGAAGCTCAGTTTTTTAAAATTATTATTTTGGCTTTTAGCCTTTATTTGATAAGGCAGTTTAGAGAGTGACAGGAACGCTGAGAGAAAGCCAGGAAATACATTTAACAAAGGGTCAAAGGATGGACTCAAACTCAGGTCCCCTCTGTGGACTCAGCTGGTAGCTTGTTTCTTACCTACGGTAAAAAGAAAGAGAGAGTAAGGCTAACTGATCCCCCTGTTTTTCAGTCTCAACTCTAAGCTAAGCTTAACGATAAGAAGCATTTACCGTACAGAAGAAACTACATACGTCTATTTCTCAACAGGTTTCCCAAATCTAGTCCTTGAAATCACATCGTCACCCGTCACTTCTCATCTCTCTCCATCACTTCCTGTCAGCTCTTTATTCTTTATCAGCTGGGATTTGAACCCAGACATTTTTAAAGAGCCTTGTACTAAACTGAAACTACTAAATCCTCACGCTGCATATCATTTCATATGAAACTACTGTCTGTTTGCACAACATATTATTTTCATGGTGATAAGATATATTTTTCTTTTCTTGCATCGGACACATTTATGAAGATTTTGTTCTCATTTCAACACCCAGATCTTTTGTCCTCCTTGTGCTCAACTCTCTCCTCATTGTTATGTGTCTCGTCGTCTTTCCTGCATTACTTGGAGACCTCTGAAGTGTCCTTGTGTATGAAATATGATGCATAAATAAGTTTGCTGTGCCTTCGTGAAATTTCTGGAGGTCATTCTCTGCTGTTAGACAGAATAATAAAGATCATATTTGTATGTGTGTCAGCGATACACCTTAGTTTACTGAATAATGGTTCCTGTCATTCAAAGCGTGCAGGAGAGCTGCTAACCTGATAAACTATTTTCCACTTTCCTGTGCCTCAGGAACATTGGATATTATAATCACACACACACACACACACACACTGTGAGAATAAAGCTGCTGCCTGTCCTTCATCTATTCATTCATTCAGTCATTCATAAAGTCATATTAAGTGCGCGTGGCGCCTGTTAAATCCCTCCGTGCACTGTCCTCATCAGTCCCCATCATGTGTCGCCGCTACATTTTCTCTAAGCCTTGTGGTCGGAGGGGGGCTGCAGCTGAAGGGTTTTTTTTTTTCCTCAATGATGGTATTGTATCCAGATTATTGTGCAGAATCATGCACAGAGGATCAACTGATCCAAATTACACACACAGTGGATGTTTAATCCAACCAACACCCACTGCCAGCTGTTGAGAGAGAGGCAGAATATCAGACAGTCCACTTCAGATACACTGGATTTTACTCTACGACTATAAAAACAGGAGAATGTGCAAGTTTACATGTCTGTTTAATTTACCTGATGGTCCAAAAAATATTTGGAGATACTAGATTTGATATTTTTCAACATGCAAAAGGTCAAAGTAAAAGAGAAAAAGACATCTATCATCTAACTACTTTATATGCACACTTTCAACCAGTCGATTATATGTTTAACACAGATATTTCAGACATGCACCTGACTACATAAACCTTATGGTCTCATGTCTGGATAAACCCTTGAGTCACTTTTATGTCACAGCGATCAAGCCGATATTGTTATTATATTCTTCTTATCAATAGTCTCTATCCTTGCAGTATTATCGGAGAATAGCGGCCAACAAAGCTCTGCTAATTCGGTGTTAAACAAGTTTCATTCCCTTTAACTTCTTCACAATAAAAGCCTTATTTAGTTATCTTTAATTTACTATGAAGCAGTAAGACTTACAGCCTATAGAGCTTGTTTCCACTCATGTTATCCTGAAGTTGCCTTTTAATATTCTTACATCACCATGACATATTTAAAGCCTATCGTATGTTATTAGATAATATAGTAATTTGATGTTCCAGGAGTTTCTTTGTGTACGTCTGAGGTCAAAAGTCTCAACAGTAATGAACTTAAAGGAGCTGCTAAGGTCCCCTAACAAAGCTCTAAATAACATCCTGTAATGTGGTGTAATGTATGTGAAAACAACACATTACAACATTTACAGTATGTACAAAAGATTAACTTCTCCTCGTCCGACTAAAGGAAACTGATTCTTTTGCTTGTGACACAGGATTCATTTCTGTCGTCTTAGTGGTCCCATGTGTCTGCATTAGAGTAAATAAAGCAACAAAGGTTACAGGCTGTAGAATAAATGCAGAATTATATAACTCCCTCATCGGATATTAGCCTAATTCCTCTCATGTGGCTCTGTGCAGGAATGCAGCCGCTAAACGGTTCTCATGAGCAGAACCATCAGTGGAAAAATGTGCGTATACAGTCGATGTAAATATAGAGAAAGAGGGATAAAGTGAGGTCAGGAATGCATATTGTAAAACGTCTCCTGAGTCTCGGCCTCCATCATATGATACATTAAGAGCATGTTTGCAGTCTGCACCGGCGATCAGCCTCTGGTTCCCATGATTCAGCTCAGTGACCCTCAGCTCTCATGATCAAACTGCTGGCAGGCCTCCTGCAGGCACGTGGGCCGCAGCAGCCGTTCACTCATGTCTCAGGCTGAGTGTTTCGGGATAAAAACTTTTGTCTTCAGACGCCACAGGGTGAGATGATTATCTAAGAGCTCAAGAAGGAATTCACAAAGCGAGAGCTGATAGATTTACTCTGTTTGTTTGCCCACAGGAGAGACTGGTGTCACGCTGCGTTCATGCCAGAGTTTGAGGACCGTAAATATAAGAAGCCAAGAGGTTAAAATGTTCAAGTCATCCTCCTTGTTATAAGAGAGTTATTTTCTTTTTTTGAGTTTAGGACTCTTTGTTATAATTCAAATTTTTCACCATTTTATAGAAAAAACGACAATATAGCATGCAGATTTATTGATAAGCTGCAGACTGTCATACTAAGTATCTAATCTAGCTTTACTGTCCATTTATTTGGTGTGATAAAACTAGAAATGGGGGAAGCCATCTTGGGAAAAAGTGTGAAAAAGTCAGAATAACAGGAGATTATCGCAGTCTCCTGCAGTGATGCAATGTAACTAAGTACATTTACTCAAGTACATGGCAACAGGTCCGTCATTTCCACACTTCCCACTCATTGTCAGTAAGCAGCCATACGATACATTCAAGAGACAGGGTGTTGTGTTCTCCTCACTTGCATTGTGTTGAGGTCAGGCAGCTTTATGTAAGTCAGGTACTTCCAGCACAACCTGCCGCCTCTGGAAAGTCCCAAAATGTTTTAGTCAGTGATCGTCAAACTGTGTGTTTTGTCAGTTTGCGAGTCCACAGTAGATTATGCAAATGAAGCCATGAAAACAAACCATTGTGTATCGGTTTCTTGTTTTGGAGGCAGACTGCGGTGCAGGTTGTATTGAACTCAATGAGAGATGCACAGTGAAACACACTTCAACCCAACATCTACGTTGTACGACTGATTTCCACTGATGAGACTGAAATTACACTGCAAACAGGAGCCTGTCCTACACTCTGGAGTGTGTACTTTCATTTTCTGGAGGCATTTCTTCATCAGAAGTCAAATGATGTAGTTATATTGGGTTTCAGTGTGTATCTCCATGCATCTCCCATTGATTTCAATACAGCTGGCACCACAGTCTGGCACCGAGGTGAGATTCTGTGACGTAATGACCCTTCCCTCTTTGTTTCAGCAGAGGAGAGCACCTGTCAGTCATCTATCATGACACCGCCTGTCAGGCGTCCAGCTCTGGGAAGCCCTGCTGCCACTGCATCACACCCAGAGACAGAAATGAAAGTCCTCAGCGAGACATAATCCCTCGTGAAACTTGTTGCCCTTTACATTTTATAATCTGTGTCGCTCCCAGAGGAACACTATGTTCTTCTGGGATACGAATGTAATCCCTGATAGTTATAAACTATGAATGATGTTAGCTTCTACGTCGGACTTAAATATTAATGATTCACAGCAGACATGGATCTGCTCCAATTATTCCTGCTATTGCAGATCACCGTGTGCTCGCAGACTCAGCAATAATTTAATATGTTTACACTTTGAAGTCGAGTGCGTTTCACAGGTCTGCTGTCTGCAGCTCGCCGTGCCCAGACGGTGGTATTTCACACTGTAGGATGATTTGTTGCCTGTAGAAGTGGAGCTATGTTTGGACTCTCCTTGGATGTAGGACAGTTACATGAGCACATCAACTCATCTCCCTATTTTACATAAACACACTCTGTTTCGGTTTCTGATGCCAGGACATGAGCGGCGATATTTCAACGCTGTTAAATCGAGCGGATGCAAGGTGTGAGGTTTTCAAAAGCACCTGTAAGTGATGCAGGATGCTCTTTTATCCCAAACTGAGGCTGCGAGCTTCAAAGGCTGTGGAGCATCAGACGCCCGCTCTGCATCCTCTGATCTCTGATCTGCTTAAACGAACCAGCTGCTTTCTGCCGAGATACGAGAAGCAGCCACTTGCCTCTTCCTTCCCTGGGTGAATTAGAGAAGCTGCTGTTATCAGGGTCAGTGAGGCAGAGGAGGGAGGGAGGAGGGAAGACGCTCACTTTGAAAAGTATATCAAAGTGGCAGAGAGAGGACTGATCGTGTTAGTCCGAAGCCGCCTGCTGAGTTTATTCAGTTAAAGGTTTGTTGTCACTGTGCAGTGTGATTTTAATGAGTCACGATCTTTTTAGCTGGACCGGTCCACAAACATTTCCCCACCCTTTGGCGGGCCACAGTTTTTGCCTCGGGAGGCTCAGTTTGCCGTGTGTGTGTGAGAAAGTTTGTGTGTGTTCGTGCCAGTAGACTCAAATACAAACACACACATACACGCTAGTTTGTTGCATCACCTTACATAACTCATGACCGGGTTATGGCACCCGACTCTCATGGGAGGCGTCACCGGACTTAGCCGGGGTTGCCAGGTATGTGCGACAACAACAGCCCAAAAACCACAACTTAAAATAGACCTCTGCCAAAACATACACCCAACAACAGTTTTTTCACCTATAATTACCTTCTGTAATTAGAAAGAGTATATTTATTAAATATACAGCTTTAATTACGCTCTCTGCCTCTCTGTCCTTTTGCTTTCTCTTCTGGGCATCATGTGTCTTCCTGCAGTTGCTGGCTACCTTCTTTTCTTCACAAACTATAGCAGACTTGGAATCGAGACTTTCATTTTAAAAACTTGTAGGATGCAGATCCAACGGACGCCGACCCAAGTGGCAATCTATCAGATTTTGGTGAGATCGTGAAGATACTTGAGAGGAGATCCGAAACGACTGCAGCAGATGTGAGATGTGGCTAATCTACAGTTTGCAGCAAGAATGAAGCTGCTTTTCATTTTGTCTGCACTTTCAAAACAATCTTGTTGTTGTTGAACTCCTGTAATTTCCTCCCTGATCCAGTTTAACCACCTTGCTCTACAAACATGATATTCGATATTGCTCCTATTGTCTCCGTCCGTTTCATTATCCTGGAGTCTGGAGTCAATCATTCAGCTCAGTTCAGACCTGCAGATAAATTTAGATCGGCAGAGTGATTGTTAAGAGGATTAGCCCTGTGGCGTGGTTATGTGTCACCTGTAAAAGACTTTCATTTAAAAAACAGTGCAGCATGTTATCTACGAACACAGTCACTACTTTCTCCCACACACTTTGCTTTGTCTGCATGGAGGCATCAAAGCCGGCTGGGCGAGGCCAGACGATCGACTTGCCTGTTGCGTCAAAGTGGTGCCACGATGCTATTTATAAACGGCATTGACAGGCCGTGATCAGTGTAAATGAGAGGGCGGAAGAATCCACGGTTAAATTAAGCATGACTTTTGTTAATCCCAGTGTGGTATCTGCACACCACGATCTGACGTCAAAGGAAAAAAACTTACAGACTCTTGACAGCAGCATTGTCTGCCTGTTTATGCAAATCTGTGCTTTTGTGTCAAGAGCTGGGAGGCGCTGGCAAAAATTAGCTGCGCCATCTTGGCCTAAATAAACTCCTCGTGGAAAGAAACTGTCAGAAAAAAAAAAAGCGCAGATTAACATCCTCTCGCAGATGCATCAATATTTTCCCGATAAAAACACTGTCACACGGACTGCGCTGACCCACTTCCACCTGTGTCTATAAAACAAGACGAGAAGAAAGCTGCTCTCTCCGGGGAAGGCGCCGAGTGGAAAATTCCTCCTTCGGTGGCCAAACAAACAGCGTGAGGCCCCAGAAGACGCCTGGACAAACTTGGCATTGTTCAGAGAGAATAACCGCCTTATCTGAGGAATCCCAGAAAAACAATGGCATTCCTCCGAGAGAGAGAAGGAGGAGAAAACACGCTGCAAGGTGTCGGAAGAATCAATTAAAAGACTTTCCTCCAAGCAAATGTGACCCAGTGCCCTCTGTGAATGTTCAACAGACGGTGAAGGACAAACGTGAAGCAGTTGCATAACGCTGTTTGCATGGCAGAGCTGTGATTAACCCTCAGCCTCGTCTTCACAGGAAGCTGCCGTTTTGATTCCCGTCCTTTCTCGACCTTGTGACTAAGTCTGCAAACGATCCACATCAAACATTTCACCTCATTTTGTAAACAATCTGTAGGTCAGGCCTGTTTAAACTCACTGGGCTGTTTACGGCTGTTATCTAGTAGTAAAGTGCTATAACTACCTCACAAACATGACAAAGCTCAGGATATTAATATTCTACCTTCATCCTTGAGTGTTGGATGGAGAAAGAGCACCTGCAGAAAAATCAGTTTTATTTAGAAATGATTATCTTTACATGAGTTTTAGCATTTAGGAAGACAGAATAAGACTTTGCTGCATTAGAAGAATGAATCTTAAAATCTTAAAAGAAGCTAATTTCCATATTTTTCACTCAATCTCAATCACTTTCCCGAGAAGTAAAGCTTACCTAGTTTCTGATTGTTGAGTTAAAGTCACAACATCACAACAACATATCGGCAGGTTTTTAAACATTTTTCAAAAAGTACCTTAAGCTTGGTTTTTAAGGGGTTGTGATCAATAAATGTGCTGAAAAATCCCATTTCACTCATTTTTGAGTGCCATGTCGCCCCTTAAAGCAGAGTTACAAGTAGCAGTGGAAGAGATCTCCCCTATGAACGTGATAACCTTCAAGACCTTCATAAGTTATCAGTCGTCATCAACAGACGCAACCAAACATTTCCAACATTCTTCAGCTGTGGTGACTTCTCTTGTGTTACGGTGGCAATCCTGGTTTTATCACAATGTCATTTGCCATCTGATGGAGACAGACAAGCATGAATGCTATCAATCAGGTCATCAAATAAAAAGATCACTGCTAGTGGTGTTTCAAAGGTCAACATTAGCAACAGGTGCTCCTACCCCGCCAGTCTGCATTGATATTAGAGGAGCTGTACCAAGTGTAGCAACTTCTTCTGGATTTAAGTTAAATTTCAGGCGTCATAAGCCGTCAAAGGGGACGACTGCCATGTTGAAATACGTTTAAATGCAGGACTGTCATGCACAAATCAACAATAAGAATGTATAATAAGCTAGCCAGCTTGTTAGCTACCAAGACATCAGCAAACTAGTAGCAATTGTTTTCTGATTGTTATAAAGAAAAGGACCATAACGCATCGAAACGACACCCGGATAGCAAAATCGTGGGTTCGATTGATTATCGTCCTGGCAAATTATCAGATCTGATGTTCAACATTTTTTTGTGGGATTTTTGGACTCACGTGCACTCATTTGGATCTGTGCAGCATGTAATCTGAAAAGTAACTAGTGATTAAGGTTATTAAAAATGAATGTAGTGAGTAAAAAGCACAATATTTGCCTCTAGACTGTAGTGGAGTGGAAGTATGAAGTACCAGAAAATGGAAGTAAACTACAGGAACCTCAAAATAAAGTACAGTACTTGTGTAAATGTACTTAGATCATCCATTGTTCCAGCTGTTATTGTTTTTTTAAACCAACTATCCCCTCCATGAACTTTGACAACAGTGTAAGGTGATATGGATATTGTGTTTGCGTGTGATGTATTGTGTGTATTTGTGTTAAAAACCAAACTGCCCAACACGGACATTAAGGTTTTTCTCCACTTCTTATGTAAAAAAAATGTCTGTGTCATTGCAGATCAGTGAATCTACGTCATCTTCAGCAGCAATAATGAAAGAAACAGCATCAGCGACCTTGGTTTTGTTTAAACTGCTCTCAGCCTTCAACCGACACTGAGTCACTACTGAGTCCTTGTAAGGAAATATCTGTCACTTACTGGTAGCGATTCACCACATTCTGTAAACTAATGGCGGTGGGTGAAGCGTTTGTTCGAGCTGCACACATATAAAAGTCGTATATCAGTGAGTGACGACGGTTACGGTTAGATGACCCAACAGGCACTTAGCATCGGGGATCATGTCAGAGGTTTAGCCCACAGTACACTGCAGCACACAGATGATTTAATTACCCCGTTGGGACTGTTACATAAGGAGGAACATGAGCGGCAGAGGGCTGAGACACCAGGCAGTCCCTCCAGAGAGGCTCTCTGCAGCCTTCACTAACAGGACAAGTTAAACTCAAATTGGCAAAGAAGATTTAATCAAGTCATTCTGCAGCACGTGCGATCTTTTAGTCTCTGCATCTGGACTGTGTCAAAGTGGCACCAGCTGGGCCACAATCAGCAGACACAGGAGGAGAACGGCCGGGAGTTAGAAAATCAAATTTGTGCTGATTTGGACATGGGGCCAAGATTTCACAATCTACATGAATGATAGAAATATATTTCTGCGACTGATCTGAAGCAGACCTCCAGTCAGACAGAGCAGTCGCCAGGATAAAATATTGGCAGCTAATGTTCCTGCAAAACCACTGATATATTCACATTTTTACTTGTCATATGCCGTTCACATTACATTTATATATGTCCAGCTGGAGTGTGGCGACCAAAACCTGAGCTCTTCATAACTTTAACCAAGTGGTTTTTGTGCCTAACCAGATCATAAGCACAGAAAAGTGCTCTGCCAACATTTATTCTGGCGACTGTGTTGAATCAGAGCAGTCTCACTGGCCTTGACGCTTTGATTGAAGCAGAAAGATACTTTTCCTGCCTTCATTCAACGGTGCAGAGTCGTGTATGAGGCGTTTATTTTTGCTACGACCCACAATGCAGCTTAAGATTGTCAGTCAGGGCACGCTGTCTGCCGAGGTCGCTGGTCGGGAGCTGGGTTGTGTAACGGGGACGTGAGATTGTATCTGACGTGGAACGGCGGAGCTGTAGTTGCCTCAGGATGATGTTCCCTCTTTCATAACTCTTCATGTGTTCTTAATCCTCCGTCAGACTAAGCCTCCCTCCAACCGACGCCAACTTTTACCTCCCGTACACCTGCCCCATCTCGCTCCAGCTGAGCCCCTCACTCTGTATCTGGGTCTGACCGTGACACTGCTGAGTACAACGCTTTCTCTCTGTCTCTCCGCATTGGTTGTCCTGTTGAAAGAGCCGCAAATCTCATTGCCAATATTTTATATGTTCAAAAGCTGAATAATATGAGGCGTTCAGGCGAGTTTATCTTCCTCTTCATGGTCGAGTCGAGAGATGTCACCGAAAACCAGCTCAAACTGTGGCTTCCCCTCACAAAGACCGGTCACGTCCGTCTCGTAGCATCACCGTCATTCCTCACTTCAGCACGGACGTTTGGTTGGAGGCGAGAGTGAAATGTTAAGCTCTCATCTATCAGCTGTTTGAAGGAAGTGAATCACATCTCTCAGATCTCGGTGGTTCAGTCAGGCAGGAGCTGACAGGCGCTGCTCACACCTCCCACCGCTGAGCCAACGTGGCCGGCTGTATCCGCTCGTCACCGCAAAAACACTTTCTGCTCATTTCCTTGGTGAATACACGACTTGAAAAGATCAATTCAGGACTCTTGACTCGTCTAACACAAGTTATTCATCGTCTATTTTACTCTAAATTGGACTTTTATTTAAGAAACGAACACCATGCTGTGTTAAAGACAACTTAAAACTAGAGACTGAGACCATAAACCTCTCATGAAAGTGTTTACTGAGGTTATAAATCAAGTGAGAAGTAGGGTAATTTCCTCATAAGCTTACATACAAGCTTACTTCTTTTTGCAACCAGGGAAGTCGCACAATGTTGGACTTCAGAAAGTTGGCCTTGGCCCAAAATGATCTTTTGTCGACTGATGGACAGAAAGAGAGATTCTCAGTATATGGGTTGAGAATAAAACAGAATATTGCACGTCTGTGAATAAAACTGCTGCTATAAGATCTGTTGAATAAATGCAGGGGTTCAAGCTGGGTAAGGAAATTATAATAATATATATATAAGAGTTTGGGATGTGAGCCGGGATTACACAACCAACATGAATAATAAAAGTACCATCTTAACTTTCTGCAACTGATCTGCAGGCGATGAGAGCAGCGCTGTTGATCTCAGACACTTGGTGAAGCATGCATTATAAATCAATGTGCAGATGCTTTGATCCGGTTTAATTTCTTTCGATAGATTGATTAACATTTTCACTGCATGTATCTGTACGGCTCAAGTTGATCTCAGGTCAGTAAACATGCAGATCCACGGGTGGTGGATGTCTTGTTTTGGGCTTTTATTTTAAAAAAATGCAACCATCTTCACTACCTGCCTGAGGGGAACATAATCTGTATTTGACAACTTTGATATTATTTTTGTTATTTCAATTTTCCATCATGACATCAGTTCAGAAAAAGCTCAAAATCCAGAGAGAAGAGACTTTAATCTGTTAGAAACCTCCGTGAAAGAGCCCCCGAGGGATTAAAGTGGGGAGAGTGATGCCTGGAGCGGACTGAAGCTGGGATTTGGTGAAGAGTTCATCCATGTAACACTTTAAACAACACGCTAAATATATATTCACTCTGTTTATTCACTGATTTATGATGCTGCTTCAAGCTTAAGCTGACGTCTCTTTTATTTTTCTTTCTGGCTGACCTCCATATCACACAGAGAGAAACAAACCCACACTGCCTTCTGATCCAGTCCCACAGTGAGCCAATTACATGCTGTCGATATGTGCATCGGCCCACACAGGTCTTTGAGCTAATGTCCAATTACAGCCACAGCAGGAACTCAGATCCACTGACCTTCATCAGCATCATGGGCGCTGAAATTACATGACTGGACTTTAATGATGAAACAGTGTGATAAAAATATATTAAGAGGATATTTTACAATACATATTATTGGACAAGATGAGCTGTAAGGAGCCATTTTATGTATTTTATGGTTGTTTTTTACGTTTTAAACCAAGTCTCCATCTACTTCAGTTGTTTAGGAGAATGCTGCAACGCTCCAGAAATGTTTTGTGGACTCTAATCCAACTTTCCATCGGCATGAGGGCGAGCAGATAATGACTGAACTTTCATTTTTGGTTGAACTGATCCTTTAAAGTCATCAAGATAAGGAAGTGCTGACATGGTCGATACATGCTGGCTATTTTCTAAATAAGTCAGTTAGTCGTCTTGTTAATGAATTGTAAAAAATGCCGAGTGTAATTTTCCAGAGCTGAAGGTTTCCTCTTTTAAACTTCTTGTTCTGTCCGACCAAAAGTCCAAAACCCAAAGATATTCATCTACCTATCAACTATCGCAAGAAAGACAGAAAATCAGAGTGTTGAAACGATTGATTGACTATCAAAATATTAAAAATAAGAGTGAAAACTTAAACTTAACATCATTTTTAAAGGGAGTCGCAGCGTTACCTTGCAAAGACTTCGCTGTAACATAAAGCATTAACAAATCACATACATGCAAGCCCATACAGTATTGCTGATGGATTACTTTGTGATTTCCACTGTTTACTTCCTGATCGTCATGAAGAAACACAGAAAAGTCTTAAAATCCTGTCCACGAACCACTCTGCAGCGTCTGAAAGGTCACGCACTGTTTTAACAGCATCTGAATCCTTGTTAAGCGCACGCCTCTGCCAACAAGCCATGAAAATTGCCCTTTGTGCTGCATTTGGTGGAAATACAGGTCAAAAATGACCCCCTCATAACGTGGAGGGTGTTTATACTTCAGCAATCAGCAGCATTTAACTGCCTTGTTTATTGTAATCATTGATTTATTTATTTCCACTGGCTCCTTGACACCTCCGCAGTATCCTTGCACTCCAGCGTAGGCGAACATTGTGGTCAAAAATACAGAAAAGCAGCGATTCCTGTGATTAAATGTTTATATATAAAATTGTTTTTCTGTCATTCACTCTAAATGTGACAGCTTCAAGGTCACATCAAGGCCACTCTTGGTGTTATGAGATCAGATCTGTGCTCTGTTTATATCAGGACATCTCCTGCCTCCTTATCAGTATGACTTTGTGCTGTTCCTTCAGTCGAGCTGCAGCAGCATTAACCCAGATACTCTCGGCTCGGTGGAGAAAAAAGCTCGCCTCTTATGCAACCCCATCATCTGAGTGGGGCGGCATCACCCGCGGTCTGATCCTCAGAATCACAAAGGAACGAGAAGAATGACGAGACGGGAGCAAAACAAAAATGACTGGAGGTTTACGAAGTAAAAGCCACCGCGTTCATCGACGGAGGCTCCTCGGGCCGCGAGGCCGAGCGCGGAGGCAGCCACGCGTCAACTCAGCTGAATGAGCTAAAGAGCTTTGGTCTTTCACAAGGATTGGAGTTTTTCTGCTGCAGTGGCCTTGTAGTTTATGTAAGAGAAAGACTGGCAATCAGGCCGGATGACGTCAGCGGCCGTCGGGGCAGATGAAGAGAAGACAGAGGGGCAAATTAAAGAATAAAAAGCAATCAGACAGAGTCCGGCTTTCCAGGTTAAGATGACTGAACTGTAACGTCATGTATCATCAATCTGTTCAGTCACATAACTGACACTTTAATCATTTTGTTATTTGATTGTTGCTTTATTCCTCACGTTATATCACTCGTAACTCCTTTATACAAGTGTGAAGACGAGACAAGTTACAGTTTTACATAATTCAGAGAGTCGAATCTTCAGCTCCGGTTCCACAACAACCACCTGTTCAAAGCATCAGCAAATTAAAAACACAGATTTTTTTGCACATATGGTAAGTACGTGAACAAAACAAAAGGGGTTATGTAAGCTCTTCCATGACTGGAGCTGAAAGTTTCCTGAGCTCAGCAGCAGCAGCGACATTTCTTCCACTGAGGCAGCGGATTCTCATTTCTGAGCCCAATCAGCAGAGTTAATCATGAACGCAGGACAAAGTGTGCAGGAAGCATTACGACTAAACTGATTAATGCTTTGGACACAGGTTATTTATTAATACGTGCACCGGAAACACAGCTCAGAAGAAGTTTGGAGAAGGGATGACCCGTCAGTGAACTTTAGAAAGTCGTCGGCCTCGCTCCTCTTCTCCTCCCACAGCTGTGTTTTGCGCAGACGCTGCATATTACAGCATTATTAATCTCTGGTTTACATTTGTCTGGGTTACATGTCTGCAACAGCTGGCCGATCCTGACCTGCTTAGGGTTGCACAACTCGGGTATATCCGTTTGATATCAGAGATGACGATGATGTCATTATATTTCAGAGGGAGATATCGCACTCCTACTACTCTCCACTAAATATTCCTGATCTCGATTTTGAAACTTTTTACCCTGAAACCTCCATCGATTGATGTCCAATCGATTGATCTACACATGTACCTCTCTGTCTGTCTTTATTTTGTTTTCCCCCATTTATTTTATGTCTTACTTTATGTTTTGAACATTGTTTTATTATCCTTGTTTCACGTCCTTTATGTGGCTTTATTTCTGCTCACATCTGATCTGTGTGTGCTACCGTTATGTTTACCTGAAATCTTTATAAAATTAAATAAATATTTAATAAAAAGCACTCGTACTACTCCACTGCATCTATTTGGCATCTATAGTTACTTTTTTCAAACTAAGATTTTAGATAAAAGCATACAGTGGGGTCCGAAAGTCTGACAGCACATTAAAAATCTCCTGAAACCTGGAAATATTCAGGAAGTTTGAGGATTCAGAAAGTAAATTAAAATGTCAGGAGTCACATTGTTATTCAAAAACACGAGACCTGTCAGAAGAAGGCTGTCTTGTAGTGTCTCAGAGGACGAGTAGCTATTTCTAAACCACTTCTCAAGAGGTGAAACAAGGCCAAACGCTTATGGTGGGCTAAGATACTCGGCATGGCTGATGGAAAACTGTGGATTATTCTAAACACTCTAACTTTAAAGTAACACAGCTCTTTGAAGTGCTGTTAGTCGCTGTTAGCTCCGTCATGTTTCTTTGAAATGCCTGAATATCAAAGTCCCGACAGCCCCGACCTCTTCTGTAGCTCACAGAGGCTGCTGATCAGCATTCAACCTGGTGTGACCCACCTTTTGTACCAGAGGTCTAAGCTGCCTGAGAGTTTAAATCCTTTTACAGGAGGTGAGAACATGACACCGTGTAGCTCACCTGACATTTATCGAGCAGGTATGTTCGCTATGTTGCTAATCAACACTTGATGACAGAGGACAAATGGATGTGACGTCTATAAATGTCTCGATGTGTCAAAAATAAACATTTATTGCCACTATACTGGGAAAAAAAAGCAGAAAACCCTCATATTTGATGTGAAAACACCAAATCAATTACATTTGAATTAATAAGATAGTTGCTGGTGACTCATACGTTTGGATTTTGGATTGTCAATTGAATATCAAATGGACGAATGATACATGGACCTCAATAAATCCTCTGTAAACTGTCAACCTCTCCACCTCAGTCACGTTGGAGAAGGCTCAGCATCTCCAGCTGACCGGGACTAATCATCGCCGAGTTCATCGACTTCAGCCACCTGACGGGGACGCCTGAACAACCTTTCCCGTCCAGCTCTATTCAAATGAATCTGGTCTGTCGGCTTCATTCAAACAGCTCCGTGTGCGCTCCTGCCGCTGAGTCACGCTCTGAATGCTGCTGGGTATCTGTTTTTACATACAGAAACTCTGCTGGTTAGCCTGGTTTGTTTGTTCACACGACATTCAGCGACTGCAGTCTTGCATCACCTCTGACTTTTTACAACCTCGTTTCCCTGAAAAGCCACGAATGCCGAGAACTCCTCAAATATTTCCTGAAAACGTCTCCCCTCAGGTGCTGAACATCTTCATCTGATTCGTTTTTTATTACACCTTCAGGATGAGTTTACCCAGGAGGCCTGTGCATCCTGTCATGGGATTAAAGCAAACAAAAGGCCTATTCTGCAGCAAGAATGTGCAACTCCTCCGTCATCTCGACTGCGGATCAGTAATGCGAGTCCACATGCTGCGCTTGTAGCACCACATGAGACGAGCCGGGTGGTTTCACGTGTGCTCAGAAGACTGTTTTTTTTTGTTTACGACGGGGGGAAAGACACCGATACGGTCAGATCCAGGCTGCCGAGCAGTTTTCCCCTCGTGAATTATGAACAAGTGCTTTTATCTGGTTCATCTCCGGGGATTGTTGTTACACTTTGACAGTTTTCAATTACACAAGATGAAGAGGATGTTGCTGTAGCTTCTGACAGGAGTCGTCATGCCGCCCGACACATTTTGTCAGTTTCGGGGCTCATTATGAAATGGCTGTCTCGTAAAAAAGGCTCCACTTCTCTAGCATGCATGTTAAAAAGATCACGATGCAGGTGGCCAATTCATAAGCCCAGAGTTTTTTAATTGTTCCTGCTCTCGAACATCCTTTCAGAAGCAAATGACGCACTCGTTTACGTCAGCCCAAAATGTGAAGTACTCTCAAATCTTTGATCAGTCCATGCAGAGAACAGAAAACACAAAGCAGGGAGGGATACTCATTTAATAGTTGAGCTAAACTATAAAGGAATAGTTTATGACATTGCTTTCTTGCTGAGAGTAAGAGGAGAAGATCAATATGTCCTGGTTTGGGTTTTTGGTTTAGTCATTTCCTGTTTTATTTTGTAGGTTAATCAGCAGTTTCGACAGTTTGATAAACTAGAAATGATGGAATTTTGTTCTGACTTCTGGTCTAATTCACAAATTAATCGTTTATTTAGATATCATCTACATTAAACATTACTTGAAAGTGAACAAATCACATTTGTTTTAAAACTTAAGTGTTTGTTTGAACTGTGTTTCTTTTTTCTTTGCGCCAACCACAACACAGCAAACCTCCGTAGTCACAACAAACAAACTACTTCCTTCATCCAGTCACGGCTCGAGTTACATAACTTCAGTTTGATCTCTTCCCCGTTTCCTGTTTCCCGTTTCACTATCTCGATGAACGGACGCACTTCAGAGAACGACTGATGAAGTGTGCTCTTCCATTTTCTGAGGGCATTTCTTCAACAGAAGTCATACGATGATGTAGAAATGTTGGCTTTTAGCGTGTTTCTCCATGCATCTCCCATTGACTTCAACACAGCTGTCACCAGTCTGGCCCCAGAGCGAGATTCAGTGATGCAATGATCCTTCCGTCTTTTTTAGGTTCCTTGTATTCAGTCACGGCTCCCGTTATATAACTTAAAATGTATTTCCACACTTCCCGTTAGACTCTTCACTGTCTCTACACAATGAAGGCAAAAAAGCCTTAAAAATTATTTAAACAAAGTAAAAGAAGAGATTACTCTATGGTCGAAAACAGTCCAACAGTCCCTTTTATCCGCATCGAATCGTGCTCACTCGTAGATACCAGCTCCTGAAATACGCCTGATTTTTTTCATCAAGATCCATTTATCATTTCCTGAGATATTAACAAAAATCTTGAAAATCATCCTACAAAAGACGATCCTCAGTCCAAATTTCGTGGGAAAATCTGATCAGTA
The DNA here is from genome assembly GCF_965226575.1 of Pagrus pagrus. Lineage (NCBI taxonomy): Eukaryota > Metazoa > Chordata > Actinopteri > Spariformes > Sparidae > Pagrus > Pagrus pagrus. The sequence goes on along the minus strand of NC_140201.1, from coordinate 6,928,340 downwards.
TTTTTTGTGTAATCCTGCTGACAAATCAACAAATAGCAGATAAGGGTGGAAACATAACCTCCTTGGGGAGTGTAATAAAGAAAATACAGATATTTCTCTTTTTGCTGACCTCTCACATTTTTGCATTTCTTGTGAAATACTGGATGCTTTTATCCAGTCAGGCCTTTAAAAATCCTTCATATGAAACAAGACAAGAAAGAAAAATCACTCTTTGACTGAACCGCTCAAACCTCATGTCCACAACAAGGCCATGACCTGTGATGAGGGGTCAAAACATTACTTCATTTCAAGCCAGAAAGTTTGAAAACCACTGCCCTATTAGAGAAATACAGGTGATCACAAATGTGTGCTTTTTATGAAAGTCATTAAAGTTATCAAGCACTGAACTCATGCACAGAAAAAACCCATAAAGACCACTTGAGTTAACGAGTCTCCACAGCTCCACAGAGTCAGAACGAGCGTCTCCACCCACGAGGATTCAGCTCAAACCTCCTCAAACAGAATCAGATTCTCTCTGAGGTGCTGCTGGTTGTTATTTTCACTTATGTTTGTTTTCTCCTCGTGTCTCTGCACGAAATGTATAGATCTGACATGTGTTTGGGTACTAAACTTGCACGCTGGGTCCAGCAGCCAAAAAAACCTCCCACAGCGGCTGCACCTGCAGGTCAGAGCCCGGCTCCCCCGCCGGTTTCTTTCTTTGGAGCCTCTCCTCTCCGGGTGTTACGTAACAAACTCCTCCACTGGACACGAGAGAGGAGTGCAGTCAAAATACATGAGCTTCAATCTGTTTGTTGCAGGGGAGATGAGTTCAGAAAAAGGGCATCAACCATAAACTCAACTTATATCCTCTCACATTTATGTAGAAATGAAAAAAAGACCAGATTTTTTAATCAACGGATCATTTCCGTCGCTGTGACAACATCGTTTTCTGTGATTTTACAGTGAAATTTAATGCAAATCTAGAAGCATGAATGAAAAATGAGGATGTAACATTATCCCTCCTCATCCCAGCTGCTGGACTCTTCAAACATATTAGTTCAAACCTTTTTTTAAACAAAAAAAATAATATTTAGTGACTTTAGAAGTCTTTAATTAACTTTTTTTGTCATGTAATCAATGGACCCGTAGAAAGTGTACATGTAAATATATGTGCAGTCTTTACTTTCACTTTACTGGTACTTTTTATACTCAAATACATTTATCATCAGATATTTACAAAATGAGCATTTTAAAGTAATAATCTCAAAGATTTTCATGTAAATAAATATCTGTTATCTATCGTCGAATGAGGTAAAACAAGCAGCAGTGGCTGGTCGGCCAGAGAGAGCAGGTGGTTCGCATGCAACATAACAGCTCTGTTCGGTCTCTGCTAGTGTTGGGAGTAAACGTTACTGTTAACTGTCATGCAAACAAAGAAAAGACTGATAACAGCAGACGATCGCGTTCATGCGGTGTTGTTACAGAGGCGTCGTAAAGCTGCCAACTCACTGACGTCACACAGGCGACACTGGGAAGCAGTGAGGTCCAAAAATACCCCTGCAAGTGCCGTTTTCTGGAAATCTTCAAGCTTGCCACTTGAACACGTTTACTGTTACTCAAATATGACTTCAGGGTACTTTATTCAACACTGCAAAGAGAAGTTTGCATTCCCCGAAGTACGGAATAAAAATAGGACTGGTTTTGGTTTTGGTATCAGTGTTGACACCCTGGTATCATGACACTTACTTACAACATCAGGGTCTTGGTTTGTCCAGTGTAATAATATCCCTGATGGATTTCCCAAACTAGATAAAACTGAAACTAAAGCGGATCTAGAGGTTTGCCTTGACCTGACTGAGTGAGTGATTGCACTTTATCACATCCTCTGTGTCATCGGACATCACAGAGTGATACTCACTCACATTATGTAAATGTTCCGGTCGTGTTCTTCAGGACTTGTGCAGCGATTCGTCACCAACACTTCGGGCCTGCACCTGCTCCCTGGTTCTCCTCTCCGCGGCCTGTCCCACAGACTCTGTCACAGCAGACGGGCTCATTAATATTAAACTCGCAGCCCCGGGCTGACGTAATCGTCCTCCTCTAAACTCTCACCAGCTCTCTCGCTAACACCCGGCGGCAGTGATGTCATCTAATGCCCAGCGGACATCTGGATTAAAAGTCTCCGCGTGGCGATGCAGCGGTTATTTGTTTGACATTCATCTCGAGCTGTGAATCAAAAATATTTTCAGGGCCAACATCGATTCTTGGCAGCGTCGTTTTCTACTTCCTGTTGGCTGGGGAGCGTGTGATGCACCCATCAAATTAAAGGCTGGAGAACTAGTTCAGTCACTCTGCACTGTTATGTAAAAGCAACATGAAAGCCTGGAGGCCAGTATTATCTGGGGAAAATGGAATAAAACTAAGGGAAAAGCTTTAAAAACGGATCCCTCGCCCCTCTCTCCACAGTTATCGGGGACATATATTTCATGTATTCTCGTTTATCTGTAAACAGACCATAACCTCTGATTTTTACACGACCATTTTTGACTTTCCATCCCAAAACTACAGGGACACAACTCTGCTAGTTTGCAGACTGATTCTTTTTCACTGGAAGTCGAATGAAGCTCCATCATTTCTGCATTTGTTGAGACACGTGCTGTGATATAAAATATCCTTTCATAGACTTTATTGAAGGTTTTCCTTTCATCGAATGTACTGTTTACCTGGCCGTAATGACAGTAATCACACAGATATATGTGTATCCTGTTATTTTGTCTTCATAAACATACTCATCATGTTGCATTGGAGTAGGAAGTCCCCGTAGTCTCCTCTGTTCTGTGGGTTTTCTTGTTGTTTTTCTCTTGAGCCCTGGAGGACGGGTGAGGGGAGGTATTTCTACATACGTTTTGTATTTTGGTTGCTTGTTTATCATGAACACCTGTTCAGCTAACTTTAAAATCAGAAGATAAAGTATAAAAAAAATGGATTCTGCATGTAGAAGATCTCCTCTCTCCTCGTCAGTAGTCCCGCCTTTAATTCCGTGACTTTGTGACATCACCACGTCACACATTTGCATAATTAATGCTTATATTCACAGTTGAAGTGAAGCTAACTGGATGCGGAGACACGGTGAGCGGTGCAGGCTCAGGCGTGTGTGAGCTGACCAATCAGGGCAGACTGGGTATTTGGGGGGGGGGGCCTTAAAGAGACAGGAACTAAAACAGTGCCGCTGTATGAAAAACAAAAGCGATTTTTGAACATCAAAGTATGTAAAACAGTTCTAGTAGTAACAAAACATAAAAATTATGAACCTGAAAAAGAGCATAATATGTCTAAGTAATGTTTAAGTAATACTGGTCAGTAATCAGTTAATTATTTCACATTTTCGTCCCTTCCTTAGCAACACGCTGCCCTCAAACTCACCTTCGCTGCTCTAAAACTCTGCACAGGCCGCCGAATCAAAACCAAACAGAGCCCTCACTTGTGTCACACGGGCAGCCGGAGCTCTGTTCAGTGTCCAGCCTTGATCTTTTAAACAACCTTTAACATTTATGGTGCTTTTTTTAAACACTTTCACCGGCCCTGCTGTGTTTGGCAGAGCAGGAGTGTGTGAAGAGGACAGAGGCGGACCGGAGAAGCGAGTGGTGATGATGATGATTTTCCTACATCTATAAACTGCAGAGTTGAAGTGAAGAGTTACCAAAAGAGAAGAGCTGATAAGTGTCGGTCAGTGGCTGAACAAACAGGAAGAGAAGATGTGATTCACTGGTATTAAATGACTTTGAGAGGGAAGTTATGGAGTCAACACCCAGTTACGGACATCTACAGCCACAAACTCTCACTGTTACATTGCTGCCACATACCAGAATACTTTCCAACACACACACACAAAACAAAACAAAACAAAACAAAACAAAGTTGTTGTCAAGGGTTTCCAATGATTTTATCAAAGCTAGAACTCATATACTTTGATTTAAGCTGTTTGTTGTTATTTCACATTTTTAGATACGATTTGGGCCAAAATTTGAAAGAAATCAGTTTTGGCAGCTGCGACTAGTGATTATTTTTTATTCAGATTTGCTTGTAGTTTGTTGCTTTTTTGATATTTTCTGCTTTTATGTTCGCATGTAAAGTGTCTTTGAGTCTCTTGAAAAGCACGATTCAAATAAAATGTATTATTATTATTATTATTTGTTTGTGCATTAAACAGCTTGAAATATCTACCAATAACCATTTCAACAATATCAGTCTTTGCCCCCAGACTGGAGTGACGAGCCTCTGAAGCAGGATTTAATCATCATCCACAAACAGGGAAATTAACTGCTATCGGACAGAACTGGGACAGAGCTGATGAAGCCTCTTGGATAAGTGACAATACATCTGTGAGATGTAATTAAGGCAATCCAATAGCCTGTGATTTTATATATTTATATAAACCTCTAGATGTTTTGGACACAGGAACATCTGTGTCTAAACAAATGCCAACTTCTTTTGCATTTAGCTTCCCTGTACATAGAGGAAACTTAGTAATCCTGCACATTCTGCGAAAAGCCTTTATTTACTGATTAATAGTCTTACATATGTGACGCATACATTGCTACTAAACTCACATCATTCCCAGTATCCCACCACATCCCTGTAATCCTCCCCAGTAGCGCAGCAGCAGCAGTTAGGTAAGGCTCTGAGAGGTGTTGTGTAACTTTCCCAGCACAAAGCGTTTCTGACAGACATTTAAACTCATCCTGCTCACTGGTCTGCAGCTCTGCACACATGCACGCGTACATTCATACCCGCAGAGTTATAGATGCATGATTGCACGCAGATATACACACACACACACACACACACACACACACACACGCAGCCCCTCTTATGCACAATAAGCTATCATCGAGGAACGGGCAGTTGATGACATTTCAGCGGAGAGATTATATATTTATAACAGGATGTGGTGTCATTAATGATCTGACCTTTTACCATGATGTAATGTGTCTCACTACCGTTTTTTCTGACCTGTTAAAAGAAATTAAAAAAAGCAGGGGACTTCTGAGAATTACATACGTGTGAGAGGTCTATTTTTATACGTTATACTTTCCATCCCGCTCTGTCCTCCGGGGCAGACTGGCCAGATGCCCTACTATAGTCCAAGCAAAGTGCGGTGTCCTCATTACTGACTGAAATGAAGCTGTCACATTTTTAATAGCGCAGTGACACAGCCGGCCTAAACTTTCCCTCCTCTCGTCCTTCAGAGCATTAAGAGTCACTTCATGTTGGGTCCAAAGTGGGTCAGTTTCAGCTGTTTAGATGTGTCCTTGTTTGTTGTACTGACATCCAGGCGATGTGCTCCCTTAAAGATCTGATATTTGACTGTTTTTACAAACTCAGGTCTTTGTACTCTGAAGTTACATGGTCGACACTGAGCTGTTAAGTAACCAGGCGATTTGTAAACTGCACTTATCTTGTCTGACTCCTTTCAAGAGCCCGTGAGAGTGTGTTTGTGTGTGAAGTTGACGTGAGGAGGAAACATAAACGAGCAGCATCTCGTGTCTGCTGGTAAATATACCGTCTCCTTTCACACTGTGAAATCACCAGCATGCGTAGCTCACGTGTGCAGATGGCCAAGAAACACAAACTCCGACATGTCTAGTGCACCGTTTCTTGTTTCCTTAACTTACTTAAAGGGTCTCTAGCAGCGGTTGGTATGGAGGTCACAGTCATACGACAAACACCTCTGACTGTAATATGATGAGAGCATGTGAGAGAGTGAGATTATAAGAGTTTGGATCCACACTCAAAGCCAGTAAGTCGCACTAATGCGCCTAAAAGTTGTTTCCAACCACCATTAAAGGGGGACTAAAATTTCTTCCTCAAACCTACATAGTGCACCTTGAAACAACAAAGGAAGAAAACAGGATATATGAAAACGAAAGAGGACACTGTGATGCTGCGAACGAGCGGTGGATCGGACGAGGACAGTGTGTCGGCATCGTTCGACAATTATATGCGAGTGTCAAACATGCTAACGTATATTAGATGCCATCTTTTTAAGTTAAATTTTAAAGCATTTTGTCTAAATGTGTCCATTATATCAGTGGGAGTGAGTCCTGAGAGCTTACCTCAAAATGCAACTTATCAAAAATACAAATATTTACTTCTTGCAGGCCTGTGTATTGGTTTTTTCACGGCAGACATTTTTATTGGTCATAGTGAGAAAAGCACATGTGATCCTGACAACATTAAGCCTTGACAGTGTGACAGTGAGTCAGCATGCACAACACCAGGAGCCTGTAACTGAGGCAGCTACATTCATTTCCTTATTAATCCACTACAACATGTTAAAATCTTCTTTCTTCAGAAGAAATGTTCACGTCCGCTCGGTCCGTGCCAAGTGTGACTCAACATTTCACATTTAGGATCGCACGGTTCTTAAGTCGACTGAAGTAGCCCAGCCTGTTTCTATTTATGTGACAGTGGGTGATAAGCTCCTCCATGTCTAGAGAGCATCTTAAATCCACCCTCACCTAATGAGTGACCCTCAAACACAGGCTGACGTAAGGTTTTCTCTTCGACGCGCCCGAAATTGTAGAAAGTCTGTTTTTCTACAGCTCTACAGAGAGACTGTCCTGGTGTTGGATTAGATTTTCACGGCAACACACACACAAACACACACACACCTGACAGATCTCTCTCCAACATGACCTGCCGCTAATCAGGTTAAACATAGCAACAGGTGATCCGGCACTGTTCCCAGAGTGACCTACTGTACAGACAGACTGATCTCAATCCCTCACCTCCTCTGGCCTCCTCACTCCTGCTCACAGGTTATTTGTCCTTGCCGTCGATGCAGTTGACTTAGCAGGTGAGAATTGGCTGAATAATGCTGAAGCAGGAAAGTGGTGGACAAACTCAAACACAGGTGCAGATCTGCAGGAAACAGCAGGACGGGATGAGCACGTGCAATGACTCTTTAGTCCATCTGTAAACACGCTGTGCGGCCGCTTTGGTTGCAGGCATTAACACTGATTTCCTCTGACTGGACACTCAGGTTTGTCCTCCATATCAGGGTCTTAACTGGGCGACTGTTTACTGTATTCCACATTGGGGCTGTAACAAAATGTTAATGCTCTGACATGCAACTGCTCAATACTTTATTTGCTGGACTAATCAGTTGAGGCGTTAGTTTAGAAATTTGGGAAATGTGCAAATTTGCTTCCTCACCGAGAGTAAGATGAGAAGATTGATACCACTCTCATGTGTGTCCATTAAATATGAAGCTACAGCCAGCAGACAGTTAGCTTAGCTTAGCATAAAGACTGTAAACAGAGGGAAACAGCTAGCCTAGCTCTCCTGGCTCCAGCATGACGTCTTTCTCTCCAACCTGTTCAGATTTATCAGGCAGATTTTGCTTGAATCATCCCTACAGCAGCCGACTTTCCTTCACATAGTACGACTCAGTTAACTGGGGTGAAGGAAAGGTAAGGCAAACAAAAAGAAAAAAATAGGTTTTACTGTTTGTGTCTGACAGGAAAAAGTAACGCAGCAAGTAATCGTCTCCCTCATTTCTGTGTCGACTCCTCAACAATGAAGCCAAACACTGTGAGTGACAATCACATGTCCGTAGCTGCGTCACTCCGGCGGCTCACACTAACTCATATCCGTGTTACATTTCCCTGCTCGCCTCTTGCCCTAATTTAAATTACATGCAAATCTGTCCAGTCAAAGTGTCACATATTATTTCTGTGCTTCGGCCTCATCGTGAAGCACTCGGGCTGTAATTCTATCAAAAAAAAACATCCCTGCAGTCTTTACTCAAGTTACAGAAAATCAATCTGTATTTGTTTTCACTTTCCCTGTGAACTATGTCATGCAGTGTTGTTCACAAGGTGATGAGCAGGCTGAAAAAATATGTTTGTTGGCGACGTTGCTGCATTTCAACACAGGGCTGCGGATAGAAGATGACTCAGTGGAAGTTTTTAAAGAGGACGCCCAGTTCTCTTCAAAAACTTCATTCTAATGCGAACAATTATAAACTCTCCTCGACCCCTTGAGGTTTTGAAATTTAAATAATGCTCGTTAGTCGGCCGTGGGAGCCGTTTCATTTCGCTGTGAGGTTCGAGTTCAGCAGCAGGACACGAATCTGTGCGTCAGAGGCGTCTGATTCAGTATTAATAAAGGCAGAATGAACGAGCTGCAAGAAACAAGATAGAAAATTGAGGCTGATCACTTGCTGTTCTTCTGTTCTTGTTTTTTGGGGCATTTCCAAATCCAAGTCTCACGTCCCCGAGGGTTTGTCCAAGTCAATTTCCTTGTTTTGCTGCACTAAACAAGCCCCGAGGCATTTATTTGGAAATTCAAGTTGGAAGTCTTGCAGGTGTCTGAATCCTGATCATTAAAATTAAACAACATTTTTCATTTATAGGCGCACTGTCTCTCCTTGTCAGCAGCACACGCCTGTTGTGTTCTCATATTTACCAATAGAAATGTAAACATATGGCTTTAAAGTACATCTTATACTCACGTTAGCTCTTGCAAACTGCTATTTCTTGAGATCTGTCTGTGTAAATCACATTTTTACATAACTTCCTGTTGGCAGGGGCTGTCTGACAGCAAGGTTAAGTGGTGAAAATAATCAAAATATAGCCTACACTTTAACTGATATTGATTTTTTTAGGTCGACCTTACTTAAGGTTGCTAAAATTCATTTTGCTGTTGACCCCGTCTACGCAGGACATCGCTTAGCTTCCTACACGGAAGGCCTCATGCCCAACAACCAGATGCTCGCCGAGGTGCTCCATCCCTTTTTTAGCCGATTCATACGGGGTCTTCAAATCACTCTTAGTCTGCCCCCTCCCCTGGGACCAATTTGCCCTGGGAGCCCTACCAGGAGCCAATGCAACATAGCCCAAAGATACACAGAAACCCCTTCCCAACATAAAGGTGGAGTAGAGATGCTGCTCCTCCATGTTAAAATGAGTTGCGATGGTTCAGGATGCCTCCTGGGCGCATCCCTTTGGAGGTTTTACGGGCAACTGGGAGGAGAATCAGTGACATACATACTTCATCTGGCCTGGGAACCCCTCAGGATCCCCCAGGAGGAGCTGGAAAGCTTGCTGGGTGTCTGGAATACCCAGCTTAGCTTACTGTCACCATGACTTGACCCTGCATAACCCTTTTGAATTAGACATGAAAACATTTAAATATTTCTGCTGCTAAGACTCAAGTGAAACCTCAAGTTTTCATTTTTGTGACAGTCACCTGACTCTACCTCTTCCTGTAACCTCGAGCAAGCCCCACACAAGCTACAAGTAGCTGAAGCAGAACATGATTTAATAATAAATGACCCGGGAAGCACCATGTTTGTTGACATGCCCTCCAGGCCCGTCTAACTAGTTTGCATATTGAAATCTGATCACCATGTAGGCAGAATCGAGATGAAGAGAGCCCTTACGAGGACCAGGTGCGAATACAAAAGCCCACGCATCGGGTGTCATAAACCAGATACTGTATCCAGGTACAGATCGCATGTTAATGTGTACAGGTGTGCTGCAAACTGATACCAACCTTTAAAGGGACCACTGAAGCGGTTCTGGTAGAGCAACGTCTCACTAAGACACATAATACTGATTTTTTCCATTAATTTCCAACCAATTTATATGAACTACTACATCGCATTTTACACTTTGCCTGTATAATTTGTCTGCTGTAAGCTTAAAGAGGCCGATTGTTTGTTTATGATAGCGGACTCCATTTCTAACGTTAGCCACCGTTGCTATTTGTTAGCAGATCGGAGAAAGGCATCGAGACGAGACACTCGAGAATGAGCATAAAGCCACATCCTTTGGACTTTCGTGGAAAATCTGACCCAGGCCCTTCACAAAGAAACCCACAGTCCGGCTGCATTAAACAACTTAAACAAATAACCCACAGGCTTGAAGAGGCAACCGAGAGAAATGGGAATTGTCACATAGAGCCCCTTTAACAGGACTGATAGGTTAAATTTAAGATAAATCACAAACTATTTCTATTTCTGAAATTATCTTTGATTTTGTTGAGGTCATTTGAGTCGATCGTTTATGAGGCTGTCATTTTTTTCAGGCTGTAAACATAAGAAATAGATAAATCACATCCTATCACCTACGTAATTTAAATAAAGTATGATCGTAGTTCACTAATCCGTGCCTCCAAAGCAATCAAATCATAATTCAGCTCAGCACCTCGCTGTGTGGCAGCAGCCTCACTCATCACTGATGCTGCTGCTGCTGCTTGTGTTCCTCAGGTGGTTCCCGTGTCATGGAAACCGGCTTCCCCTCCAGCGGGACTCCCACGCTCACGGGAGCCGTAACCAGACACCTGCTTTTGTTTTGTTCGATGCTCTCCAGGTGGATAAAAGAACAGATGAGGGAGGAGGTGGTGGGGAGGTGGCGGTAGGGGTGGGGGTTGTATAGAGGAGGAGAAGCAGGTGCGTCACGGATCTTTGGTTTCAGCTATTTTCTCTCAGAGCAGGCAGGGCGATAAGAGGAAGAAACAGCAGAGGGAAGAGGGAAGTGCAGCGGGGAAAGTTATTTGCCTGTGAATCGAAGAGTTTTTCTGACCAGAGCTGCAGCGAGAGTCACTGAGAGAGAAGACGGAGAAGGAGAGGGAGGCACATTTACAGGACTACATCTTTCTCATGCACTCCATCACCTGGACGCTCGGCAGCAGACAGACGTTCATTCATCAGAGACCCAGTGCCCGACAGCTCATATAATCAAACACGCAGGAGGACATGAAGACCGGCAAGAAATCCTTCATAGGTAGGCGCTGCTTTAATTCACCGTCGTGTTATGAGATTGGGGAATAATGTGCAGCCTCTGAGCACCACAGCAGAGGAGGATGCACCTGAAGACATGCAACTTTTCCTGTATTGCAGGTTCACATATTTGCTTGCATCCAACAGCTCGATCATCTGAATATTATCCCTTTTGTTTGCCGATTCAGTCATCTGACAATTATTTGTTTATTAACTATTCAGTTGCCTCCTCCCTTTCACATTCTCCTTATTTGCTTTGACGTCATTGGCACTACTCGGATTGCTTTTTAGCCGCACAAACGACAGGATGCCAATTTCAAAAGGCATCATCTGGCACTCCTCTGTCTGTCCCGGTTAATTTTGTTATGTCACAGAGCCTTGAACCTCTCTTGCACTTCATCTCATTTGTCACACGGGAGGATAAAAGCTACTGCCAGGCCTTGACAATGTCACCAGGACTGAGAGGGTTGGATGATTTTGGCATTCAGTGACGGCCCGATAAACTGTTTTGTTCCCATGGACACGGGCGGAAAAGCAGGGCTAGGATGATACATTTTCTCTTTATGTAATAGCTCCAAATGTTAAAGGAAGAGTCTGACACATTAGGAAATTTATGTGATTCATTGCCTGAAGTTAGACGAGAATATTGAAACCACTCTCATGTTGTGCGGTAAATATGAAGCAAGAGCTCGCAGAAGGTTAGCATAGCTTAGCATAAGGACTGAAAATGGGGGAAAACAAAATCTTCCTTTAATCCGTTAAAGAACTAAAGTGTAAAAACAGCAAGTATTCGTCCTGGAGTCTCAACTGTTGCCTATCAAACATACATATTTGGTGATAACAAGACTCCAGGGAGTTTCTGTGCCCGACCAAGAAACAGTCAGAAACAGTTTACACAACTTCTTGTTTTCACACTTTTGGGGGAGGAGGTTTTCCATCGTATGTGAGCCTTGGTCTCTTGGTCCAAGGTGTCGCTTACTCCAGGGCTAACCCCCTTCACCTCAATCTACAGGTAGCAGTTATTCATCCCCAAATAACCTAAACTGTACACACCCTGCTACCCTCCCCTATGGTTAGGCCCAGCAGGCCACCGGTCTTGCAATACACCGGCTCGTGGATTGGATTGCGTTAGCTTCAGACAGAGTCAGGCTAGCTATTTCCTATGTTAACCATTTGCTGGCTGCAGCTTACAATTCATCATACATGATTTAAGAGTAGTATCGATCTTCTCGTCCAACTACTGGCGAGAAAACAAAAAAGGATATTTTCCAAAATTTCCAACCATTTCTTTACGACATGGATGCACAAGTCCTGTTCATTTCTTGTTCTCAGTGGTGGATGAAGCTAAAACGGTTTCACTTCCTGGGTATAAAATTACCCAAATCTTCCACATTGTGCAGGCCACAGGGCGAGCGCACCAGAGACTTCCACTGGCAGAGCCGGCTAACTTCCGGGTTAGCCCCCTCGCTACATGAATTTCTTCTAGACTTTCCAAATGTTATTTGACCAAATGCATTACATCATTGTGTGGGGGTTGGGAGGATCAAAAAAATGTATCCAGTGTTTTACAGCTGCTTTTTTCACTATAAACTAATGGGGTAAAGACTTTTTAGGCCCCTGTGCATCATGTGATGTAACAACACTATTTGGCAACAATGCAAAATTGGCTTTGAAGCCTGTCGCTCTGGGATCTTGGTTAAGACTGCTACCAAACTTTGGTGTCTCCTTTGTATTTTGGTTGTGTTTCTGGGTGTTAGCCATGGCCTCACAAAGCCTACCCTCAAGCTTTACTTCACTCATCGACGTCTGGAGAAGCTCAGTAGGTGTCTGCTTGGATTAGGGGCATCACAGTTGGGCATAGACCAAAGTGGCTTTGGAGGTGATTGGATCAGACTTTAACCAACTACTCTCCCTCACATTTGACTCAATAAACACACCACTCAGTGAGCTCTTACCGCCTGGTTTCAATTTGGAAAAACACGACGGCTGTTTGGGAAATTTCCATGCACGCCACATGTTAGATCATCCACATCTTGTTTTGGTTGCTGCTGACGATGACCCTGTCATGCAAGACCACAAATTGTCCCCCAGTTATAATTTATAAAACAGAGTTGCTCGTTGTCATCATCATCTAAACCACTTCACACACTTCGTTAATTGGTTTTGCTTCCAGCTGCCACACTTGATTGATTCTCAGCGGATGTTTTCCAGATGAATATTTCATAGAGATAACTGACCCTCATGAGGCTTACGCTGGATTTGCGATGCAATCAACACTCAGCAAACCGCAAACCAAATCAAATTATTAACTTGGTGGCAGCGTGTTCGCTTTATTTACTATTCACTTTACAGACTAGAGCTTATACCACATGTCACATTTCATATGATCACAATGCAGGCACGAGAAGGGAAACGGGAACTGCATCCGATAACGGAAGGGGCCACTGTCCACTGATTCATGATGTTTGGCCTAAATGGGAGGTGCAGTTAGTGAATGAGAGCCTGGTGCTCTGAATGAAAATGTCTTTTTTTATCTGCTTCCCCTCTACTGAACTGTTATAGTTCAGGGAACCTGCTGTATGGAGTCACATGCAGCAGAAATGTGTTAGACCGGAGGAGTGCAGCTCACCATGATGATAGTAATTATCGCGGTAATAGCAGTCACGTTAATATAATTAATAGAGGCTTTGAGGTTTCAAAATAGGCAGGATCATCCCTCTTGCTTGGCAGCATATTAAAGTAACGCACCATTTGTTATAAACTGGCAGCAGTGTGTGTGTCTGAGCTGCACATAAAAGAGCAAACATTTCTTTCCATCGTTTTATCTGAAGAAGCAGGCGCATGAGCAGCCATCTAATCCCTGCAGAGAAAATAAAAACGCTTCTCATCTCCTGCCTGGGAATTGAGGAGGGAAACAAAGATGGTTGTAATTCAAGCTCTGGTTTCGTGAGCCAAAATCTGCTCCCACTCGCTGCGGCCCCCGAGGCTGCACTGCGACGCTGTCGGACTGGACCGCCACCTCCGGTCTGTACCTATGCGGTTCCCTGTATGAGTAACGCTAAGTGCCAGGAGTGTGTGAGAGGACGACGGAGGCGGAAGGCTCAAACAGAAAAGAGGAACTGGAGGGAGATGCGATGTTAGCAGAGATCTGAGGCTGATGAAGCTGGCATGACAGCGTGGGTGTGAAACTCACAAGGCCGTGATCGCTCCTGAGAGTCGGTCAACGAGACCTACAGTGTAATTAGAGATCCTCCATCCTCATTAGCCGGCAGCCTTCCTGCCAGTCCCACAGTTGGTCGCTGAGGACCTGTTTGCCTTTATGACTCATTCATCCACCTTCTGCTGCCTCCCACCTACAACACTGGAAGCAGGCAGCAAGGCAGGTAGAAATCTAGTTTCTTTTTTGCCTTTATATTTGAGTCAAAGCTTGAAGCATCCAATTTTTTGACAAATAAATACCCGGCAGCGTCTCATTTAACCGTACTCAACACTGTTCTGACAGCATTCACAGGATCCTTAGAGACTTTTCAAACCATCTGTTAGAAACATATTCGGTCCGCTGCACAGTAATACAGACTTTTATCTTTTTATCCAAAGTTGCAGCTTCTTCTCTTAATCCAAACAAATATAGAAATGACATATGTCTTGTTAGTTATTTTGGAGTATACAGTATAAAGAGCTTACTTTTTTGGAAATTGCCATTCTCATGCTACTTTATACTTCTACTCCAATCCATTTATAGGAGGGCTGGGGGATAAGGCCTTAAAAAAAATAATGCAATATATTTAGGCTATATCACAATACACGATATGAATCTTGATACTTCAAAATCTCCACAAAAAACAGTCCATAAATGGTAGAACTGGGCTAATGAAGCCTTTAAAACCAGGACAAGACGACACTTATCATGATATAATGATAACAATGATAATATCGATATATTGCCAGCCCTAGTTACTAGTTACTTTCAACATAGAAGTCATATGAAAAGCTTATATATGATGCATTAAATCTGCTAAGTGCTGTATCGTAGGACGTGTTTCGGTTTCTTGATGACGCACGTACACACCTAACGACCCACACGAATGCAGTTTGAGTCAACGGCTCACATGTGGCCGACTCTGAAACTCTGAGTTCACATGTGACCTTGACGACCCTGTAAGGACGCGCCCACACTGAGGTTAAAGCGTGCAAACTCCCCTCCTGTTAATCAGAAGTGCAGAAGCCTCTTGGATGAGAGGTGAAACGTCTTCAAGTAACTGAAACACGTCCAGTTGCCAATGATACAGCGGTTTGAATAACCTTGACCTGGATGACTGAGAGCCTTCATCAACATGCCGCATTACTATACTACAAATCTACCCAGTAGTATACAAAGAATTTAAATTCATTTTATTGTTTCAACAACAGCTGATACTTTAGCTGTCTGGCTGCAACTTTACTGCTGTGGTTCACTCTCAGCACTCTCTCATTGCCTAATTTTTGGCCACAGCAGCTGTTTTCCCGCTGTACAGTACCTGCTCAGCATCAAACAGCAGACAGACACAAACAGCAGCTAGTAAGTCATCATAGTTGAGCATTTAGAGGCTACGGAGGCAGATATTTCCCTCAGGAGACGGTGGAGACCAAAAAGAGAGAGCGAATGTCATCAGATAGACACAAACACGACACCAAATGAATGATAATGTTGCTCTGCGACTGCTGGATGTGTGGCTGAGCAATTGTTTGCTAACATTATAAAATAACAGGTGATGATGTGTCAGCGCTGTGTTTACAACCTGTTTCAGCTGCCCCGCAGCAGCAAAACAAATGCAGTTACTGCAGTGTTTTCAAAGATCGTCTGGTGTTTATTTTTCAGAGGAATCGGATGCTTGGCTCTGTGTCTCGAATGCAGCATTAGAGGCACGAGCTGGGGTTAATTTCAAATGCTGCTCACACACCAACCTGCAGCCCCAGAGGGGGCCTGAAGTCATGTGGCACCACGCTGAGGCTGGGGGGCAGTGATCGACGGCCCCCTGCGAGAGCTGCTAAGGCTTTTAGCGGATATGCTGGCAGGTGACTCACATGACTGCTTGTCAGCGAGCGGGAACACTGGCTGTCTGCTCAGCATCAATCACAAGATTGGACAAGCGGGATGGAAAAGCAGGGCAGCTAAATAAAACCTCAGTAATCTGGTGCTAAAAAGGCATTTACAGAGAGACAGAAAGAAACTGAAAGAGATTATTCTGATCCTCTACAGAGAAAATCACCTATATCACAACAGGAAAAGGCTCAGATCAGACTGACGTGGTCTGCTTTCACACTTCATGATCTATTAGTTCTGTTACGCAGAATAGCATCATTTACAAAAAGGGGAAATACCACTTCGCCCAGCTGTGTTTCTCTCTGTACCACCTGACTCTCTGTTCCATTATAGCAGCGACAATGCAAATCAAAAGGGGCAATAACGCTGCTTGAGGGGACCGCCCAAGTTTATTTTACATGTTACCAGAGATGACGACATGATACACTTGAATAATTTACAGAGAGACAAGATGAGGTGAGGAAAAAGCCCCCCGCAAACCCCGGGAGAGGTGTCGCTGTCATGTAACTGGATCTGGTGTGATTCGGTGTGTAAACAGAGACGAAGCTGAGGGTACTGTGACATGATTCACTGCTCGACGGCTTCACTCCGGCTGGTTTCTGTTTGAGCCCAACACCACAGTTCACTCACTCAGCTTCCTCTTTCAGCGATTCAAGAACTATCGGTCCTGTGATTGTCTCACTTCCATTAAAGCATGCATGACTGTCACATGTCAAACTGGGGACAAAACCCCAGAGTTTCCTGCTGTCAGAGGTCAGCTGAGTCCAGTCTCTGAGGACTGGAGCAGGTGGTTTTTAAGAGCAGAAGTGGAACAAGTACTCAGATTGTTTACGTCTGTGAAAGTAGGAGAGCTGCAGCAGCAATCAAATAACCTTCAGCTGGTGGTTTTCCATTTTAGGTTGTGTGTTACGGTTTTGATGGGTTTAGGCCAAAAATAAATATGGTTAGGGCGAGGGGAAGTCCGTTTAGGCTGAAAATACCTGCTTTAGTTGCCACAAACACAGATAGAAATGGGGTACTCTACAATCTCTAGTGGTTTCTCACTTACAAATGTTTAAACTCAGCCTTGAACTGCGGTCACTGGTGGCAGCCCTCTCGCCTTTAGGTTTTGGACCGCTGCAGCCGAAAGCAGCAGTTACGAGAGAAATGTTTTGTCGTTATCAGACAGTTGTAACCCTCGTCCCACAGCCATGATTGCTCTGTGAGCGATCCCCACGTCAATCAACAGACACACAAATCACTTTCACTGACTGGAAAATGTTCAGTGCGACTCACTCGGTCTCCTCCTCCGGCGGTATAGCTATCTGCATTATGGCACAGTTACGTAACTTAAAGGGTTAGTGGACCACATCTCTGACAGCTGGACCGATTACTGATTCGGCTTAAACGAGAATGATGTCATATGTGAGTTTCTCTGAATTTATGTAATTCAGCCGTGCAAAGTCACCTTTACGACCTTGACCTCGTCCAGCCGCGCAAATCCACTAATTATTCAGAATGCAGCACATGGAGATTTCAGGAAATCTGATTTAAATACAGGATTGTTCAAATAGGATTGTCGTTTTTCTCTTCTTTTTTTTAAAATCATGCATTTCTGTAGCTTTCACGTGGATTATCGGGGTCAGGTGCTGCAGCCGCTTCAGGCAGATGCTCGGATGCAGCAGTCGTGACATACATTTCTCGACACCCTTTCAAAATAAAACGATTCCAGCCCATTTTTTTGGTGGTCTGCAAGACATCAGACTATCTTTGCGTGTGATCGCAGTTTATTCCCCCTTTTTTTAATATCTGACTGAAGTCCCTTTGTGTGCACGGTGATTACAGTCAGTGGGAGAGAAAACGATGAAGAGGAGGAGGAGGAGGAGGAGGAGGTGGGAGAGCTCACCCTCCTCCTCCTCATCATCATCATCATCCTCCTCCTCCTCTGCGGTGAGACCTCCTCGTCATCCCCCGCCTCCCTGCAGGCAGATATGGCTGCGGCGGAATCCCGTGACGTCACGCCCCCCAGCAGTTGCCGTGGAGACGCGGGTGACGACAAAATGGGCGTCGCCCTTCCCCTCCCCCCCCCCCTCCTCGAGCACCACGTGGTCCGTATATATGAGCCGGCTGACTGTGGGCAGCGGCAACAGAGAGCGCAGCGCGGCCGGAGGAGATGCGTGTCGGAGCGGACCACTGACAGACACAGACACGGACTATTATTGATTTTTTTCTTCTTCTTCTTCGTGCTTTTTATTGGATATTTATCTTGTCTGCTCAACATGGCTGTGACCGAGGCTGGATGTGATCTCACTTACTGCAAAATGAGGGGGATTGTCGCCGTTCTCACCGGTGAGGAAAAACAAAACAAAAACAAAAACAATACAATCAATATTGATCACTTAACCTGCTGATGTATTGATTAGTGAAGCGAATTAAACGTGTTTATTGATTCGTGAACAAAACAGCCGCCAAGAGATCAAATTAAAAGTGCAAAGTGCCTTTTTCTGCTCCACTTTTATGGAAATAGCACATAAATCGCCTTTAATTGAGCGTTAATCTGCTTTAAAATCTGCACACTGATTATTTGCGCTGCGCTGGGAATCTGGGATGGAAAATGCTTTGTTGGCCACCACTGTTGGTGTCTGAATGAGTGACCCAAGTGGTTGCATAACCCATAAGCCCGCAGCATTAGGGGTCTATGCACAACACGCAAATCTACCCTATGACAGGCTGTGTTCAACTCAAAAACACAGCGGATTACAGCTCCAGCAGATATTTTCCCTCCACTAATGAAAGACAAAATGTTTGTGCATCATTGTTGTCATCACACGCTGACTTCTTCCCTTCCTCTCTTCATCCGCAGCTTTCATCAAGGAGAGGAAAATGGGGCTGAATGACTTCATCCAGAAGCTGGTGTCGACCCCACACATCTGCCAACAGTGAGTATTTCTATTTATTTTTTTAACATATTACATGAGTGTGGCACACAGGGGGCATCGCTTGGCATCAGTCACTTCCTGGCTCTATATTTATTTCCGATCATTAGCCCATTCATGATCAGTGTCCAATCCCATCAGCCACCTGAGTTTGCCAGGACATTCTGTGAACAGTTTAATCTGGGTCCGAGAAGCCAGGGTAAGAATAGTCCTTTCATGACGAGCCTGTTAACAACCTCTCCTCGGCTGCTGCTGCTGCTGCCGCCTAATCACCTTTCCACAAATCCCCTCTGTCCCCTAGACGAGGATAAACCGGTAATTCAGCTATTACATGATACATGGCTCGTCCCCTCACGGGTGTCGATCCTGACATCCAGGTCGGCGGTGTGGAAATATACCTGGGACGCTGCATCTGTTCCCTCCAGATGCTCCATGAGGGAAGGGCGTCTAAGCTGGACCTCTTGAGTCCTGCAGAGCCATCTCTCGTAGTGGGTCAGAGGCTTAAGCTTTTTCCCAGACAGGTTAGGCTGTTAAACTTGACCTGTCTCAGTCAGTCAGTCATTCACACCCCAGCAGGGAGCGTTCATTCAGCTTTTCAGTCGCACAAACTCCCGTGGATCCTGTGACTCCGCTGTGCCACAAAACTCAATAACACATAAATCATACTGAACCAAAAAAGGAACACAAAGCCACATGGTTAAAAGATATTATCTGATTAAAGTTCATCTTGTAACCAGATCTGTGTTTTCTTTTTTTCCCCCCAGTGTCGAAGTGAACAACTTCCTGAAGATTGATGAGAATCAAAACGAGGAGGTTGAGAGTGATGAACTTCCTGATAGTCCGGTAAGCAGCAGAAACTGTTTACAGAGAACGTGACTCACTTCTCTCCAAACTACGGCGCTAATTGATAAACTTCCTTAATTCATATCTTTCAGATGTGCCTAAATTCAAGAAGTTCACTGGCCGAGGAGACTCAGTAAGTATCCTTATAAAAATCTGAACTTTTAACGCCGTCAGCAACAATTCTGTAAAACAAACACAGTCTAAATAAAAATCCTAATCGTCTGTCCCTTTCTCTACATTAGGATCAAACCCTGTGATTTTGACTACCTCAAAATCATCGGCAAAGGCAGCTTTGGAAAGGTGAGTGTGTCTAACTTTTCCTGTCCATGACTGTCTTCTTTTTTACTTCCTCATATCTGTCAGCGCTGCAGCACAGTCACTGATGCAAATATTTGCTTTAATACAGGTTCTGCTGGCTCGACACAAGGAGTCGACCAAATATTACGCTGTCAAAGTGCTCCAGAAGAAAATCATCATGAAGAAGAAAGAGGTAAGACCTTTAGATAAAGTCTTTTATGTCTTTATCTTTTCATACATACACCTCAGTACATGTTCTCGCCGTTTTATAATGTAAAATGTCATATTAACTTCTATATGTTCCTTCCAGCAAAAGCACATCATGGCTGAGCGCAGCGTGCTGATGAAGAACATCAAGCACCCCTTCCTGGTCGGGCTGCACTACTCCTTCCAGACGACTGACAAGCTGTACTTCGTCCTCGACTACGTCAACGGTGGAGAGGTGAGTTCAAACCTCACAACGCTCAGAAATCAGACCAGAATCGGGTCAGAAGAACATCAAAGTATGTTTTGAGTTGTTTGCTGACGGATGTTTGTCTGTTTTCTCTCCAGCTGTTCTACCATCTGCAGAGAGAGAGGATCTTCCTGGAGCCCAGAGCCAGGTTCTACGCTGCTGAAATTGCAAGTGCACTTGGCTACCTCCACTCCCTGCACATCGTGTACAGGTAATGAGCGAACCTACAGTGCCTCCTAGTGGACTATGCTTACATGATCAATGCTGAACTGAAGTGAAGGAGGACCGGAGTCATTTTTGTAAAAGCTTTTTTCCTCTTTTTTCATCACAGGGACCTGAAGCCCGAGAACATCCTGTTAGACTCACAGGGCCACATCGTCCTCACAGACTTCGGCCTCTGCAAAGAAGGTGTTGAAGCCAACGGTACAACAACAACCTTCTGTGGGACACCTGAGGTACAAAACAAATCTCTAGATTTACGACAGAAACTCAACCAAATATGATTGTCTGACTTGTATTGACTCGTTCTTGTCTCCTTCCTTGCAGTACTTGGCCCCTGAGGTTCTCCAGAAGCAGGCGTACGACCGCACAGTTGACTGGTGGTGTCTGGGATCCGTTCTCTACGAGATGCTCTACGGACTTGTAAGTCAAATCTATCCCTTTATACCTCCTGTACGACTGCTGCTCATTCATGCATTGAATAAACTTAACTTGTTGTTGTTGCTTTTGCTTTACAGCCCCCGTTCTACAGTCGTAACACAGCTGAGATGTACAACAACATCCTGCACAAGTCTCCCGTGCTCAAGCCCAACGTGTCGAACTCAGGCAGGGAGCTGCTCGAGGGGCTCCTGCAGAAGGACCGGACCCAGAGGCTGGGAGTGAAGGATGATTTTGTAAGTGTGCAAGAAAACATGACATAAAAAGAAAGAACTGTATGAGATATGTGTGGCTTTTTTTCTATCAACCTGCTGATCTTGAAATGTATTTCTTCCTCCAGCTTGAACTCAAGTACCACTCCTTCTTCTCTCCAATCAACTGGGAGGACCTGATGGCCAAGAAGATCACTCCTCCATTCATCCCCTCAGTGGTAAGTTCAAACTAGGGCCGTGACCCACTTTTCTCAATCTATAGTACATGTTCTACTGGTGGTACGCAAGCTCCCTCTAGTGGTACGAGGCGGAACAATTATTGGAAATGAAATAAGTTCATTTAAAAACATATAATACTATCACAGCACTTCAAATGCTATAATTCAAATAAAAGTACTTCAACTGAAATGTAATTTAAATTAAGTTTTGTTTTGCCTAAAATATTTGCTCACACACGTCATCCGTGTTTTCAAGCTTAACTTGCACTGTGATGGCAATAAAGTAAACTAACTTTTTACAGTGGTCACAGTGGTGCACCTTACTTTTTCATTTTTCACATAATTGAGCAGCAAATCTTCACATTTTTGCATAATCAGTAACTTAAAATATCAATAAATTACCAGACTACAATGGTATTATGCATTACAATGAATGTCGATAGGTGCTTTGACATATTTCCTTTAGATGTCTAAATCCTGTCCTCTCCGCTTGGTTTCACAGTCCGGTCCCACAGACCTCCGACACTTCGACCCCGAGTTCACCCACCTGCCGGTGTCCTCCTCTCTGTGCACGGACAACCTGACTGTGACCAGCAGCGTCAAGGAAGCCGCCGGAGCTTTCCCAGGCTTCTCCTACGGGCCCCCAGCAGACCACTCCTTCATGTGAGCGCCAACATGTCGACCCGTCTGTCCAAGGAACTCACAAGAACCAAGACAAAATCTCTGGATTTAGAGTCTTATTCTTGACTGAGGGACCACGCTGGAGCAGCCTGTATGGGGGGATGTTACACAGCCTGATGAGAGGATCTAACTGACATGATGGACATGAAAACTTTGGGGGATCTTGTGCATGAAAAGTGTACAGATGGGTACTCTCATGTTACAACACCATTGGCCCTACTCCTCTGCCTCAACCGCCCCAAAATTAAAAATACATGTGTGCCAAGTGTGGATGCACTCTGAGGTCATGAAACATCGCTCTCCGAGGACTCGGGACCTCACAGCTTACTGGTGAAGTGACATGAGGAGAAGTGCCTGAGGTTCAAAAGGCAGTTTGGACGGCAGCAACAGCGTTATCAGAAACCGCAAATCCATTTCACTCGTTTGGGCTTTTTGACCCGAGCGCTAGCTGTTGAGGGTGATGCCTTCATTACACGTCTACATACGTTTAATCTGTTTTTGTTGTTTTCATGTAAATGCTCAATTGCACTTGAGGAAACAAGGGTCAAGAAAAGTTAAACATTCTGCTTTAAGCATCAGCAACTTCGGATTAGACAGCTGCATATCTTTGTTTATTTTCATATCTGTAGTTTCAGTGGTGTACACTTGGACCAAACTGTTAATTATGGTACGCTTTAAACACTTTTTTTTGACCGGTTTGTCCTCATAAACTGAAGATCAAAGTTTTACTGTACTGTGTAGAAGAAAAAAAGGTACATATATATATTTTATTGCAAAACCAAAAGGTTTTCCATCTTTTAATAACCACAAACATTCTCTTTATTATAAGACAGTTCTGCATATGTTATAAATGAGTTATAAATGTTTCCTAGTAAATATGATATGATATAAATATACATGAATAGATTCAATGAAAAAATATATTTCCTGTATGGCGATATCTCTTTATTTTTGGTTTGTCAAACGTCTTTTTGTTCGTGTTAATCTATATCTGCTGTTTGCAAACTTACTGAAAGACTTCTCTCGTTGATCAGGAGAGACGGAGCGTTGGAGAGTTCAACCAGCAATAACAGGCCCACATCGATGATAGCACATAATCTTCTTTCGAATATAAGTGATTGCTGTTTTATTGCAAACACTCCGGACAAACTATAGAGTCTATGATTACAGATGTTTTTGTATTTATGCATCATGTAGAGAAGAACTGTGAATGTCTTGTGCCTGTCCAAGGCGGCCTGATCCATATATATTCTATGTACATATCTCTTTTCCCTCAACCTCTTTGTCCCTTTTCTAGACAATAATCTGTTTAAGGAAGTGCTTCATTAACTCTGAAGAAGGACCACTAGGTGGAGCAGGCGCTGGCTTTCTGCAACTGTGTTTAGCCACCTGCGCTCTGCATCATATGGTTCTGGAAAGTGCAATAAAATCTTGTTAACTCTGGAAGAATAATATCATTTTATCTCTTTTAGCAAAAGTGTTAGTTGTAATTTATGATCTGATATTATTAAAAAGTAAGTTATTAAGAGAGAATCTTCACTCAAACAGAGATTGTTCACGACTTTGTTTTGCCCCACTCAGACTCCATATTGTAGAGTTTCATTTTCAAGCCTGCTGAAAAAGAAGAAGAAGAAAAAATAAGGCAACACACAGTTCTCGATAATTTTCTTCCATATTTGGAAGCGTTATTTTTCTGTTTTGTATTTTTTATGTATATTTATTTTCATGCTACTGCTACTGTATAAAGAAGATAATTTACATGATCAACTGAAATATTGAACTGTAATCTGTGTCAGAATTTCAGAAACGGCAAATAAATTCTCTAAATCAAGGCAAGTGTGCTGTTTACTTTTACTTTGTAATGCTATTCATGCTATTTTTATGTTAATAGTACTGAATACATAATAATTCGATAATACATATAGTACACATAGAAGGGTAATTTATAATTATTTTAATTGACAGTGAAGAAACAGACAAAAATGTTGTCAATTAACTGGTTGATCGATTGGTCTGTAAAATGACCAATCACCACTTACTGAAGCCCAATGTGGCTTCTTCAATGTCTTTTATCCAACTTACAGTCCAAAACCCAAAGATATTTATTACCATTAGACAAAGAAAAGCAACAAATCCTCACAACTGATGCTGGAACGAGATAACTGGGCAACTTATTCTATTATAAAAACAGTTGCTTATTAATTTTCTATCAACGCACTAACACATTTCTGCTCTTATTGAATTTATAGGGTGTATTTAGGATGAACCTCTTTACTAAGACCTAGAAGATTTAATTTTTTACTTCTTTTGACGCCTTTACATTTCATAGGGTTTGTGGTTTCTCCTGATATTTTATGTTTTAATTGATCTTTTGTCAGTTTATTTGATACATTTATTATGTTTAGTGATCAGAGCCAAATTGGCACATTTTTAGATTAATCTATTTTACTGGCAATCTGACAGAAAAATCACAGATACCAACAAATTTCAAAAATGCTGCCAGCAATGCCAGTGCCAGTAATTGGTCTAACCTTATTACTTGGTATTATTTATTTGGAAATGTATGCAGTGATCAGTTGTTACTCTTAACTAAAAAATACCAAATGCCAAAACACTAAAATCTGAGATTTATTTGCAGGAAAGCAACCATTTGAACAAATATGATGATGTAAATTGGTATTTACCTTGGTTGCAATGGATCTCATTCAGTATCGGGCTGGGCAAAATGGCCTTAAAATAATATTCTGACATTTTAAGGCTATATCACAATACAGGATGTGTATCTCTATTTTGCTAAATGCTTATTATATATACTGTTCCCAGACTGTCAAGTCCATCACAATACTGGCACCCAAAGCCTTTGTTTAATGTAATTTGTTCCTAAACATATATATGTTTTTATTTAGGCTACTAGTGCTTCTAACAATGTGAAAAAATAACAAATGAGCCTGAACTTAAACTTTAAACTTGAACTCAGCTAGCTTAAAATGAATTATTTTATTTTCTACGCGTCCTACAACTTGTTTGACATGCCTTTATAAGAAGTAACACACCCTGACACAAAGCTGACAACTTCTAACAACAGGGTTCGTCTGTTCAGAGAACAAATGTTTGCGGTTTTGTCCCTCACCTGTGTTGATGTACCGCCACACCTGTCGTCTCCCGTCGCGCCGCCACAGAAAGGACATCTGCGAATCAACGCCGCGCACATGCGCAGTAGGCCGAGCAACGACAACTTCCTGCTAAATAGTGCTCCCTAACAACAGACAAAGCTTGACACTGTGGATTCAATTGAAGGCGCTTTAATAAAAGCGTTTTCTCGTTCACTCCTTCAATGGTAAGACTAGTTTCGATCATTTTGGCGGTTCAGGAGTGTTTGTTGTGCGATTAGCTTCGCAGTTGGGCGCAGCGGGAGTGAGATGCTTCTACACGATGCCATTTCAGTGCCCACTCCAATGGCTGCTGGTGCCGACTAATTTCTGGAGCGGAAAACTTCAATGCCCGGGCCAAACTAAGTTACTCCCCGCCAGCTTACTTATTAAACCAACATAAAGGACAGATAAATAAACTAGCATGCATGGTAAACTAACACCGGATGACACCGTACTTTCCCATTGAATTACTGGTAAATCGTGTAAATACCTCGACTCTGTTGGCTAACGTTAGGAAGCTAACGTTCATGTTGGATAGCTTGCACGGTGGCGTGTAAATGCTGGGGGGTTCACTTTATTCATGTCTGCTGTAGTCTTACTAGTTATGTTAGCTGGTTTCCTAGAGCCTATGTCTAGCTTCATGTGCAGATTATGTTTCAGCTGCTCTGTGGTTGAATTAAAGCAATAGGAGGCACTGCTTCCCTGGATTTAATCTGATGTTAGAGCTGCATAGCTAACTGTACACGGCTCGGGTTATTTGCTGGATTCGCTAACATAATGGTTGTACTCGGCTAACATTTGCAGATGACCTGGGGAGAAACTGTGCCAGGATTTCTGCCCTGATTATCAGTGTGCAGGACAAACAGTTCAGGGGAGATGGGCGTTGGATCCAACAGAGTTGTTGGCACAGATGTGGTTAAAGTGTTTAATCATTACCAGTCTCTGGCCAGACACAGATTGTCAGACTGTAACATAAAATTAACGGTTGCATAACTGCAAAATGCAGTCAGACAGCTTCATGTGTCTTCATCAGAAATGTGTTTGTAATCTGAGTTGTTACTGGATGTAACTAACAGAGGTAGAAGTAGTTACTAGAGGTAACTAACTAACTAACAACCCCCTTTTTTTATTTTATTCATAACTTAATAATTTAAGTACATCAGTTATGTGAAGACCTTTGGTTCATGCTTAAGTTGACAGCTCCCACATTTTGCAACTCATTTCCTAGAAAGAAACAAAGATGACAGTGCAAATTCTTAGAAAGGTTTCTGGAAAAGCATATGTTACTTGGTAGGGTCGACCGATATGGCTTTATCAGGGCTGATACCGAAACCGATTATTAGAAATCAAGACCGAAAACTGATATTTGGGACTGATATTTCAAATAACCGATGATGTTTATACTTCCTCTTCATAAATTTTGTTGTAGCTTAAGTATGTTCAGTTTTCAGAGCAAAAGTAGCACCTTTTTGAATAGTTAATTTTATCAGCAATCTGACAGAACAATCACTGATACTGGTAACAGGAAAAATGCTGAATATTGGCCCGATAATCTGCCAGTGCCAATAATCGGTTATATATGCAGTGGTCGGTTAGATTCTGAGATTTCTTTGCAGGAAAGCATCCATTTGAACAAATATGAAGAGTAAATTTAAATTAGTATTTACTAGAGGTTGAATGGACCTCATTCAGCATTTTCCGATTATCAGCATCATTAATTTATCTGTCAGCTTGCCAATAAAATAAACTAACACTCCGCCAACACTGAAAAAGATGAATCTGCAAAGTCACCAGTAACCGAGTATTAAGTAGCAGAAAATGGAAATACTCACATAAAGTACCTCCAAATTGTACTCAAGAAAGAACAGTTCTTGAGTAAATTGTACTTCATCCCATCACTGGTTGTCCGAAATTATGACATTACTTTAATTTTTAATGCAAATGAGTATCAGTCCCAAGTATCGGTTTTCAGTCTCCTTGATTTCTAATAATCGGTATCGGCCCTGAAAAAGCCGTATCAGTCAACCCCTAAAAACGACTATCCCCATATTCTCAATAATCTCCTCTAATTCAAGTCCATCACTATATTGGCGCACAAAGCCGATGCTTAACTGATTTTCCCTGGTTGTGGTGTCCCCCAGACATGATCCTCCCTCCTTTGGGAAAAGACAGCGATCACTTGAAGCAGAGACTCCCAAAGGATCCTGTATCAGGGCGATGTTGTTCCTCAGGTAGCGCTATTTAACCCGAGTGTTGTCGTGATGCTGGCGGAGAAGAGGTGACTGTGACCGGCTCTGTTACCGGTGGCAACAGCCGGAGGGACGGCGGCTTTGATTAATTCAGGACTCTTAAAACCGCTAGAAATAAGAAGCAGTGATGTGTGGAAACTGGCAGTTTCTGGTTTGATTTAATAAGTAATGAACATGAGATTGTAAGATGTTTTAGGGTTTGTGCAGCTGAGAAGGTATATTATCAAATCTTTTTACTTAATCATGTTTAAAGTTTGTGATTTAAGCAGGGTGTGGTCAGATATGGCCTTACAATAATATCACGATATTACAGGGTGTTTCTAGGATAATGATTTTCTAGACAACATGACAAATAATAAAATAATGCTGGTTTACAACTCAAAATGGCTGTTGAGCTCTCCTCGTACTCAATCGAGTGGCCTCTGTGTGCGGTTGTGAAATAAGTTTGCAAGTCATGTTTTGTTGCCGTACATTTAAAAATAAATCTGACCTCAAGTTGTCATTCATGTTTACACGCTGACTCCCAAACTTGTGTCCCATCTCATTAATTTTTTCTGAACATGTTCAGTTTTCTGCCCTTTTTTTGCATTCGTCAAAAGCCTTCAGAGGGTTGTTTGACTGTTCGAGGCCGCTGTAGCGTGATAAAACACTGCCTTGTCCGAATATCTGCGGATCAACTTGTCTGTGGATCAGTGGTCTTCTTTGTAATGTGTGTGTCCAGTATACCCAGCAGCATATCAAACTGGACCACTGACCTCCTGAAATAAGTCAATTAATTTGTTCATCCAGCCGTAGCAAACAAACTTTCTTGACGTCAAACCCTTTTACTGCCACACAAGGACAGTTAAGGTTAGGGTTATGATTGGATGAATAGCGTTTCATGTTCATTTATTATTCATGACTTGACTTTGTCATCCTAGGAGGATAAATTTCACAGCTGGTGGCAATTTTAGTTCGCTTCCAGACATGCTTGTTTGTAGGGGAAGACAATCTGGACAAAAACTTGTGAAACGACTTGTTTAATCACAAAATTGCGATCTCTTTTTCTCCGTTTTGAAGTGCCCTGTAGACTAAAGCCAGACTTGAAATAGCCTATGAATTCTCCATTTGCACCATTTAAACACATTTATGACATTAAAGATAATTCTTTATTGACACAAGCGCCTCATTTGCCATGTTGCAGGCCTTATTATTTACAATATGTCACCCAAGGCAGAGCCACAGGAAGTAACTCATCCAGTCAGCATCACTCAGTTGGTATGTTTATGTAGTACGGATCTGCAAGTCAGTGAAGTCTGGAGACAGAAGTAAGACAACATTAAATACCGCAATCTTTACGATTCACCTTAAAAGTAGATTGCAGATGCCTTCGAGATCGATCACGAGTTTAAATCGTAATATATTTCAAATATGATGTTTGTAAGTTGATTGATCATCAGTCAGTACTTCCAGTGGCCTTAATTTCTTTCAAATGTCATCCGTTATTGAGTTCAGTTACATAAATCTTGCATAAGCTGACAGATGTGTCAATGGCCCAACCAACTTCAGTGACACTCTATTGAATTCAGAACGTGCACCGTTAACTGCTGCTATACATTCATGTGCCTTTGAATTTGCCGTGTGACCTTCTTTCTCCATCTGTGTCTGCATTATGTCAGTTGAATAAATGCTCCATCTCTCCGGCGGTGGGGAAAGGCCAGTTAAGCGAGCAGTGGACAAAATTAGGTTAGATCTTATCCCCTCGGGGCATCTATTGATACGACAGCTTGCACCTGAGCACCTAATGCCTCTGGAGAATATGTTTTCGTTGAATGAAGGTTAGGTCACATGTAAGGTGGCACGCTTCCTTAATCCCACTGTAAACATAAGCGTGGTGGGGACGTTGGGCAACTTGAGTGCCACACGTGCCTCACCTGCAAGTCTCGTGCTGGAGATTAGGCCAGGGTGCCCCAGTTCCTCTTATTACCGCCACCTCCCCGCTGATCACCCCGCGATAGTGCCAGGAGAGAGATGCATCGATGAGTGTTTATGGCACAAGGGGAGGGGGGAGTCGCGTGTCAGAAAACTACATAAGGCATAACCCCCGGCCATTTATTCTTTGTGTTTTTTGCTCCTGTGGTTGTGTAAAGCAGGGTCCGGACACGCTTTCCAGGTGCAGAGAGTAGGCTGTGCGTGCAGATATGTCGGGTCGCTCTGCTGCAGAGATGGACGACTCGCAGGAGCTGCCTGAGCTGCCGGTGAGTCTCCCAACAATGACGGCAACACACATCATGGGAGGGAAATGACTGCATAAATAACTGCGTTCATATATTTGTGTTTCTCTAGATGTTGAGAATTTTCTTTATTTATATGAACTTGTGAATTTCAGGTGAACTAACATGGGTGCTCTTATTGTATTGTGAGATTAATGCAAATATTTAATTAGTATTTTATATTTTGTGCTTCTCAGATCTCAACCCACCATCAACTCAGCAAAGTTGATGGTGGATTTCAGTGGATTTTAAGGGTGATGGGTCAAATTAAGAAAACATGAGCTTGACCAATATGTGAGGTTGATACAGCTGGGATGCAGCAGAGAAAATAGATTTATTGTGGAAAACCTTTCTGTGTGTGTGCAGACAAAGAAG
The DNA here is from genome assembly GCF_965226575.1 of Pagrus pagrus. Lineage (NCBI taxonomy): Eukaryota > Metazoa > Chordata > Actinopteri > Spariformes > Sparidae > Pagrus > Pagrus pagrus. The sequence goes on along the minus strand of NC_140201.1, from coordinate 6,898,184 downwards.
GCCAAGCTTGACATAGACGGTGGACTGGAGAAAGAGCCAAGGTTTGTCTTATGGTGATTTCTTTTTTAATCTTTTTGAATTGCTGCTTACACATTCCCATAGAAAACAACTGAGAGCAAATGTTGAGTTTTGAATAGAGTATTTATTAAAGAAAGAAATGTATTATTTATGTGGTTGTGATTTACAGAAATCCTGTAATTGTAATGAATTCTTTATGCTCCTCCAGTGATTTAGGTGCTGATGATAGTCCAGTGGCTGGACTGGGTCCATCAGAGCAGGAAAGCTCTTACTCTGCCCTGTCCACAGCCCAGCTTGATCCAGGTGAGTGAAGAAAATGTGATAGCACTCAGAAATATTCCTGGAAAATATGATAATATAATTTGTGTTTGATCGCAGGTGATCAGGAGCAGTCAGATGCAGACAGTAGGGCAGCGTCTCAAGCGTGCAGTGACTCCTTGAACTCGTATGCACATTCAGGTAAGAACTGAAGCATCGATTTTATTGTAAACAACATACAGAAAAGGTGTGAAAAGAGAAGGAAGTTTCTCTTGTATGTCAAACTGAACCCGTGTTGTCTCTTGTCTTTTTGACAGCCACAGACACAACAGCCGCATCTGAATACACCCAACAGGTTTATCAAGGAAGCAAGTGAGTACACTACATTAAGCAAATCAGATTCATCATTCATCGTGTTCGAATGTTACGCGGGTTTAAGAAAGTGAAAGGTGACTTATAGTGCAGGGTCCCAGTGTGCAACCATTTGACTAAAGTGAAATCCAGAAAAACAATCTTGTGCGTCGCTAATTTTTTTGCAACTTACTCCAATTCCAGCAGGTATAAATGTGTCACTAAATAGCAAATGTTACAGTGAGGAAAGATGGGTTAAATACCAAATACTGCAGGTGTACCCTGATTTGATTTAAGTACTGAATCTCCTGCTCTTTCCCTCTTTCAGCCCGGCAGTGACGTCGTACACCAGCCAGGTGGCCTTTCCTCCTCTGGCTCAGTCCACTGTGTACTCCGCCTTCCCCCAGACAGGCCAGACCTACGGCCTCCCGCCTTTTGGTTAGTCCCTGCTTCTTCTCTAACAGCCTATTTTACCTCCGGCTGCTCACTAAAAACCCAGCATCACACCGTTGTTACTTTGCTTACTGTGCTTTGGCGCTTTTGAATCGATTTTTGCTTTTGGTCTCTGCTTAAACACATTAATTCAGTCCACATCTCGACTGAAAGACCTGATTTCTTAACTTTCTGCCCCAGCGTCTTCAGCGACACTCTCCTCTTGCTGCCTCCTTCATTCTCTGCTTCCATTGCTCTCTTTCATCTTCAGGTGCTATGTGGCCAGGCATTAAAACAGAGACAGGGCTGCCTGAGGCGCCCTCTGGTGGCCAGCCTGGGTTTCTCAGCTTCTGCACCGCATATACCTCAACGCAGCCAGGCCATCTGCACTACTCATACCCCAGCCAAGGCAAGCTGCGACCTCACTCTGTCTCACAAGATAACACCGTCACACTCTCTGCAAATAATAAAGGAGATTTTTCCAGTGGCACACCTCTCTGTTTTCCTCTCTTGTTGTCGGTCACTTCAGATACTTTGATTTTCCTCTTGCACTGATTTAGTCGAGCACTTTCTGTCCCCAGGCTCAAGCTTCACAACATCCAGTGTGTACTCCAGCATCCTTTCAGCTGCGGCTCCTACAACCACCACCACCACCTCCTCCACCACAGCGGTCCACCAGGTCAGTGTTCCTCAGAGAAATGAAGAACAAAACTCATGTCTCTCTGTGTTTATTGTTATCGATTCTCCTGTTTATCAGTGCAGGGATAAAGAGACGTTTATTTTAATGAAAAATTCTCTGTTTGTTTTTTATATTAGACTTTCAGCACACACCCAGACTTGTTAATATATTCCATCCCCTAAAATGTTTAAAAGAAAAAGATCAACTATCAATTAAGGTGGATGATATGAGAAGATCTTGGATGGTGTAGATTGTTATCTTTTTCTACCAAACCATCTCCTATCGATAACAGTTGTTTTGTTTTGTTTTGTTTGTTTGTTTGTTTACTTCCTCCAGGAATTTAGCAGCTACAACTCTCTGGCACAGAATCAGTTCTCTCAGTACTACGCTCTGCCTCCCAGCTACGTGCCTGCGGGGCTGCCCAGCAGCGACGACCAAGGTGCCGGTGTGGGAGCGGCCGGATATTCAGCTGTGAAGTCGGAGCAGGCCGCCTCAGCTGGACTGCCCCCCAGAGGTAAACTCTATATACTCTATGTAGCTATATAACTCTGAACTGTTATATTATTTCTGTTCAACGTTCTGTTTGTTTCAAAAGAATGATATAATATTCTGTTAACGTATGAAATAATGATTTAAAAAGATGAGTGATGATTTTGAGATGAGTGTAATAAATAGTATAACAATAAGGCTTAATTTTCTATTTGACATTTTATGATTCTCTAATATTACAGGTGTATTAATAAAGATCAAAGTGTAAAAATATAAAGGACCTATTAGATATAATATGGCCAGTATTTACAGTATAGATAACAAAGGTCACTGATAAGAGTTAACTGCTGTGCACAAGATAAAAAAAAATCACAATCAAGTTTTAAGGCATAACAGAAGAAATGCGTTATTCAGATACTAATTTCAGACTTTGTTGTACTTAGATGCGTCCCCACCAGAGAGCCTGCCGGCAGGTGCGGCCCTTCCTGCCAGTGTGGCTCTCCCCGCTGGAGCCAGAGATCAGGATGAGGTCGGACGCAGGAACTCTGTTGGAAAAGCCAAAGGGAAGGGCAAGAAGTCTGATAACTCTCCGCCTACTGAGAGTGACCTGGAGGTAAACAAGTCAGCAGCTGTCTTTTTATTTCACACATTGACAATCTACTAAGTCACTGCTTCACAGCTTGTTGGTCACCAAAGTATAGATTATTATTTCAGGTTAGGGTTAGGAAAACTCATGATGACTGCATTCACAGGAATAGATCTCTAATTTAATTCAAATCGCTCATTTTGCATAAACTTCTTGCAGTTATTATGTTCAGTGTTTTATTATTATGCATTGAATATTATATGAAATATCCATGAAATATCTCACTTGTCAGGATTCATCAGTGTACTCGATAGAAAAGATGTCCGTTAGAGTTTAAAACAAAGCTAAACATGTGTTGTCTGGAACAAGTCACATGGTCTGTAAATATTCCTTCATGTCAATTGTAAAACACAAAAGAAATCGATAAAACAGTGTTGAGGATTAACATGGCATATTTTTCTTTCATGTTGTTTTCAGCGCATTTTTCTGTGGGATCTAGATGAAACCATTATCATATTCCACTCACTGCTCACCGGCTCCTACGCTCAGAAGTTTGGAAAGGTGTGTCTCTGTAAATACGCACATGAAACTCAGGCGTACGACAGGATAAGAAAACGTCCGACTCAGTTTCTTGTTTGTTTGTTCAGGACCCAGCAGCAGTGCTGAACTTGGGCTTGCAGATGGAGGAGCTGATCTTTGAGCTGGCAGACACACACCTTTTCTTCAATGACCTGGAGGTACAGATTCAGACTGGTGTCACAGCAGCTGAAACTAACACAATGGGCTGTCAGTCAACTTCAGTGAAAAGAAAAGAAAAGAAAACTTGTCTGTCTTGTTGTTTTCTCTCAGGAGTGTGATCAAGTCCATGTTGAGGATGTTGCCTCTGACGACAATGGACAAGAACTGAGGTGTGTACACAGTTTACAGAACGACGACTACCTCATCACACACGTATTGGCCTTATTACAGCCTTCAACTTAATAACTGGGATGTAGGTTTGTTTCCATCATCTAAATAAATAAACAAAAAAGTATTTCTTCCTATTTTAGTAACTACAACTTCTTGGCGGATGGCTTTAACGGCCCCAGTGGTGGAGGGGCGTCCGGAGCAACCACAGGAGTCCAGGGAGGGGTGGAGTGGATGAGGAAACTGGCCTTTCGCTACCGCCGGCTAAAAGAGATCTACAACAGCTACAAAGGGAACGTTGGAGGTGAGTTGGAGTTTGAAATGAAATGCGAACAAGAACGATTTCACTCAAGGACACAGCAGGGACACTTGGATACCACCTTTGAAAGTACACTGTGCTCTGACGTCCTTCTTTCACATTGACTCTTGTCGTGCTTTCAGAGGCCTGTTTCAAGTCTTTTTTTTGTTTTCCTAAGAAAAAACCCCTCAAGCACTTTCAGCCACGTGAATTCCCATCATGTTTGAGGACAGTAAAAAACAGCTCCACAGTCAATATCCAAAAGGCAAAATTATGAAAACACAGGTCTGAATTCCCACAATTTATTCTGCGACAAACAAGGTAATGTTTCAGCCCGGTGGCCAAAATAAACAGAGCTGTTTGTCTGTCTGTGTGTGTCTGCTGCCTTTTTGCCTTTTGAGTGTCGGACTGTGAAAACGCTTGATTCAGAACGTTAGATTTCACGTGTTTGATCGTGATTTTCTAAATCTCGTAGTGTTAAGGTCGTATTCATACTGCACATTCAAATCTTCTGCATAAGTCCATGTTGTCTCTTTCAGGCCTGTTGAGTCCGATGAAGAGAGATCTTCTTCTTCGGCTTCAGTCTGAGATCGAGAACGTCACAGACGCCTGGCTCAGCACGGCGCTCAAGTCTCTGCTGCTCATCCAGTCCAGGTCTGAGCAGAGCACGGTTATTAATTTAAAAAATCTTTAATGTCTCTGCAGTGAGATGAATGTTTATTGTGAGGATGATACAACCCTAGATACTGTTTAGGAGAATATAAGTATATGCTTGGTTGTGATCTTGTCTCACAGTTTAGGGTCTTTCAATGATGTCTGTCATGTATTTTATATTTTATTCAGCTGAAATTGGCCCAATATCACTGCAAGATAAATGGCTCGATATATCGACAGTGTGCTCTGATAAAGCTTTTTGTTTTCACCTTCGATCCCATATTTATGTGCTTGTGTGTGTGTGATATTCCACCAACAGGGGGAAGTGTATGAATGTGTTGGTCACCACCACTCAGCTGGTTCCAGCGCTGGCCAAAGTGCTGCTGTACGGCCTGGGAGACGTCTTCCCCATCGAGAACATCTACAGCGCCACAAAAATAGGTACACATGAAACGCGACAGAGGAGGAAGTGGCATTAAGATCCTGCTTTTGGATTCTGTGCAAAATGTAATGTATCATTTTCCCTGCGGTTTCCCTTCATGCAGGGAAAGAGAGTTGCTTTGAGAGGATCATCTCTCGCTTTGGGAAGAAAGTGACGTATGTGGTGATAGGTGATGGTCGAGATGAGGAGTTTGCAGCAAAACAGGTAAACGTGAAAGTTTTTCGCGGCCTCCCTTCAGCTGCCTTCTTGTGTTTGTCTGTAGGCAGTTTACTGCAATAAAGTTGATTTGGCTGCTTAGTCCCAGATATATACACTCAAATAAGTGAAAAGAAATGGAAATTTAGTCTGATTAACTAGCGAATGTTGATCAGATTATTTTCCCACCTTCAGTTTGACTACATTTGGAGTGTCGTTTCAAAGATGTCTGTCTGTCTTTCTGTCTCTCTTCGTAGCACAACATGCCTTTCTGGCGGATCTCCACTCACGGCGACCTCGTGTCCCTGCACCAAGCGCTGGAACTGGACTTCTTGTAAAGGAGGCGGCTTTGAAAGTCGCTCACTAAAGGGAAAATGTAGTCGTCGTCGTCCTGTTGGTCTGTGGAGTGACATTGTGTGATTAAAATCCTCCACGACCTAAACGATACACACTATTACAAACACCTATCTGCCCTCACTAACGACTGAAGACTCACTGTGTGATGTGTGATGTACTGAGACAGACTTTGGGTCGGAGCTGACTGTGAGAAACAGACTGGACGCATCATTCTGCTGAATTGAGGTTCCTCACGTCCAGCGCCCCGTCCTCTACGGCAGCTAACCTCAACACAGCTGAAACTGGCACTGATCTGGACACAGAAGGGAAGACATCCATTTTTTTTTGTTTCCTCCTCTTTGATTTCATTTCCTTTTTTAAGTATCAAAACCTCCTGCAGTAAAACAATCCCTCTACTTTTAATTTCTCTTTGTGGATTCAACAACCAAAGGGCCTTTGTTTATTGTTTGTTGTTTGTTGTTTTCATCTTTTTGGATTGTTGCAGCTTTTTCTTTCGGCTCTGTGTAAGTCAGAGAATAATATCAAAGCTAATTTGCCTCTCTCTGGGTTGTTTTGCACTCATTCAACGACTTGAAAGCATCATTTTGCAGTCTCCCTCACAAACCAGGTTATTCACAGTCATCCAGTATCAAATGATCCCATTCTTATTTTGCCTCCCATGTAGCCATTCAACTATTTAACCTAAGGTACTAAATGTGGTCAAACGTATAACTTGGTCTTGACTTCCCGTCCTGATCTGACCAAACACCACAGCCTCAGTCAGCTGTCCTGACCTCTCCACTGTGTCCTTACAGGTGACGTGTGCTCCTCTTAAAAAGCGGCATGTGTGATGTCATCTGTGGTCAGTGAGCATGAGCCAACTTCTGCAAACCTGAACTGTATGACTGTATGTCATATGAAAGGTAGAAGGCAGAGCATGATCTGGTTGTGCTTTGCTAGTAAAGAGTGCATTTCCCATAAGGGAACCACTGATTCTTAAGCATGACGTCTAGTGTATCAATACTGGAATTTCCGACTTCGATACACCGTAAAAATTATTATAGATTCTTATGGAAAGGTAAATATAACAAGGCTTTTATACGGAAGCCCTGAGGGGCAAGTGAAGTCATTTTTTTTCCTTTCTAAGGATCCATTTTCTGAGTTTTCTCTCCTGTGTTTATGACTTGTGGGGAAAAAAGTTTCTTTCCATGTGTGAAACAAAAAATAATTTTTGATTTCAATTTATTATTATTAATTCTTATATATTTTCTTTAACCAAGTGGGGCGAGGGAATTCAGGAGAAAATACATTTTCGTGTTTTCGCTGATGGAAAATACATTAAGGAAAGATTATTCTGGCAAAACCTTTTTTCCACCAGTTCTCAGGAGAGAAAACAATTTAGATCAGACGTAGAAAATGGATCAACAGGAGGAAAAAAAACTTAACTGTCTCCTCCCGGGCTTCCGTACTTACATGACAATAAGGTACATCATTTTTTTCTTTTCTTGGCTAGTAGCAGCAGAAAGACGGGAAGGCGTTACATTTCTCACTTTGTTGAAACATTTGTTTTTTTCTCTTTAGATTTGGTCTTTTAAAAATAATGTTTGCTGTCGGAGAGAGGAAAGAGTGAGCTGGTGCCTGTGTATTGATTCAACAGAAAATGAGTATTGAAACTGTTCAAATATTCAGGATCAATATATCAATATGTTTGACAACGCTCATTACTTAATTAGTATAATCACAAAAACCTGAGGTCTGTCCCAAATCCATATTACAGACTAATTCCTGTAGTCATAGTATATTGATTTAGTAGTTTACAAAAAGTAAACATTTCATGACTGAAACGCTTTATACTTGCAACAAATGACACAATGTCATTGCAAGTTAATGACACAATGTCATTGCAAGTTAAAGACACAAATAGTACGCAAAGTGTTTTTAATCTTAATGAGATGTTTTTTTTCGAGATCTTTCTGGAGCTGTTTCTCCACCCGCAACTTATTTAAATAATGTTTCAACAACCACGAGCAGCTCCTTCATTTCTTTTGTGCATTGTGGGAGAATATTGGTCATCAACAGACCACTCCAAAATATACTGCGTTTAGTCTGTACATTTAACTGTATCATTTTTCTAGTGTGAACACAACATATACTAAAAACCTGTTTAGATTAGTATGGATACTGGATTTGGGACACACCGCTCTGGGCTTCAGATTTGGTGAATTTGAACAATTAGTGAAAAATGTTTAATTATTTGACCTAAAGCTAAAATCAGGACTGTCTGAGGGCCACCAGTTGTTTGACTGGATGTGCACAGTAGTGGATGAAAATGTTCATTAACTAACATTTTCTATTTGTGTTTTTTTTCTGGAAATTTGGTTAAAGCTTTGCCTTGCGCTCGGATTGGAAACCTGGCCACAGATAACAGCTCAGGATGCAGGATCTGAATTGGCTTTGAATGGAAACTGCAGGTTTTGAACCAACAGCAGCTCCCGAGAGCTCTGCTTCACCTGCAGGATGTGGCTCCTTTGTAGGAGCACAGGGGACCCATTGTCTCCTAATCCGTCCGTGCTCACACCTCTCAGCCTCTGACTCAGCTAATACATTGTCAGGAGGATCATTGTTCACTCAAGAGGTTACGTTTTAAGGTTTGCTGTTCTTTTTAGTGAATTGCTTGACAGTTGTAGCATCTCATCACAATGGTCACCAGCACAGTTTTAGTCTGTGGGACTGTTGAATTGTGGGAGAAAGAAAGTGACGCGTTAGCCGGTAGAATTACATTTTATTACTTTTACATGTTGTCATGGTTGTGTTAGAAAATCAGAATTGCTTTTTTTTTGTTGCGACTGATTGTGAAAATGGTCGTTTACCAAAGACACTATTCAACATGTTTCCTCAGTTGCTTAGGTTTTTCAAGTTGTTTGATTTAGCTGACGTTCGTTGTATTCATTAGTTAAAACTAGAGCTGCAAATAACAACTTTTGGCATTTTTGATCAATATTTTTAGGTTATTTGTTGAACAATTTGCAGTGAAATAATCAATCAATATAAAAAAATGATCTTCAACTATTTTGATAATTGTTGTTCCGGCTTCTTTGATGAAGGATTTGCTGTCTTTATTTGGTTTATATGATTATATATGTTCATGAGTCTTCATGAGTATTTTTGCTGAGGCTGTCGGTCAAAACAAACGTTTCGAAGACGTCACTTTGGGGTCGGAGACATTGTGAGCGTCTTTTGTTTACTTTTTATTGAGATTGAGAAACTAATCTGCAGATTAATCTGTGGTGAAAACGGATGTTAGTCGCAGCCGTAATTCTGTCTATTAATGTCAGGATATCTTTAAAATGCACATCACATTTTTTCAGAGCCCCAAGAGACGTCTTTAAAAATCCAAAGATATTCCTTTAACTATCATAGAGGAATTAGAAAAAACGGCAAATATTCGCTTCAAAATGTGTGAACTTTTGGTACTTTTGCTTCAAAACAGGTCAAGCGGTTAATCGATTAATCACCTCATAGTTGTGTCAGATGACTACAACCACAGAATTACTTAATCGCTCAGCCACATGACAAACCCCAAACCTTTCGCAGACGTAACGAGGGAAAGCGAAACAAAGGATGGTGACTGTGCAATACATTTCTACTTTGCTCATTAACTGTAAATCAAGGGATTTAAAAGAAGCAGGAGGGGTCCACTCTCCCCCGGTCTGTATGAGATTACGAGTGAACAATACTGAGCCTGAAGAAGATTTCGTATTTCCACACATGCAGCTTGACCGTTAAGAATGTGTATTTCCGTGTGTATTTGTTTGTGTCTTGCGTGACTGTGCATATTTATATTGTGCCTTTAACCATCATCTGTATGCATAATCTCAAAGGGAAACTTGTAAGATTTTTTGTTTGATACATTTATCACTGCATTGTTATATTATCCAAAGTGTTATCTTACTTTTTTTTTTTTTTTTTTTTTTTTACTCAATACTTCTTTTAAGTTCTGGTGAGACTTTTTGTTTCTAGATTTGATTGTCCTGTCTGCACTGTATTCGAAAGGTCTCCTTCTAGAAAACTATATATCCATTTTTGGGGGAAATGTTTATGTAGAACGCTCAGTTTGTAAAGAAAATTTCAGTGAAGGGCTTCAGATGGCTAACAGTTGACTTTGCTTTCAGAGTGACAACACGTTCTTGTTTTTCATAAATGTTCTTGTGAAAATATCACTTTTACGTCGGCTTCGTATTAGATTTTTTGCTTCCTTTTGGAAAGGAGATTGCATTTATTTTGTTGCTGTGAAACGCTTAGCGCCGCTTAGAGACAATCACAAACTAAAACACATGGTATTTTAAATGCAGAAAAGCCTGTTAAACAAGGTGCGCTTTTGATCGTTCAGTGTCGTACTACCTAAGTGAGTCCAAGAGCAATGAGACATGTTAGAGAAAATTGAGAATCCATATGCAATCTTTGCTTTTTTTTCCTGCTTTTTGAATGTGTTTTCTGTTTATTTTTACTTTGTCTGCATGTCATGTCTGTTTTGAAGTATACCATTGCTGTTAAAAAAAAAAAAAAAATGACCACGCAATGTTTAAGGGGCTATACTCTTCTTTGTGTCCTCTTTTTCTTTTCAATGCCAAATACTGTTTATTATTTTTATCTCTGTGTTGTTTTTGTTATGTATCTCATCTCATTTTCAAGGACCTGTGAGGCCACGTAGGGTCATGTAGAGAGCCTGAATGTGATCCTGTAAACCTAACACTATCATAATAATCAATGCTAATTTAATTACAGTAATCACTATTTTCCTTACAGTAGCTGTTCGGGACCTCGAGGCAGTCTTGTAAGGTTTTCCTGTGTACCTAAGACACTCAATACAGTGTAAATAAATGTAAAACAAGTTTCAGACTCAAGTTTATTATTTATTGGTGGAAAAAAAAACATTGACAAACGAAACATTTCAAACAAAGTTGGTCTCTTGACATGGCACACTGCTATGCTGGAAAAAACATCAGGGTAGCTGTTACAGGATAGGTTTATCTTAATACATTAAAAGCATTATTGGCTACTAAAAGTCCTTCTGTCCACACAGGCCACCTTCCTAAATTATGGGTATTTTATTGCAAAATGTAGAGAAAAGTTGAACAAAGCTGACCTCTGACCTGTGAATCCGCCTGAGCAGCAAAACGGTAAACAAATGCTTGAATTCGTCGGCTGTTTGGGTTTCAGGGAGAGTGAATGAGGGATGGATCGAATTACAAACTTGTAATGTCTTCGCAATAAAAGCTACCGCACATTTGCCAGTTAAATGCTTTTAATTTGAAGCAGCAGCCGCAATAGATGTTAAGGCAGCTCTGACACTGTCGAGTCAACGAGATATAATTGATAAAAGTGCTGGATTACATTCATGCATCCTGTGAGTCCCTTGTGTAAAGGCAGGCAGTCTGAATCCAGTGCTGGAATGGCGGACTCCGCCACTACCAATAAAAGCTACAGAGGTAAATGCATTCAATCACCGAAACTAATGGCGTCTGGTCCTCTGGATGAAAAAAAAATAGATGTTCCCAAAGAATACTCCTTTTTGTTGGCTATGTATGTACAAAATAATGCTTAAAAGTGATTCCTGCCTACAACAGAGTGATTCTTCTCATGCAGTTACTGTAGTATATCTATACTTAACTATTACTACTGGCTGCGCAGAAAGGTTAAAATAGTTTTTCGGGATGTTGGTGTAAAAGCTGGCCTGGGGCCTTGACAAATTTCTGAAAAAGCACCATAAATAAAAAAAAAAAGAATAAATGTATATTAAAAAAAATAGTAACAAAAAATTAGGTTTGATTTCACAAGAATCTGCAGGATTTACATTTAAATTGTAAACCATTTTAAATGAGTGTATTTAAATGCTCCTGTAGTGTTTTAAGATATTTGTGCGGAGGCTGTTGCAGTTTTTTTTTCTCTGTGTCAATTATTTTTCATGCAGTCCCTTAAAGTTTGGAAAGTATTTTTGCACACAGTGCATATGTGAATACAGTAGTAAAAAGCCTTTTGTGGCTTCAGGGGAAGCTGCATGTAATCTAGTAAATCCAGTGATGTCACTCAGTAGCTAAGAAGAATGTGTGGAATATGAAAATATATGGTATCAGCGAGAGCAGGAGTCGATTTACAGATCCAATACTATATATTCATCAGAAATGGGACCTTCCCAGCAGCTCCCTGTATACAACTTAACCAGTAGCCAATATCAATATCAATAAACGCGCATCCATACATTGGTAATATACAGCTGTGAAAAACTACAAAAAGTACTCAGTATCGGTATTTTGAAGGAAAAAATGGTATTTGACATGTCTAGTGTTGTCTACCATACATTATACCGCTATAGCATTATAACTGCATCCCTCTAAGTAAGTATGAGAAGGAGGAACAGTTACAGCGACCAGACAGTATTATCTACATAAGGCCACTTAAGTTTTGTTTACATTTAATCTTGTAAACAAATCCTTCAAAAAGGAAAACAGAATAAATAAATATTGACAGCTTAATGTGCTTTGGTTCACAGTAGTGAAAATGCAGCTATCTTAACTTGAACCTACGTCGTCCCATGAGGTTGTGTCTGTGGGCGACCAGAGAGCAGGCCACAGTCCTCTTTCCCACACAACCCCATGATGTTGATTGATCAGGCTGGTCCACTGAGAGTCTGCATGACTCAGTCTCTTTCTAACTTCCGTGTCGGCTGGATGTCAAGTGATGCAGGTCAGGAGTAGAAGCTCTCGGCCAACTTCCTCATCCTCTTATTGCAGCGCTTGTTGTCGGTTGCTGGTGGGCTTCCATCGACCCTACATAACATCGACCTCGTTTGCACAGAATTATCGTTTTCTTCTTGTGAGGGCAAAGGAAAGTCTACCTCATCTATGCCCCCTTTCAACTCCTCCTCCTTGGTGAGGTTTGGATGAAAGCGCTTATAATATATCATTTTAGAAAAGAGACCAAGCGTGTAAACTGCAACAACACTGACTGCAGTGATTATAGCATACAAGACTGATGTGTCAAAATAAGGTGGTTCTGGGCTCATCTTCATCCAGCAATATAAACTGCAAAGGAGGGAGATATCAGCCAGTATGTACCCATGATAGAGCAGAGTTTGGTACCTCGTCTTCCCCTCGACCACATTAAACCAGTCGAAATACCAAATGAGGGCTACAGTGGCTCGGTAAAGCCACTCTCCGCAAGTGCTTTCCATGAAATTGGTCTGGGATCGCCAGGCGAAGAAGAATAAAACTATCCAAGAGCAAATGAAGTGGGCGACAATGAAGCAGGGTAGCACGGAGGCAAACAGAGCGAGGGCGGTGAGGCGAGGCGCGATGAGAAGCAGGTTCCAGATAAAGTAGACCACTGACGAGCTTGGCCGCTGCTTCTTCTTGTCAGGCAGGAAGGAGCGCAGGGAGCGGTGGTACATGGTGACACTGCAGGCGATGGCTAAGGCTGACCCGATGGCCTTCAACACTGAGGAGGAGAAGACAAAGATGTCATTAGAGAAGCTACAACTAAAAAAGAATGAATAAATGGAGCCGGCTTTTAAAACTCAGAAAATATACTTTCTATTTCCGATGAAGTAAAGCTAGCAGAAGTCAAAAATAACAGAGTAACCCACAGTGAAGAGGATATTGCATGATTCAGTGTTATTATTGGACTGCTGAGGTGTCTGTTTCCACAGGTTGTATGAAAATTATCCAGAATAGCCAAAAAATGTTTTCTTAAAGGTCATTTTTACTGCTTGGAGCTACACAAACTGAATTTGCCTGTATTGTATTGTGTTGGAGGCAGAAATCTCAGAGACCTAAAACCTGAAAACATTGTAAGGTTGTTACAATGTTTACAGAGAAGAAAATGTTGTAAAAATACTACTGAGCAATATAGTAACAACTACCAACAACACAGGACAAAACCTGAGTTTATTCATTCATTTTGTCTATAATGGAGACAAAACGGAAATTGCAGTAACTAAGTGCAACATGTACTTAGTTATGTTCCACCATTTGGTGGAACTGACCCTTTAAGGAACTGACCCTTTAAAGAACTGACCCTTTAAAGAAAGGCTTTGGATCAGGACATCTCTGGCTAAATCTGTTCTGCACTGGTAACAATTCTGCCTGAAATCTACATGACTCAATCCCAAGACACGAGTAACACACTGCACCTGTCTCAGGGTCGAGCTGGCCGCGCTGCAGAATGACGGTGAGCATGAGGACGAGCTGAGGGGAGCTCTCTGAAAACGTCTCTATGAGCCGCAGCATGCTGAGGTCGTGGCTCAGGTACACTGCGAAGTCCTCACCATCATGGCGCTTTGTGGAGAAGCTGCGTGCGGAGACCTTGAAGACACCTGCATGCCTAGAACACACAGTAAAATATTGTTATCATCATATATCAACATAAAAACCAGTTATAACAGAGACATACACACCAGGAAAGACAATCTTTTGACTTATTTGGCAGTGTGGTCACACATAAAATATGTGTGATATATAAAACCAGTTTTGCAAAAATAATCAGATTATCTTCTGAAAGGAAGGAAACTGTGATTCAGCCCATGTCACCGCTACACACAAAAAAAGGCCACGTTACACTTAAACATCCTGTGTCATGCACTGTGTAAAGAGGAAATGAAAAAAGCGATGTAACCCATAGTGGAAGATTACATAATGTTGTTTTCTTCTATTACATGATATTAGAGTGCATTTCCTTAAACAATTTTCCTGTTTACTGTATGCCAAAACTAAACATTAAGTACCCCACCCTAGGAAGTAGGAAGTGCAGTACGATGCACCACAGTTTTCCTTTCAGATTATTTGTTGCCGTTTCCCATAAATGGATTGTCATGAATAGAGTGAGTGAATGAGGGTGGAGTTCTCGGATAAAGAGCCAAACATTTGAAAGAGAAACAACTAAAACATCTTCATTTTAAACACTTTAGTTCCCTGCATGCACACCCAGTTTTCCACTCAAACTACAGAGCAGAGCAGAAAGAAAAGCAGGCTGAAGGTATTTAAAAACACCAACATTATTACAGTATACAAAGCTACACAACCTGAAGTAGATTCCCAGTTGCAGCACATGGAGCAGCTTTAGTTGCCCCAGGCTCAGGCATTTCCCAACAGGCGTCTCCTGCTTAAAGTCCTCGTAGGTGTACCAGAGCCAGCTGAAGGCCTGGACAAGAACAGACGAGCCCACGAGAAACAGCAGCAGGAAACCGAGGCACACGTAGTCCTTTTCATTGTAGAAAGTCACGACAGCATATATGTCCAGCACAACGTCGAGAAGTAAGAACACCAGACCTAGGCAAGTGAAGCCAAAGTCCAGTGGGGATAACTCAAACACAGCCATTGTGTGTCACTATAAACTTCTTCCACGTCCCCTTTAAGTGCCTGCAGCGAGTGCAGCTACATGCCTCAGGACACAGCTGGTTACACGTCAAACCTCAGAGGGGTTTGAAAGCAACCGAAAGTAAGGAACAAGCCAAAGTTCAGTATTCAAATCCTGTGTAACTCCTCCTACAAAATGACCCTCCTTTAGGATATTTGACACCTTAAAGAGATACTGTAGTAGTGTGATCAACAGCAGTTTACGTAATCTATAACTCATACTGAAAGCTGTCACTTTATCAATCAACACTGTTACATTATGACATTACCGTGGAATAAAGGGAGGAACTGAGCTGTAAACCATCCAAGTCAGAGTCACAGAAAAAAAAACACCCGTTAAAAGAGATTGCACAATATTGTTCCACTTTAATAATTGCACATGGCATATGAGGTAAAAGATTAACAACCAGCAGTGACCTTGACTTTTGGTTTCAGCAGAGAAGTGGATCCACAACACTTTGTATGCACATTTGCAGGAATGAACAATGAGCTGGAAGAGGTTTAACAGGTGAAAATAACTTAAAACAACAAACATGCTCGCTCTAAAATCATGCTGATTGTCTAAGTGTAGCACCGTTTCATTGAGAGTTTAGATTGATGATTGACACGTGACATTTCAACAAGCAAACACTGAAAGAGTGAAAGAACAGAAGTAACACTAGTGTTTGAACCTATCTGACAACTAAAGCTACAATGATGACATCTGTTGTTGAATATGTAGAGTTGCAACAATTAATCCATTAGTTGACAACTATTAAACTAATCAACTATTTTGATAGTAGATTAATAGCTTTGAGTATTTTTTTAAGAAAAAAAAAGAAAAAAAAAGTGAATATATTCTGTTTTTTCTTGGGGTTGTGGACAAAACAAGACATTTGAGGACATTTTCCCCATTTTTGACGTTTTATAAACCAAACAACTAACAGATTAATCGAGGAAATTATAAATGAAAATGGTCATTAGTTGCAGCCCTCACTATAATAACAATTCTTAGCTGACATGTAAAAAATTAGCACTTCCTGACTTGTTTTACACCATTAATATCATTTTGATAAAAAACTAGCACCCATCAGGTGCTCTACAACAGGTGTTTCCCACAGTTAAAGAGCATAAAAATGACAAAACAAGAGATTATGTTCAAAGCTACATTCAAAGTCCTTCAATAAGTAACAGTATCAACAGCTGTAACACAACCCAAAAACACAACATACAAAATCAGATAGCCCTTTTTGTGATGCAAAACCCTCAGGATATCTGATCTTCTTTGAATTCACACATCACGTTTGTGCAAGGCTATGAGGAAACCTACGTGATGTGTCGCATAACAAGCCCCTCCTTCTTCTACAAGAGGTTTAGTAGTAACTTGTAGTAACCTTGGGGTTACTAAACCGTTTCAGATTTGACTGGATAATGTAAAAAATATTGTGATTTTGACATTACAGAAGTATTTGGTTTATGTTATTTATTACTTACCTTGTTGTCAAGAAACAAGGTTATTCTTTTACTTCCTTTTTCTCACAACAGTAAAAACAAAACCCTTTTCATCACGTCATATGATCTGGGAAAAAAGATGTCTCACGCATATGTAACGATAACAAAACATAAACTTGCGTTGTAGAAAATATATCAAAAAAAACTTTGATAGTTTAGAAATTAGCTTAATAAATGGCCGCAGTTTCAAGTAGCTTTAAGAAATATTACAATGTATGTACCATGTACGGTTTTCCACAGTTTATATGCTGTTTGTAATGAGTTAATTCCACATTTTTTCAATAGATTTCCCAATAATGTACTATAAAGCAAATGTGAAAAAAGTAGTATAAAGTCTTTTGTGACTTCAGAGTAAGCTTTCTGATAAATTTCCTCCAGTGGTGTCACTCGGTGGCTCAGTTGCATTGTGGGTACTGTAGGCGCCAGGTTAAGAAAAGGAAGAAGAAAGCGTGGAATAAAAAAAAGCCGATATCTGTTTCTGCTGTACCGATTTGTATCATTTGTTATGTAGTCCAACAGTGTCATTGGAGTGCAATGTTAGACCAGTGGACTGCTTTTCAAAAACCTGTTGCCTACATTACCCACAATGCAACTTTGCTGCTGAGTGACTTCACTGGAGGCAATTCATTACATGCAGCTTCCAATGGAGCCGCAAAAAGCTTTAAAACTACTTTTTTCACATATGCAGCAGTACTCCCCGAGACCTGTAAACACACTTTTGGTGGTTACCCTTTAAGTACCTTTTTCAGCTTGTATTTTGGTTTACAGTATAAGGAGAATGTGGTGAATTTGCAGCATAAATAGGAGACAGTTTAAAGAGAGATTGCTGCATTCAATCAGTACCACAGAAGGTAACATTTATCAGTGGTACACGTTTGGCCAAGCGCACACAAAATCAGACATCACAATCGTGACAGCTCCACTCTGTTTGTGCCATCAGTGTTGCTAACAAGTCCTTGCTCGGAGTAAAAATGAGTGGCATGGCATGCCATCCTTTTGTTGAGAAGCTGGGACGACGTGCCGTCCTGGATGGAAAGGTTTCTAAAGGACACTTCTGCATCAGGCAGATCAGTGGGAAGTCCTGGGTCCCTCGCAGGGGGCCTCCACAGCTTGGGGTGGAAGCAGCAGTAGTAGACGGTTTTGAAGAAAAGCCCCAGGAGGTAGGTGAGGGGTAGTGTGATGATGAGAGCGAGGGCGTACGACTCAGACTGGACAGGGTCTCTGTAACACCACCAAGTTGCCAGCAGGATTCCCCCATCAGTGGTGATGAAGGAGTGGTAGATGATGCTCCTGCCTCTGGTGCGACCCTCTGCTACATTAAACCAGCTGAAGTACCAAATGAGCCCTATGGTGGCCCGGTAGAGCCACTCCCCACTGATGCTGTCCATGAAGTTTGTCCTCTGTCGCCAGGCCCACAACACAAAGACGAACCACAGCATCAGGAAGTGGGCGCCGATGTACCCGGGCAGGACAGAGGCGAAGAGGGCCAGGACTGCAACACGTGGGGCAATTAGCAGCAGGTTCCACAGGAAGTAGATTAAAGAGGAACACCAACCCTGCTTGGCCTTATCTGGGAGGAAGGCGCGCAGGGAGCGGTGGTAATCCACCACCATCCAGGCTATGGACGTGGTTGATGCAGCAATGCTCACAACTGCAAACACAGAAGTAAAACCATCAGTGTAGAAACCAACAGGAAGTGAACACAACATGTATTTGTGGTGTGTGTTGACTTCCCAGAACCCAGGCGGTGGGCTTTTACAACCTCAACTGTGCTAACATCGATTCTGAAATGCCTCACTTGATTGCATATGTACGATTTTATTGTAGGCAGGAAGTAAATCAAACTAAAGAGAACTCACACTGAACAGTCCTGGCCTTGTTTGTGCGCAGCATGACATAGATCATGAGGGTGAGCTGGGGAGCACTCTCACAGAAAGTCTCAATAAGCCGGAGCATGCTGAGGTCGTGTGTCAGGTAAACAGCGTACTCTGACCCTTCCTGTTTTCGCCACCAAACCCTGAAGCCTTGACGTATGGCAGAGATGTGCCTGCATGGATGAACATGTCAGAGAAGTTATGACACACAGTTCACAACATTTTCTTTTGAGAAGCAATCTGTCAGGATGCATTAAGTGTCTTCAACAGCACTGACTCACTCATACTTTGAGCTTTTCATCCCTCATCATTTGTGCATTTTAAGCATTCAGTTCTCTGCTGAGACACTGGATTTACTAGTTGCCACACCTGTCATTTATTCATGTTCACAGCACCTGTCAAATGTTATTGCCTATTTGCATGCCAGCACTACTCTGTAGGACTTTCCAGTTTTTAATAAACAGATAGAGCGAGAAATACTTCTGAAGCTGAGGTGGTTATGCCTGAGGATGTGTCTCAAGAGTATTTTTCCAGTTTGTCAAGACTTAAGTGTGTTTGCATCACACATGTCATGTTATCTGCTGCTGAATCGGTTCCCACATATCAAAGGGGCACTATGTAGAAAGTCAAACTCAGAATTTTAATATCTACAATATTAATAAAGAAATAACACCAACTCAGAAATATTTATCTTTTCCATAACTGAATAAACAAGCTGTTCTCAGAGGAAACACCAGAACACTGTTTGAAGCTAGAAAGGTGGCAGGGTCCGCCAAATATAAACAAAGTGAAACAGTATTAAATTGTGTCGTCCTTTAAGGTCAGTTTGTTTATTCTGTTTATTCAGTCATGAAAGCAAAGGGAGTTTGTTTATTTAGATCGTTAACACAAAAAAGTGCACCTTTAACTGCAAAGCCTATCCTGTTGAAAAGTCAAAAGACTAAATATTAAGTATTTGCAGTCCAATAATTACTTTTATAATATTTGTATACATTTCCTGTATTTCTACTTAGAAATTCAAACTCAGAATTTCAATTTTTTAATTAATAATGAGGTAATAAAACAAACTATTTTCCATAAATGAATAAACAACTTGTTTTCAGAGGAAAATAAGGTCCCCAGAACACTGTTTGAAGCTAGCAAGGTGGCAGGGTCCGCCAAATACAAACAAAGTAAAACAGTATAACACTGTGTTGTCTTTTAAGATCAGTTTGTTTATTCAGTCATGAAAGCAAAGGGAGTTTGTTTATTTAGTTTGTTTAAGGCATAAAGTCTTTCCCCAAAACAACATAGTGCAACTTTAAGTGCAGTTACAGTCCCAGTTAAATATTTATGCTCTGTCCAACCAACCAAGTGATCAGCTGCACTTTTCTGCATTATTCTCATTAAATATTCAATCAGTTTTCTACCTGCACAGGAAGCCCAGCTGCAGCACATGCAACAGGCAGGAGAGCTCCACTCGGTCCCCGAACAGCACTGTCCCTCCTCCGGTCTGCCCGCTGAACCCCGGCAGCTCTCGGTCATACTTGAGCCAGAACCAGCTGAACATCTGGACCACGACCGACGACAGGACCATGAGGCCGACCAGCACCCCGAACCAGAGGAAGTCCCCCCGGCAGTAAAACTCGGTGGCCACCCACACGTCCGAGCCCCAGTCCACCAAGAAGGTGCACACTCCGACGACCGAGAAGACGAAATCGATCCAGGAATACTTAGAAAAAGTCGCCTGCTCCATGACGAGCTGCGCCCGGGTCGCTTCACGCTAACTTACGTTGACCAACCGTCCGACCTGTTGCTGGTTAGCTAACATTCGGCTAACGTCGTGTACCGTTATTTCCCTCCCAAAGCGACCTCACACTCTTCAACCCATTGGAGACAAAAACAACTTTCGCCCTCGCTTTCACATTTTAGCAGCAGGTTGAACTCACTCCCAAGGACGAATTTCAAAACTTTTAAGGCATATTTGTGTGAACGAGTGTCGGCCTGAGAGATAAAAATAACCGCCACGGAGAGCAGCTGGTGTGTTTGTAATGATGCTTCTCAGAGTCTTTGTTAGCCCCGCCCACCGCGGTTCGTACGTGCAGTGGACAGGTCACAAAATCCGGGACGGACAGGTTTTAATATTTAAAAACACCACTGTTTGACCGAATAGACACGGTCGATTATTCGATTAATTGATGCTTACACCAACAGGATGTATTGACAACAAGTATTAATGTCTTTCCACACAGTTTATATGGTGTTTTTAAGTTATGTTAACAATTCTTCAATACTGTACTACATAGAAAATGTGAAAAAAGTAGTATAAAGTCTTTTGTGACACCAGAGTAAGATGTAAATAATCTGATAAATATCCTACAGTGATGTCACTCGGTGGTTAAATTGCATTGTGGGTATTGTAGGTGCCAGGTTTTAGGAGGTAGTTGTTTTCAATCACTCGTTTACATAGTTTTCTAAGAAAAAATGCTAATGAAAGTCACTGATTGTGCATAAATGCCAAACACATTTCCAGCTTCTTAAGAGTAGTATTTGTTGTTGTGCAGTGTTTTATATGACTGTAGACATCAACATTTAACTTAGTCAATGAATATATTAGTCAGTCAGCAGAACATTACTTAAAGGTGCAATATGTAGGAATAGAGTGTAGTTTGTAGTCCTAAAACCTGGAAATCAGTTAGCATTTTTGCATATCCGGTTCCCTCGTCTCAAAGTTAATGGCTTTTTTGAATTGGTTTTTGGGTTAGATGTCTAAAATAATGTTTGTGGTGACCACAGGCTCAAGATGTTTACACATTTTAGTCTATGACATAAAATACATCATTAAATGTCCCAAATTTGAATCATAAAGCGTTTACGTGTCTTAAATAGTGGTTAAATGACACTACAGAAGTTGTCAGTGACATTAAACGTCATAACAGCAAACAGTGTGACTCATCTACTCACTAATCCATCTTTATAGGCCGACTTCAGTTATAAACTATTCTAACTCTAACTTTACAACTAGCAGATTTAGCAATTAAGAAAACGTGTACAGTAATTATGTAGTGAGACGCTTAGTGGTGGTGATGTTTACATCATGCGACTGCAGTGTAGTCTGTTTATAGTCTAACGTTAGCTTTTTACTTTTAGTGATTTAATTTACACAACACAATTTCATTACTTTGTTTATATTTGGCGGACCCTGCCACCTTTCTAGCTTCAAAAAGTGTTCTGAGGACCTTATTATCCTCGAGAACAGCTTGTTTTTTCAGTTATGGAAGAGATAAATATTTCCAAGTATTGTAAATATTAAAATTCTGTGTTTGAATTTCTTCTCTAAAACTGCATATTGCCCCTTTACAGCAAAAATAATCCAAAACATAAATAGTTGCATGAGGATTAAGTACATTTATTAACAGCTATTCTAAGACTTTTACCCAAGTACTACTTCAGTAAAAGTGTGTACTATATGGGTTACTTTCACATATATCAAACAATGTTTAACATAATATGTTTACTTGGAATCAAATATGACTTTTGGCCACTTTGTACCACACCACATAGTTTGCCTGGATACAATGGTGCTGCCTGAGAGACTAAACTCAGGCCAGAAGAACCTACGTCATCAGAAGCCGCGCCCCCTCCAGCCGCGACCTATTGTATCAAAGGAGCGCGTGTATGTATCCTCGCAGCCTCGCGCCTCCTCTCTCCTGTGTGCCGCTCGACGGATCCCGCATTTCGCTAGCACGCTCGAGCTAACAACATGTCGAGGGTGTACATCGGACGGCTGAGCTACAGAGCCAGAGAAAAGGACGTGGAGAGGTTCTTCAAAGGCTACGGGAAGATACTCGAAGTCGACCTGAAAAACGGGTAAAGTTGAAGCCGTTTGTCGGTGTGCGTCGCCGTCGAGGCTAATGCACGCACAAGGCCACACGGGCCTTGCTGGCTGCAGCGACCGCGGCCTGCTAATGCTAACTTAGCTAGCTAGCACGTTTAATACTTCCCCAAAAAAAAATCCGTCGAGAATGTGAGCTAAAGCGATGTCTTAGTGTTGCTAGTATGTTAGTTTTCGTGATCAAATACGAAAGCAAAGGTTGTTTGTGAGTTTTGGTGAGATTTGTGCGATTTCCCGACAACGGTGAACTAGCTAGCGATAATGTTGGACGTGGCAATGTCACAGGCGGCTGTTTGTACCAACGGCTAACTGTAAGCTAGCTTAACAAGCTCAAGTCCAGGCTCCTTCCGTGTGTAGCATTAGCTGGGCTGGATCTACTTTGAACAATAAACGTGCACGCGTTGTTGCATAACTGAGTTTCTGTTACATGCTTTACTTCCTGTTTAAACCAACTACCGTTTGGCTTCTGCATTTGTACCAAGAGTTAACTCTACTTACATAATGCTGAAGCTTTTTTTTTATTTATTAACGTTTAGTATTCATTTGAAGATTTTTTTTCACCGATTAACTTTTAATCGTAAAAATATCTGAATTTAAGATATATGTAGATATATGCAAAAACGATCGATGTCTGGTTTCGTCTGACCGCCAGTCTAAAACTTGCCCGATTAGTCTGACTGGTTAAAACCCACCATTGACTTGTCTGTACCACTGAAATGGGGGTCCACTGATTACGAATAGCCCCTTTAAGGAAATATAACATTACTTTGGTAAACTGAGGGCACACCCGCATTCATAGCTGTGCAAAATAGCCTTCATGTAGCATGTTATCCAGTCACAGATCGGGATTTTTATTTTGTATATGGTGAATGTTTTTGGTCCATCCATGCACATGGATATGCAACAAATAGACAATAGATGCACCCGTATCCCAGTATCCCTAACTAAGTTTGAGTAGTGTAATTGCATAAATGTAGCCACAAAAGTTAAAAATGAGTGAATTTCTCCACAGTAAAGCGATCAGACTCTTAACATTTGTTGTTTGGATTTATATTGCAGTAATAATGCATGGTCGTAACAAAACCTTGTGTCACACCGGGACTTGTATCACTGCACAGTAGTTTTCCTTTGCGAACCATTTTTAAATCACTGATGTACGGGATGTGTTTGGCCAGTGACCTCCACTGTGATAGATATAAGTAACATAATCAAGCCCCTTACTCGTATCCCTGTATTAAAACCTGTTCTCTTCTCTTGTAAGGTATGGGTTTGTTGAATTTGACGACCCCCGCGATGCAGACGATGCCGTCTATGACTTGAACGGCAAGGAGTTGTGTGGGGAAAGGGTCATTGTGGAGCACACCAAGGGACCCCGTCGTGATGGAGGTTATGGAGGAGGAGGAGGAGGAGGAGGTGGTGGAGGAGGAGGAGGTGGTGGTGGTGGAGGAGGAAGAAGTAAGTCTTCACCGGAGTATTGTATTGTATTAGTGTCACATGAATGATGTCATTGAGGGATTTCATTCATTACAGGGAACCATTGACTTAATTTCAAAGGGGCAAAATTTTGAAGCTTGTCCTTGGTGGCTGATGTGCATTCAATTTATATCCTAGTGTTAGTAATAGAAATTGTAGGGGTGACACTCCTGACACTGAACATTTTCTGCTGTAGATGATGCATCGAGCCTGGTGATTGTTTTTGTTATAATCTCTCTGATGTTTTTATTTATTATTTATTCATAAAAATGGCTTGTGTAATAGGCTGAATGTTTGTTTTTTGATATTGGTATTTCTGTGAGAAAAGGGATTTGGGTAGTGACAGAGATGTCTCGGAACCAGACTACAAATAGGATCTTGTTATTGCTTAAATTCACGAGGTAGAAAATAAGTAATGTTTTACTTTGGTCAGTGTTGCCCAGCTCTACTGATCTCCATTCTATGTCCCAACAGAGTCTATCGTCCTTCTAACTTTAACAGTTTTCAGTGAAACTAATTGTTTTCATTTTAGTTTTGATTGTCCTTGATTTGCACACACCCATCCACAACCACCCATCTTAATTTCATCAGGTCTTGTTGAGTTGGTTTCGATGAGCACTCCTGTTATTCAATGGCCTGTTTAACATATGGGCATGTCTTTTTTTCTGGATTGAGTACTCCAATTTTGTTGTTTGTTGTCTTGCAAATAAGCTAGCAGACAGTTGAACCACAGCACTTAGTTTATTCACACACTGAACAATAGACGCAGGAGGGTATTTCCTTCTCAGCACATAACATGATTAAATTTGTGTGCACCAGAGCCACCAATGACTTTGTAAAGTGTCTTGGATTTCCATAAGATGGGTTGAAATTGCAGTTACATGTGATGGGGAAATGGCTTACTGATGGAAAGGATATAAATGTCTTAATTTGAATACTGTAAACTAACTATTTGATTGTTAAATATCTTGTAATCTATTGATGTCTTATTTCGTTTTTTATTTCATATAAAATGATTGTCAATTTAAAGGTAAAGATTTAACAAAGAACCTCAATGTTTTAATTGAAAGAGTCCTTTGCTGACTGCCTGCCCCTATTGCTGGCCATGGTGTCCCCCCTTTCCAAGAGTGTGGTTTGACCATTCTGGGCCCCTGGGCAGACCAAAAAAGGGAGCCATTGTGAATGAAGACCGCTTTTCCCATTAGGCCCAGGCCGGGTGGTGAGGATGCCATGGGGTTAGGAACAGATGTGGGTTCAGCTCTTATAGGTGCCTGAAAAAAAGAACATGTTTTGTAACAGTGAAATGTTTTTAGATAGGATAGCTTAGAAACTTGCTTTAGTTCACCGTAAGTACTTCCTCGATCAGTTATGTTTTTGAATTTGATTTTTTTATTCTTTTTTCTTTATAAAATAGGCCTATTGGCATTTTTACCAAAATTTAATAAGATACAGTTGTGTTGTTTAGGATTTTAAATACAGATCTGAGCTTGTAGAAATGAATAATTAGGGTTTTATTTTTTTGATTTATGTAAATCTTTTTTTTTCTTTTTTTTTTTGCCACCTTTTGTTTTTCACCTTCTTTGTTTCCCTTTCCCAAGTGAATATTGACTAATTTTTTAGTGTGTAGCTTGGAGTTTAGTAAAAATACACCATCTCTGTTTCTTTTTCTTGTTCCTCATTTTTCCTGTCCTTTCCTTGTTACCTTAAAAGGTGGATATGGTCGCTGGGGAAGAGACAGATATGGTCCTCCGATAAGGACAGATTATCGACTCATTGTTGAGAATCTTTCCAGCCGTTGCAGCTGGCAGGATTTGAAGGTATGTATTTGTTGTTTGATAACATGTCAAACTTCTTAAGTGTTAAGGAAGTAATGTCAAAGCCAACAAAAGTGTCATGTCATTTATCATCTGCCTGTTTCTTGAGAACTTTGCATGTACAAGTACAATGCACTGGAACTGTCAAACCAGTTTTGCAAGATGTTCATTCCCAGTTCACAGGAATAAACTTTTGAATTTTTTCAACCAGCATGCAAAAAGGGAAGTGACGGCCGATAGTGCAACTTTCGTTGCTATTTTCTTCTATAATGTACATCAATCTTCAACATGCGTTTCCATTTCTCTAAAGGACTACATGAGGCAGGCAGGGGAAGTGACCTACGCTGACACCCACAAGGGCCGGAGGAATGAGGGGGTGATAGAGTTCAGGCTCTACTCTGACATGAAGAGAGCGCTGGAGAAGCTTGACGGAACAGAGGTGAACGGTAGAAAGATCCGGCTCATCGAGGACCGTCCTGGAGCCAAACGCAGACGCTCTTATTCTCGCAGTCGCAGCCGTTCCAGGTGAGACACACCACTGTAATTATACATTATGCATGTTGATGTTTCTCAATATAGCAAGGGTGAATGCAGAGTTTTATCTGCACATCACAGAATGGCATTTCAATGCGCACAGATTTAAACGGTTTCTAAAAAGCACTGCTTGAAAAATGAATAAATATATAGGAGTAAAGCTGGCGCCGCGATCGACAGACTCATAACAATCATTGCTGCAGTTGGTCTGCAAGAAGTGCGACTCTTGCTAATTGTTGGTTTGTTTTCTCTCAGGTCTCGCTCCAGGAGCCGCAGGTCTCGCAAGAGCCGCAGCCGTAGTGACAGCAGCAGCCGCAGCCGCTCCCACTCCAGGTGAGTAATATAAACTTTAAAAGCAGGGATATTAAACCAAATACATGTTGTCTCTGTAGTGAAATGAGCAGCGGTACACTTTTAGAGTAAACTTACTTGCAGAAGCTGTTTTTATGGATCATCTTGTTCTCTGCAACTGAACAAGACGCTATAGAGGTGCACCATGAGACTAAAAATGTGCATTCTAGTTCCCAAAAAAGCCTCTGCATGCTACTAACAACAATGGCAGACCATGTTTAAGCCTCTCAGCAGAAGCCTATTTCAGAACTACACTGAGATATTGACACTTCATAACCAGTTTGCAGTAAGATGAGAGCACATGACGATTCTATGAATAGATATTTACAAGGCCACCACACAGGTGCATGCACTGGTACGCAAGTAGCCCATAGCGATAGACCGCAAGCCACAGCCTAATATTTACAGCTGATGTTTTGCCACAGTCTCCATGTATTTGATAGCTGTGGGCTATTTTAATCTGAGCAGGCAAAGGAATGTAACCTTTTCAAGGTGGATGTGGGCTGGTCCCTCTCTGTCATAGTTCGTTTACTTGCCATAAAGGCTGATGTCAGAATGTCTCTTTAAAGCAGGACTCACACCTTTTATATTAAAACTGCCTGGTGGTCATCTTGTCCTTTTTTTTCCCTTTTTTTTTTAATGGTGTAAAACCATTCATTAGAAATAATTGGCAGAACTTTCATAAATTGGCTGAAAGTTTTTGCATAATTTGCCATTTTTGTGTTGCTCTGTGTAAAAGAGCTTTTAGCGTAATGGGTTGTTGTAGTAGGGACGAGGGGTGGGAATCAAAGTAACTCACAATACCAATAAATCTATGTGAATATAAATTAGGTTCACACCCCAAGGAGTTAAGATGTATTTTAATTGGGGTGGAGCAAAATCAAGTCATGTGTAGACATTTGTTTATTTCTTTTTTTAAAAAAGCACAGCAAGGAATCAACAACACTATGTTTCTCTATCTGATTTTGTCCACAGAGCGGCATCCCGCTCCCGCAGCCGTTCTCGTAGCAAGAAGAATAAGAGCAAGGGCAAGAAGGAGGAAGAAGAGCGCAGCAACGGCGCTCAGAAGAACAAGGACCGCAGCAGGAGTCGCAGCCCCAAGAGCAAAAAGATCAAGAAAGATGGGAAGAAGGGCAAGAAGGACGAGTCCAGGTCCAGATCTCGCTCCAACTCCAGGTCTCGCTCTAGATCAGGAATGAAAGATCGCTCTAGGAAATCTGGCTCAAAGGGCCGCGAGCAGGCTAAGAGCGACGACGAGGGGGGCGAGCCTGAGAGGGGCTCTCGCTCTCGTTCACGCTCACCTGACGAATCCAAATCCAGAGCCCGGTCTAAATCAAAGTCCAAATCCAAGTCCCGTTCCCCCTCACCCACCAAAGCCCGCTCCCACTCCCGCTCCGCCTCCCGGTCAGAGTCCCGCTCCAAATCTCGCTCCCAGTCTCGTTCTCGCTCCCGTTCCCGCTCTTAGTTCATATTTTGGACTGTTTGTCATGAGCCCTAATCCCACCGTCTCCCCCTGCCCTCGATTTACATTCCCCGAGCCCCACAACACTACCCCTGCCTCCTGTTTTTTGATAAGTAGCTGTAGAATACGTGGCACTCTACTCGATGTCTTTATGCACATGCTACTCCATTTCATTTGACTTTTACTCTGCCTATTTTTTCATTAGCGCTGTCTTGTATGGAGGTGTTTGTAAAATAACAGGGTTCAGTTTTATAAGTTTCAATGATGGTATGGTAAGTGTCTTAGCCTTTTTTTAATCAAACGTAGAAGCATACTGTTTTGTCAAATTGCCGGGTGGGAATATGTTCTGACATCTCCTCACCTTTTGTGAAATTCCTTGTATCATTTTATTTCAAATTAAAAAAAGAAGAAAAAAATGCTTGTTCTACATTTGTCTTTGGGTTTTTTTTATTGGTAGATTTAAAGTCAGTGATGTGGGATTTAATGTAATGATATTTGGAGCACATGACCATCTACACAGATGTTTTACACACATCTTTGGAACCATTTTTTCTGATGGGTGATAAACTTATTGTACCATATGTTGATGTTTAACCTTTTTTATATAGACATCACCATAATGAAATTACTATGGTTTTACAAGGTCAACAAACTAAATTTCTGTTTATCACCCCCCCTCTCTCATATCCTATTTTTCTGTCATACTCACCTGTCCAATAAAACCATGGAAAAAAGGGCATAAAATAGTTGAGTAAACTAAAAGAAATCACTATTGTATAACTGGACTACTACGGTCTACCAAGCACTCTACAAGATGTCACAATCGTACACACACTGAGGGAAAAGCCGTCCGTCTGAGTAATTTTGGAACCAATTTAAGCACCAACATTAATGGACAACTCCTTGCAGTCAGAGCCATCGCCATTTTTCATAAAAGTATTTCTATTACCTTTTTCTTTTTAAGTTTTACTACTTCAGAAGGAACTAATGGGCTTAGGGCTAGATTAAGAACACACTGACAATTAGTTTTGGCCTTCATGGGATCTGCTTATGGCATTATACACGGTAACGTTGGCTTTATCCCTGAAAATTTTTACTAAAAATCATTTTCTGACCGTAGCTGAACCTTGATTAAATATCTAAAACTGAAACAAACCATCTGCCAAGAATTTATTACAATTTTTCAAACCATGAATTAATACAAAGCTTGTATTAAAAGGTGCAACATGAGATTTTAAGTTTAAACAATCAAAAGTTAACGAATTATCACCAGAATGTGAGGAAATTAATCTGACTACATATCAATGTGATTCAGCGACATCGACTGAACTTGGCATGCTAACCAGCCAGCACCAGCCCATCCTTTTTCATAATACCACTCAGAGTTCCCAGTCAGAAACACTAGCTGCAAGGCTAACTAGGTAACAGCAGCTATAGTTAGCAGCAGTTAGTGGTTTATCATAATATATAAATAAATCTAGCTGCTGCTTGTTTTGGGCTCTGGTATTATGATATTGAGAAGTTTAAGTGCAGTGTATGGTCAGAGGAACCTTATGCCCAAAACAGTGTGACACGTACATCTCTTTATGTAAATACAGTCATTTTATATTGTACACTCAGTATAAAACACATTAATTACACATAAACAGTCATCTGAGGAAAATGTAACCACAGTCCGTACAGTCATATGATGCTACATCCATCACCTTCATGAATACTACGCATGGATCTCTTATAGAGGTCTATCTTCTTGCAGCTCAGTTCTGTCAGAAACCGTTTGCCTCTTGGTGTTTCATCAAACTCAGTGCTGGTCCTTCACCAACCAGAGGCTCAGCTCCTCTTCCTCTCTGTGTCAGTATGAGTGCATGCAAGCTGGTAAGCAAAGCGGATGCCAGGTCAGCAGCCATCAGTCTATCCAGCCCATGGGCCCCTAAGACTGCCACAGTCAGTCATCATCATCTTCCTCTGAGGAAGAGCGCATCACCCCGCTGCTGTCGTCACGGTAACACCGGGCCAGTAGGCGCAGCTGCTCCAGGGCCTCCTTGTAGTCGGCCATTTCTGGGCCCTGGGAGAGGAAGCTGGGGGCCAAGCGGCGGATGTCGAAAGTGCTGGCGCCACGATGCAGCTCGGAGAGCCACGAGCCGAGTGCGGGCCCCGACTGGAGGGACGTCATGACGGGTACAGAGGAGACCACAGGGGCCAGAGCTGCAGAGATAGAGGAGGAAAAAACAGGTTGAAGGAGAGTTGTTTTAAAAGGGAAAAGACATATTTTCCCTCTAACCTGTAATGCTATTTATGGAAACCCATAAAATATATATTTTTGGGTTCGTGCCATCTTGCTCCATTATATTCAAGAGAAGGCAGACATCTCTATGACCAGTATCTTTAAAACTCACACCAATATAATCTAATGGCACTACAGGTAAGAGGAAATTGTATTTTGAACTGTCCCTTTCAAGCCACAACAATGACATGCGGACAAAAAGATCTAAGTGAAATTAGAAATGTGCTTACAGCCCGGCGGGGGAGCCTGGCTCTGCAGGAAGCCCTGAGCATCGAGCGACTGACTGAATATCTGAGGGAAAGGTGGCGTCAGCTTGCTGGGAGAAGACGCCAACTGGAGAGCGCTGAGAGAGCGAAGATGGAGAGAGAACATGTAAAAATGTTTTATTTACCGTAAAGATAAACAAGTGATTTGTGACGGCGTGGGGACTCACAGAGGAGCTGTAGGGTAGAAAGATCTGATGTAGGCAGCCAGGACGTCTTCCCCACTGTGGAGGCTGTGCAGAGGAGTGGGTGGTTTAGTCCCTGGAGCCAGAGAGCTGAGGAGAGAAAATTGTTTCAGCAACGCATTGAATGTTTAATGCCTGCATGCCTCTGTGAGATATTTTCTCCGTTGATAATCCATTAAAATGTGGACTGCAACTTGTGTGTGACTTCATGTGACCGAATGACTTCATGAAATACTTAAATTCTCATGGATTCACACTGAAAGCTCAGAATATAAAAAGGTGGCCAAGCTCGAAACAAGGATTAAGAAATTTAATGGATCCTTTTTTTTGTAGTTGCTCTGATGCATGAGGTCTTGAGGCGCCTATGGTGCTGTAGAGGAGTTACTATTTTTATCTGTATGCTTTTATTTCCCTCTTCTCTCTGTATGTACTGCCCAGCCGTCTAGTGGTCTGGCCTCTTTGTCACCTTTGAGTTCATTTCCTTTTCTGCTCAGGCGTTTGAAATGTTCCATCCACAAATAGAGGAACTGTGACGGTTTCACCCGGAAGAAGGCTGTTTGTGGCGCTTCGCATGGGTTGCAGCTCAACCTGTTTTTAACATGCATTGTCATTATTTTTAAGAATTTCATCATGAAAAAGACTTTTGGACCTTTTGTGGTTGCGCCGTTTTTAATCTTTCTTTCTTATTTTTGAAGAATTGAAATCCCACCAGACTCCATGTTAATTTTTGCAAACTATTCCATACATTCACATTTGTCTTTGTCTAATACCTTTTAAAGTGTCTGGACTCCACATGCAATATATTTGGCTTTTTCAGCACAAACTCAGCTTCGTCAGTTTTCACAAAATATTCAGCCACTAGGTATATAAAATGCAAACGAAAAACTTCACCCACGCCTGTAAAAATGTTGAAAACTTTAGAGATGATGACTCAAAACATTGCTATAGAACAATTCAAGTTTGTAAAAAATAATGTACCGGTAATCAGTTTATACACACAAATCTAACTATATTTCTACACTATATTTGCAGTAACACTATCACTGAAAATATTATAGATGTTGTATGAAAGCCTTATATCAGCTCTTTGAACTGGTTTTCTGAGCTTGTCTTAACCTGATATATAAATAAAGTTTTGTCACTATAAAAAAAAAAACATGCTCAGTGTTTTAGATAACTTTACATCCTCTGTTTAAAATAACTATAAAAGCAGGGTACATCCATTTATGCTGACCTGGTTAGTTTCTGGCCCTCAAAGCCTTTGAGTGTCGCCCACTGGCCGTAGCACCGACCGTCGCCAGCTTCAGAGCAAGCCGATAGCGGTTTCCATGGCAACACATCTGCGCAGGCACTCAGGGCGTCGGGGAGAGAGCCTCCGTGCATCATGGGAAAGGGGACGGCACCGTAAGCAGCCACCACCTAGAATTTAAATACAACATGTCACCATACGATCAGAGGCTTCTTAAAGAGACGTGAACACGGCTGAAGAAAACAGTATCAGTGCGTCACCTTTCTACCGGACACGGCCAGTGTGTCTGCCACCTGCCACATGGGGACGCTGTTGTTCCTCAGCCTGTAAGGCAAAGTGAGGGCGTCGAGGGCCAAAGCCAGGACGGAGCTGGAGTGGTACCACAGTGAGGGCTGACACACAGGAAAGACAGTGACAGCCAATCAGTTTTTTAAGTTTACTTACATTTATACATATTAATGCCTAAATAACAGCATCTATGTAAGTCTTAAAAAGTCCTTGGTCATATATAAACTCAAAAACTTAGAATAAAGGGTCAGAAATACAGTTTTATCCTCCTTTATCCTGTCTCTTAAATGTGTGTTAGTAATACAGTAATAAGCAAAAAATCAAAGCTCACATCACAGTTGAGGAGGGGGAAGGTTGTGGGAGCGGAGGGTCGTCGGCCGAATCCTCCACGCAGGGTCAACGGGCAGAAGAAAGAGCTGTTATTGGCCAAGTGGACGGTCCCTAGTGTGCAGTTTAACTGGTGGTAGACGTCCTTCATTGGAGTCTGGTTGAAATGAAACAGTGCCATCAGTACAGAAGCCCATTTAAAAAACATCAGCTTTTACACAACAGTAACAGATAAAATAGCCACAGAGATAATGAGTTAAGTTTGTGACTCACTGAGTTTGGGTGGCTGACAGGCGCTAACCCCCACGTTAGGATGCCTCTCCCGCCATAAGAGTCCTGCAGCATCTCTGTGACCTTTGACCCCAGGCCTGCAAAGCCATCAGCCAGGTCACACAAAACCTGGAAACCCTGAGAGGAAAACAGGAGGCAGAAAGAGGAGAGATAATGAAAGGAACAAAAGAAGATGAGTGAAGTGCAGCTTAATGACTATGTGAGTATTTAGGAATGAAATACATCAGCAAAATATTTTTTTTCAATGTGCAACATCCTAAATATTTTTTGATTTATTGTTTGTTTTGTGCAGAAATGTACAAAATATTCACCAGGGAATGTGCAAAGTAATCCAAAAACAACGGCTGACCTGAAGGTAGTCGCACTCCTCCACAAAGAAGTGTAGTCTGTCCTCCAGGTCCTCGAGCACCGACCCCTGCAGGAGAGCCTCTCCCTGGCCAAAAGCCTCCAGACGGTGAGCCTCCCTGGACAACCACACATAAAAATATTAAAGCTTACTTAACCCACTGAACAAGAAAATCCATTGTTTAAACATGTTTGCATGGAGAGAAACTGCTCTCGTGCCCCAGTTAGTGATCTAACAGCATCTTTTCATATCAGATGTAAAAAAAAAAATTTTTTAAAGTTGGGCATTATTATTTAGGGTGCAGTCATGAGTAAAACAAACTTTTAAGATTCAGCTCACAGAGAGAAATCTGTGTAAAGGCTGACATCTACTGGAGAATAGCAGGTACTGAACTGTCTGTGTGGAACAAATCAAAGACTTCAAACTAGCGAGTCTGCTCGTTACCCGTCATGGTTATACTGGTGGATGACAGAGATGGTGCGAGGGTGCAGGTGGATCCTGAGGAAGTCGGACCACACCTTCACGCTGCCCTCCAGCCTGTAGCCCTTCTGGAGTCGATCCAGCTGGCTGTTCACAGTGTCTACACTCACTGCACCTGCTGGTGGGAGAGTTTTCAGAGTGAGTCACAGCTATGATGAATGCAAAATTTCATACAGAGATTAGTTTTTCTTACCTGAGCACTGAGGCTGCTGGGAGTTGATGTAAAAATCTGCATTGCCCAAGATCTCCCCTCTCTGGTGACAAAAACAGCTGTGCGAATAAGACACTCACCAATTGCAAAGACAGAACTAACAGGGCAGATCAGAAAATACATATAACACCAACATCGAAAGAATGTAAGAAGAAATTTATAAAATATCAAGATACAAATGTACAGAAGAGTGAAAGTCAGACTTTAAATTTCGCTGACAGCTGTTTTGTGTTTCGTGCTGTAGTTTACACCTGGCATCAGTGTCAAGAAAATATAGTGACATTACGATTCATGAAGCTGCTTTGTTTCACCTCCACCGTAAATACTCACATCCAACTTGTCCAGATCTTCAAGAAAGGGGTTCTTCGCAGCCGGACTTTCCTCATGCATCATGAGGTTTCCCTCCCTGCCGGACGGAGCACAGTTTTAAATAAAAAACTGCACGATATGTAAACACACAGGCAATAATTCAACACAGAGACTCTTATTTACCATGTGACAGCAGCGGTGTCTTTGCCAGGGTCATACAGATTTCCCTCCTGCCGTAGAGTCCGAAGACTTCCTGTTATAGAGTGACAGGCAGAGAGCAGGTTAATTTCTAAGTTACTGTATGAAACTACAGTATATACATTTAAGGAATATAAATAACAAAAACAGAACCCTTATAAAGTAATTAAACTATTGCACAAAATAGCAGACATTTAAATTAAAACACAAACATCTGCTTCAGCATTGATAAACACATGTGTCGGAGAAGTTACCTTTGAGATCCATGGCAATGAGGCGAGGTGTGTGGGTGACATGTCCGCCCAGAGTCTGTCCTTCACGAAACACGACATCACTCTGGACGTCACCTGGAGGCGTCTCTGGATCGTATGATAGAGACGCATCCTGCAGACAAGGACAAATTTCATCATTTATTTGTCAAAGACTATGAAGGCAAAGTGATTAAAAATACCAAAATACAGTCAGCTCCATCTGAGAAGAAATGAGAGTGAGATCCAGACTGTCTCTTGTTTAGGCTTCACAAATGCTTTTCCTTGTCTTTTTGTTGATTTCTGTACAAATCAATACTCTGGGTTTAAGACAAAACAACACAACTGATGGCATCATTCTGGGCTCTAGAAAGTGATGGACATCTTAACTGTTTTCTGATGTTTTATAGACCACGCCACAAAGTGATAATATCTTTAACTGTTGATTATGAAAAAAATCATTACTTGCAGCCCTAGTGTACAGTTTATATTCAATTAACTGGCATGTAAAAACTCCAGGCTAGACCTATAAAACTGGTTAGCATCTGCATCTCTGCTCCTTCTATCTAAAAAGACAATTAGCCCAAACATTTAAGGCCCGAAGGGTTTCAGGTTTCAGAAAGGGTGCCAGGCTTTTGTGTGGCAGATATTATTAGAGCTTTGGACAGGAGACACAGCTCTTATATGATCTTACGTAAAATAAGTTATGTTGTTTTCTGACAAGTGTTTCACCACTGCAGCTGTAATTGCGGTGTCTTACACGTTCATGTGGGCTGGGCACACTGCTGTATGTGGATTATACAATAAACAACAACTACCTTTACAGGAGACTGAATGTATGTTATACAACACAATCAGCATCAACATCTCCATCATATAAACAGTAGCTAATTAATCTGCGTCTTCTTCTGAAGGATCTTACCAATGTCTTTATGTGTTAACCTGGTCTAAAATAGACAGCTAACCTGACACTATAAAGTTAGCATCTTTAGCATCATAAAGCCTGGTGGCTGACGTTATTTGCTAAGTTGCATCTCCCGTTTACCAGCTTCATTTTCTCGCACGTCCTCCCCAGTCTCGTAAAATGACCATAAAATGCACATTCACGGTGCTGCTAGCATTAGCTGTCCCTCTGGTACAGAGCAGAACAGAGAGTACTCTCTGAAGTTTGACAACACATGCAAAGCTAACGCTAGCTAGCTTCGCGTTAGCCGCTACGGAGATCCTCACCTGTAAATTCCACCAATGAGTCCCGACAAAGTTAGAATAATGTCCCAGCTGAAGAGTGATGACTTCTCTACAAGGGTTACTCATCGTGACGGTGATCAATAATCAGGATAAGGTACAAAACTCTCTGCTTCACACATGATGGACATGTTTAGAAATGACAACACTGAACAGCGACAATCTAACGATGTGGGTGGCTCATAAAAACCCGCTTCTGTGATTGGCTAGAAGATTTGCATGAAGAAATGTGATTGGTGGCGCTTATGACGTCGGCGTGATAGTGTGGTTTCACCGTGCCGTAGCTTCACGTGTGGTGTCTGCAAGCTAGTCTGACAAAGTTTTCTATAATACGCATTAAAAATGACGAAATAATGATTAAATATATATAAATAAATAATAAATGTGATGTTTTTGTTTTTATTTTATCACTAAAGCAGGAAATGTTGAACGTGGTGCTTTTATTAAAATTATAAAAGTGATTTGTTAGTAAAATTAGAATCCAGAATTTTACACGTTTTAGTAAGAGTATTAAAAAATGGTGACATTTTATTATAAATATCATAAATAAATGGTAAATTTGGTAAATAGTTATTTCACTGTCAGCAAACAATAGATGCTTAATCAATATTTCATCTATAAACATCTTTTAGTGAATTAATCATTTTTTAGTGAATTAATCATTTTGATTCACTAAAATGTTTTACTGCTGTTGTAAAGTATTTTTATTGACTGCTGAAATATATATTTTGAGCTCCAGTGTTGAGGATGCAGCAGCAGAGCCAGTGTTTGGTTTGTCTGTTCTGGGCTACTGTAGGAACATGGAGGTGCAACATGGCCGACTGCCTGCCTCTGTAGATATAATGGGCTCATTTTAAGTAAACAAAAACACAACTGTTCTTAGTTTCAGGTGATTATACACTAATAAAAACATAATTATGAGTATTATATTCCATTCCTGCCCCTAAATCCTTCACACTGGACCTTTAATGCCCAAGATGTTAAGTTTGTACCTACATTACCTTTTCTCAGATATTGTTTTTGATATAAGATATCTATTGTGGTCTGAAGATGAAAACTCATTTGATTTGAAAGACTTCTTTAACGTCCATGAATGTGAGCAGCTCTGTCTGTAATGAGTGGTGCTTTGCATTTTACTGCATCTCAAACTCTGTTTCTTTTCTACAAGGTTAACACGATCGTCTTTGCTGGACTGAAGAAACAGAAACAGGTAAGATACATTCTGTGAATTTATATTGATCTGTGAAAATAGTTTCTAATACAATAGTTTTTCAAGAATGGACACTGTCATGATTTTTCTCTGGTGTTGTTTTGTTCAGTCACACATCTCACTAAAGATGCCAGCTCACCTTCACCCTCCCAGTTCACATCATGGATTTTCTTAAAGAATAATGCAAAATCCTGTTGCTGTACTCCAAAATACTTCTTTAATTACAAATAACTGAGCTAAATTAAATCATTTCTGTGATTATTTGTCTCAAAGAAGTATTCTAGTTTCAATAATTTTACATGTTTAAAAGAACTGAAGAAACCTGTGCAGGAGGACTTAGTGAACATGTTTGTGCACATTATTGATGATCAATGATTTTCTACACAAATGTGAGCAGCTTGTTTTTATTGAAGGTTACCTTCAGTGACAGACACACATTTAGACTGATGGTGGACATTTGTGATGAAGCAGAGACTTCCCTGTGAGTCTCATTAATCCGTTAAGGTGGTACTAATACAGACAGTGGCGGATAAACAAAAAGTCCAGATTACATTGAGAACATGGAGAGATAAGGCTTGAACCACTCGTTCAGCTCCTCCATCTTGTCCTCCATGGTGGATCTCATGTCTCCAGTGGTTGTCTCGAAGCGATCCTTGATGTCCTCAGCGGTGGTCTGGATCTTCTCCTTCATGTTCTCCACCTGAGACCTCAGCAGGTCGTTCAGGGTGCTGATCTTTGCCTGGGCGTTGTCACGCACCTGAGCGAAGTAAGGGTTGAGACGGGTCTTCATTTCCTCCACGTTGTCTGAGGTGCGGGACTGGAACTCGTCAACGTAGTCTGCAACTTGTCTGAGAGAAGGACAGAAGAGATTTAATGAGTGAGGACTCAAAAATATCAGGTTTTAAACTTCAGCACAAAGTCTGGTGTAAAGAAAGTGATGTTTACTGAATAAATGCAGTGTTAGGAGTATTCAGATCCTTTACTTCAGTCACCACCACCACAGTGCAAAATACTACATTCAAACATAATACTTCAGTAATAGGAGGAGGTATTATCTGCAAAATGTACTTTCTCACTGTATCAAAGGTATTTGCATGTCTATATGACATTATTTGTGTATTATTATTGATGTATATTTAACACATAAGCAGCACTTAACTGATTGAGTTTAAGCCAATCAACTTCTTTATATACTTTAGGGCAGTTTGATCCATAACAATCGATCATATTTTAGGAGTTGACCACAACATGTGGTGTAAAGAGCCACAGTGCATTTAATCTATACTCTAATATTCACTTGGCAAATATATGAACCAAAGTAAACTGACTAAAAATGACTCAAACGATTGACCGATTATCAAAATAGTTGACGATTAATTTAATTAACTAATAAATTAATGAACAAATCACTGCAGCTGTAGTATAATCACAACTGTTGACCTCATCAGGACAATCCACTCACTATTAATTCTGCTTTCTGGCAACATACAGTATATTAAAAACCAACAATAAAACATCAATACAACATCGATAAGTTTAAAGTATTAGAGAAATGAAAATCAATTTTTCTAATCAAATTCTCTCAGGAGAGCCAATAAATCTCAATAAAACGATAAAAAGTTGTTGTAAAAGTTAAAGAAACTGTCTCTTACTGGACAAAGTTTCCCTTCAGCCTTCAGCCTGCAGCGACTCCTCCCTGCTTCAGTTCACTCACCTCTTGATCTCCTGTGTGTCCTTGTTGAGGCGTTTCTTCAGCTTGCGGGTGTAGGCGGAGACCCTGACCCTGACGTCATCGACGTTCTGCTCCATCATGGTCTGGAGCTCCTGGCTGTACTTGTCCATCTGCTCCCGGGCCTCGATCATGTGTTCGCGGAGTTTGTCGGACAGTTTCTGCATGTCTGTGGCCATGCGCTCCCCGGCCTCCTGAGCGTACGGGGCCAGCTTGGTCTGCACGTCGTCTTTGTACATGGAGAGCTCAGACATGCTGTCCTGGATCAGGGTGCTGTTGGGGCAACGAGACAGTTACACTGAATTACTTTATTGGAAAAATGTAGAGAGCAAAGATATACATTTATCTGTAGCTCTGTTTGTACTGAACACCTCCATGTCCAAGAAATCAATGCAAAAATCAACTGATTCTAACTGAAAGGTTGAGTAAAGATACAACAGTGTCATAAAAGTCCAAATTAGACATCTAAAGAGTGGACTTGAGTCACAGCAGGCCTCAGTCAGCAGCTCTTTACATGTCTCACCTCACTGGCACATGCTGATTAACCTCCTCACACTCAGCTGAGGGCAGAATATATGTTGTGTAACGTCTAACAGTGTTGTGTCGAAGCTTTTTCATCATGCCAGCATACTCGAATCAGTCTGACGAGAACACAAAGACCCAGATAAAAGCTGGTTGGTCGCAGGTAAAGTATTCGGTTCATTTACTTTACGGCGACTACATGGAAGTATTGTGTGTTGTGATCAGTTATGAGTGTATCAGAGCATGTATGTGGATTGATAGCACATAAAGTGTATAAAATATCCACATAGAAGTCAGAGGTCATACAAATGTGCAGTCAGTTATCAGGTATTACTGATTTACGACTTGGATAACTGTTGCTGCGTTCATTACTGTGACGTAAGTGAACTCACTCCAGTTCTCTGCTGATCTGGGAGCTCTTTATGCCGCTCACCACCTCATCGGCCCTCGTGTTCAGATCTGTGAAATAAGCGTTGAACTTGTCGACCGTGGCCTCCCAGGGGGTCTGATCCTGAGGCAGGCTTTTGGCGTGGCAGCCTGGTGGGGAAAGAGACACATATGTCAAATACTCACTTCTAAACAAAGATGGAGGAAGTTTGGACATGAGAGATAAAACACAGAGTTTAATTATCAATGGCTGCAAACTGGAACAAGTTTAATTACATTTGATGATTTCTCTTCGGCCACTTCATAAAAATCTGTGACTCTATTTTGACAAGCTGAGGCCAAAAGAAGAGGATTTCTGGGCTGAGGGATCTAACCAGCATTAACTGAGTTTAGAGACAACTTTTAGCTGTTATTCAACATTTAGTTGACAAGAAGTTATTTTTGTTTCCTCTGTTATATCATTATTATTATCTTTATTATTATCATTGTTAGTGCGAGAGCATTGGTGGTCCTAGAATATAGTATTTTCAAAATTAAAGTCCCAAAAGGTAAAAACTTTCTTGCTCCATGAAGCTTGCACGCATCATTTGAAGTGATGTTTTATTAATAATCATTTTATTTATGTTTAGTTTGTTTCATTCAATTTCCTCCCCATTGTCCAATGTCCGTACTTAACTTTATTTTTCTTGATTTAATTAACTTGAATGAATTGTATTAAGACCACTTATACTCTCTGAAAAGGTAAAATTTTACAGCGCTGTTGATGCAACGCTTCTGTGCACAATATTGTATTTTATGTAAAATCTATAAATATAACTGTCAGGATTAGTTTAAAAAACAAATGTAAAATATAAAAAAAGGTTGAAGGAGTTTCTTCCATCAGACAATAAGCTCTGAACTCACCTGAGAGGACAGCCAGCACAAAGATTGCTGCGAAGACCTTCATGATGAGCAGGAAGACGGAGACCTGGAATATAAAAGAATAACTTGGTTAAAATCAGCTTAACATTTCACCCGTTTAACATTAATGAAGACTTTTTGTTTAAGTCAGATCTGAATCCTCGACATGTTTGTATTCTTGAGTGAAGCATTTCTCTTAATTACAACTGTAATTTTTTTAAATCACTCATTTAGCTCAAATAAACATAAATGTTGCGAATGATTTTATACAGTTAACTTCAACAGACTGTAAAAGTTTTATAGAAAGTGCGACTCACCTGAGCGATCCTGATCTGTGACGTCTGCGAGGCTGACTGAGCTCCTCACTCACTATTTATACAGTTTGAGAGGCATTGATTTGGTCCAATAAATGTCAGCAGGATTGCTGACCTGTGTCCGAAGTTCCCAACATGAACTGCGTTGTTGTCATCTTTTATTGCTGTGTGTGTTGTATTGGCTCCACGTCGCACACTGAAAGTACACACGAGGCACAGGCCAGAAATTAGCAAAACACCCAAATGTCTGATCAGAGTTTGCAGGAATGAGAGTGTTTGATATGAGAAGTTACAGTTTAGTAAAATGGGATTCTGTCTTCACCAAACTCATGTGACTCTAATCAGAAAAGCTTTGTATTTTTACTCTGTCCCTGTCTGACAAACTCAATGCTGCTGATAGCATCACAGCAAAGAGGCCAAAGGTGACTCTGGTATCGTTTCATTGTCCAGCTGATCTGATTCATATCTGCTTTAACAGCCGCTGCCTGCATTTATACAACTTTTATAAGATGACAATCTTTCAAATGAACCACATTCTGCGCAGACAGGGCGATAAATAAATAACTTTATCGCATGTATGTGTGGAAATGAACTTTGGCCCTCACTGCTGGCATTAATAGAAATAGACATGAGGCACTGAATGCATTAAAAACCATCAGATTTTATCAGATTTGTTGAGAACATTTAAGTCTTTTCAGTGCATTAATATGTAGACGTTAATGTTTTGTTGTGGCTCTTCACCTGGGTGTCAGGACTCTCTCAAGGAGACCAAAAACGAAGATGCTGTGAGATGATAAATGATATAAAAGCAGAAAAAACATATTTCTTCCTCACAGATATCATCTATTTTTCAGACTTTTCTTCAGGGCTCTAAAAATAATTTGAATAAGGTAAGAAAATGCACCCAGTGATGAGGGGTCGCAAGTAGATATTGCTTTATTTTGACAGGTCATGAGCCCAAAAAAAGGTTGTTAACCACTGGATTTAGGCAACAAGGTTGTCTTCATAGTTTTTCTATCAGCTTAGTGCCTTTAGCTTTTACTTCAAAAGTTTGGATTTGATATTTTTTTCACCAAGATTTTTTGTGAGCAGCACAACATCAACCGAAACCAAAACATGTTGGTCCGATAATAAAGTTGTTGATGTTTTGGCCTCCTTTGACTTTTCCCCTTCTACATACACCCTGGAAGTAGGGACATTTCTGCCACAGCTCTTTACTTCTACAATACTTTTTAGTAACACAATGGTATCATCATCATTATAAGAAGTTACTGTTATGATAAAACATTGTCAAAGTGTTTTATATTCAGATGATTTTTAGCTTTTCTTCGGTGAAGCAGAAGTGGAAACTACCCCTCAACTGTTTCATATTTCCTGGTTGCTCTGTCTTTCTGTGTTTGATGTTTTATCCATTCACAGAACTAACTAACATTATTTTATAGTTACTGCCAATCAACAGGAGGAAGTGGCTGTCTGCAAAGTTAAAGTAAGACCAGTAACAGTTTCAGGCTGTCTGAAAGGCAGGGGTCAAAAAAATAAATAAAAAGGGCCCGAGCACACGGAAAGCTGTGACACATTTAGGGTGAAACACTTCAAAGATCTTTTCTAGGACTGAGGGGAATCCTACAGGGCACTGCTTCATGTTTTCTTGCACATTGGGCAACAATAGAGGGCAGTTTATCTACCATGGGGTGCACAATAGGGCACTTGTGTTTTATTTTGTTGTTTGTTTTGTTTTCAAACAGAGGCACCAGAGAGGGAGATGTCTGCTGCATTCTGAATTGCATAACTTTTATTACCTTCAGTGCGTACAAGAGCTTCACTCCTTATTGTTCTGTTTTAATGTTACCTGTGTTTCCATAATAGATAGGAACAATGACTTGAATCTTGAATCTTGGCGTACTACTCTGTCGTAACATTGCACCTTTATTACGTGACATGAAGGCACTTTTATCTGTCGGAGAGCTGTCACCTCTCTGTTATCTCAACGGCTCAGTCAATGAGACCAATCTCACACTGCACAGAAGATTAATCGAGCCAGAGAAACATGCTGGCTGCATACTGCAAAATGGGACTAGTGATGTTATTTTGGCACACTGCATTTGACGTATTATGTATTAAGACAAGCTAAATCTTCTTTTCTAGCACACTTAACAGTATGTCGGTGTGGATATTTGAATGCAGCCTCTAACTTGTTTTGAACAGTAGTCACTGTTGCAAAAAGCAGCAATGACAAGATAATGATAAACACTATAATGTAGCTTAAAAATAGCACCAGATAACCAGAGTTATAAAGGAATGTTAATCTATCCTAGATGTGTAAATGTTTCTGCTTATAAATGTTGGACGACAACGGTTACATTCCTGGATTTAAAGCGCTTTTTTTTAATTCAAAGAAAGTGATGACTCAAAATACATTTAATTTAATTTATTGCTGTTTTAGAGATGAAAGCTTACAGTAGTAAACAGTAACACAATAGAGGAAATACTGACAGTATTCAGAAGGTTTCCTTTGAGAGCATCCTTCAACATAAAAACACAGACGGTGAGGTATTGCACTTTTTATCTGTCCCATAAACACCACCCTGATTCAACAGAGCTGATGAGGAAGAGGAGGATTTCAAACAGAGTCCGTTTTACTGGATCAGTTTGGTGAAGGACCTCCACAGACCAGTCAGCTGCCTCTTCATGTTCTGGGTGTCGGCGTCCAGCTTGGCCCTCAGCTCCTCTCCCAGTGGAACCAGGCTCTGCTGGATCTCCTGGGTTTTCTGGGTCAGCTGGCTCTCAAAGCTCTGGGCCAGGGGGATCATGCTCCTGCGAAACTCCTCCACGCTCTGCTCCATCTTCTCCTTGATCTCCTCGGTGTAGGGGACCATCTGGGCCTGCAGCCTGTTCACGTTCTCATCCATCTGCACCTTCAGCTCCTGGCTCTTCTGCAGCAGGACAGTCTTCAGGGACTCGGGGTCCATGGTGTTAGCGTAAGGGACGGCGTCCCTCTTCAGCTCCTCCACCTTCCTCTGGAGGTCAGCCACCAGCTCCTCGGTGTAGGGCTGCAGACGGGTTCCCATGGCGGTCAGATCTTTCTCCACACGTGTCTTCAGCTGCTCGGCCTCCTGGGCAAACTTGGACATGAGGTCCTGGGTCAGGGGAGCAACCTGAGTGCGGAGAGCGTCGGTCAGCTTGTTGACGGCGTCGGTGCTCTCAGAGATGAGGGTGCTGCAGAGACACAGAAACAAAGATTTGAATTAGTCTAAAATCTTAAAACAAGTCCCCATCTACTTCAGCTGCAACAATGTTTTGCTGTGAAGCTCCAGAAATGTTTCGTGGACTGCAAAACCTCATCCGACTCTCCATCAGCGTGGGGGTGAGTAGATAATAACTGCATTTTAATTTTTAAGTGGACTTATCCTTTAAGTAAGTGACTTACTTGACTTCCTTGCCCAGCTGCGACTGTCTGATCTGCTTCAGGGAGTCCTCTGCGGTCATGGTTGCCTTGGCG
This sequence comes from Pagrus pagrus, assembly GCF_965226575.1. Lineage (NCBI taxonomy): Eukaryota > Metazoa > Chordata > Actinopteri > Spariformes > Sparidae > Pagrus > Pagrus pagrus. The sequence goes on along the minus strand of NC_140201.1, from coordinate 6,853,772 downwards.
ACGTAGTCCCAGAAAGCATCTTTCACCATGTCGACCTGCTGCCTGGGCTGGTTTTGCCACACGATGTTGGCATTGCAACCTGCTGAAAGAACAGAGATTTAAAAAACTATCGTCTTAATTCTGGTTCCAACTTTAATGATTCACTTCTTGACTTCAACAAAAATTATTTAACTTTTCTCACCGGTGAAAACAGCGAGCGCGAGCACCACGAGGACCTTCATGACTGACGTGCTGAAAAGAAACATGCAGAATTATCTCTCTGTGGTTACTTTTCATATTTATCTCACATGAATAGTGACCTCCTCCTCCTCCTGGTGTTTTACCTGTGTGGATGAGCTTCCCGTCCAGTCAGCGAGCTGTTGAATACACAGTGTGTGTCCTGCACAGCTCTGGGCTCAGTATATATAGGCAGCCGAGTTGTATAGAGGAGTCTCAGGAGTAAAGTCCAAACTCTGAGTGTCGTGCTGTCACGGCTGCTTCCACATCACAACAGTGCTCACAGTGGTATGTAGGAGATGACATCATCACTGTCTGGTGACCTCATGTACATTGCATATTATTACATCATGTCATCATACATCAGAGAGCTTTCAGAGCAAAGCAAAAAAGCTAATAAAGTTTGAAGTTGTAGGTGTGTGTGTGTGTGTGTGTGTGTGTGTGTGTGTGTAAAAAGATAAAACACAAATCTATCTACAAAGGTCATGTCTGTAAACACATTCAGAAGACATTATAATACATTTGTAAAGCTTTGAAAAAGTCTTTATATGTGTTTATAATCATGCATGACATCTTATAACAAGGATTATAAAGAATTATAAGCGGTGGACATAACAAGTCATAAGTTCAGCATTCATAACACTTTATACCTCCATGTCTACAGAAACGCTAACTTAGCCTGGGGCTAAGACCGCTCTAAGAATGCTATTAGCCCTGGGCCTAGTGCAGCGTGATGTTTGTATGTTTGTATGTTCTAATATGACACGATGTCAAGTGCTTCTGTGTTTCCACAACAGAGGACTAAGATAGACCTCAAAACACCAAACCAGTCAAACATTTGCAGTGCAGGCAGAAAAGTATATGAATAGAGCATATTTACAGTAATTGACTACTTGATCAAATGATTAAAAATCCCACAGCTCAAAGTTATAACAGTAAAATCTTTGAGTTAAAGGAACATCAGAACACTCTTAAATCATCATTTGCACAATATTTATTTGATTGAAGATGTCCAACATTGTCAGATTTGTGAATTAAACATGAAGGAAGAGAATATTGTTGGATCATATGCAGACAATTTTAGATAGTAGTCTTCTTTTTAACTGTGCAGACAGAACACAGTAACAGACTGTACTGAATGTGAGATAGTTATACTTAAAACTGTTTAGAATTTATTTTAATAATTTGATTTGATTTTATTGCATGCTATTTTTTGTTATGCCAATTTAATGATAGTATTATTTTTGTTCCTGATGGTGTTCCAGTAGGCCTTGCAGACCAGGATCAGGGACAGGTAAGTGTTATTCCAGGTGGTATGTGGGCTGGATGGACATATATGGTGTAGGCCAGATCTGGTCTGCTTCAATTTTGCTATCTGAGTCGTGCTGATGTTCTCATTTTTTTGCAGCCTGAACTAATTTAAAGTTTTTTTTAATTCATTGAAGAATTTCTTCAATGAAAGTAGGTTAACCGGAGCACCCGGAGAAAACCCATAGAAGCTCAGGGAAAACCTCAGATAGCAAAAATGGAGCAGAAACTTGGACCAGTTCCGTTTTTTTGACTGTTTTGCCATTTTGGTAGGATGGAGGGAGTTGGGGGTAACAAGATAGTTGCAGGATGACTTGGTTGTGTATGACGTAGGCTGGCAAATTGTCCTCAGGATCTCTTAAATAACCCTTTGACTCTTTTCCACACAGAAGGTTGTTTCGGCTTCTCCGTTTGCTCGACTAGGATGCGGACCTTCTCTGCCATATCATTCAATTTTGTCCCCCGGGTTTTCTCCTCAACCTCCAGGGTGTGTTGGATTTCACTGAGGGACTGGATGAGATTGGCCTTCTCCTCCTGCCGCTCCAGCTGAAGACTCTCCAACTCACTCTCTGTCTGATTGAGTGCAGCCTTCAGTACGTTGTTTTCCTTGTTCATCTGGACCACGCACTTGTTGAGGTCATTCTGGCTTTCTTTTTGCTGCTGAAGAGCCTCCTCAAGCTGCTGTACTTTAGAGAGCGCTTCAGCTTCAGTCGCCTTCTTCTCTGACAGCTGAAACTCCAGGTCCTCGATGGTATTCATCCTCTCCATCTCAGCCTCTTCATGGACAGCCTTGTTTCTTGTGAGTGTTTCCTGTAACACCTGCATCTGAATTTCTAAAGCCTCATACTTGCTCTGAAACTTGGAGATGCACTCTGCCTCCCACTCCTGCCGCTCCAGCTGAAGACTCTTCAACTTACTCTCTGCTCGGTTGAGTGCAGCCTCCAGTAAGTTGCTTTCCTTGTTCATCTGGACCACGCACTTGTTGAGGTAATTCTGGCTGTCTTTTTGCTGCTGAAGAGCCTCCTCAAGCTGCTGTACTTTAGAGAGCTCTTTAGCTTCGGTCGCCTTCTTCTCTGACAGTTTAAACTCTAGGGTCTTGATGGTGTTCTTCCTATTCATCTCAGCCTCATAATGGACATACTTGCTTCTCTCGAGTGTTTCCTTTAACACCTGCATCTGTGTTTCTAAGGCCTCATTCTCGCTCCGAAGCTTGTCGATGCACTCTGCCTTTTTGTTTATGAGCTGCTGAAAATCTAGCTCAGAGATGCAGATCATGGTCGGCTCTGTCTCACTGGTCCCAGGCTGCTGAACCTGGAGCCCAGGCACAGGAAATGTGGCCTGTTGTGTCTCAGGGTTATGGCATTGTGGGTATGGTGTCCAAAGCATTCCGTCTTGGACTGGACCGCTTTCGAAATCAGTGTCCTCAACTGCACCTGAATGTTGTGTCTCAGGGTTGTGGAAATCTGGGTATGGTGACCAAAGCGTTCCATCTTGGACTGGACCGCTTTGGAAATCAGTGTCCTCAACTGCACCTGAATATTGTGTCTCAGGGTTGTGGAAATCTGGGTATGGTGACCAAAGCGTTCCATCTTGGACTGGACCGCTTTGGAAATCAGTGTCCTCAACTGCACCTGAATGTTGTGTCTCAGGGTTCTGGCACTGTGGGTATGGTATCCAAAGCGTTCCGTCTTGGACAGTCCAAAGCGTTCCGTCTTGGACTGGGCCGCTTTGGAAATCAGTGTCCTCAGCTGCACCTGAATGTTGTGTCTCAGGGTTGTGAAACACTGGGTATGGTGTCCAAAGCAATCCGTATTGGACAGTCCAAAGCGTACCATCTTGGACTGGGCCCCTTATAAAATTAATGTCCTCAACTGCACCTGAATGTTGTGTCTCAGGGTTGTGGCACTGTGGGTATGGTGTTCCGTATTCGTTCATATTGGCTCTGTCGATCTCTCTCTGTCTGTTCACTTGAATAGCCTGACTGAGAATGTGGGAAGTTTATAAGACAAGCTCCTATAATGGGTTCCTTGCTGGATCAAAGGCAATATTCTAGATGCGTGCTTTGATGGATCAAAGGCAATATTCTAGAATGCGCCTGAATGGAAATAACAGAAATACAACAGAATGTTGTTTTTTTTTAAGAATCCATTCTTATTACCATGGAAACCACGTGGAAACACTCTTGCTTCAAGATGGCCGCCTGAGTGGACATTCTTAATGAACCGAATCATGGTGACGTTGTGGTAACAACAACAGCTACATCCGGATAGAAAACCGGCTGCTGATTTGCATTGTGCAGATATGTGAAATTGGCAAACTTGTTTAATTGTGTCATTCTCAGCCATAATTGTAACATTTAAAGATGTATAGTAAAACACTTTGGCCCAATCTTTCTGACATTTCGTTGGCTGACCTTTCTGTGCTTATTTAATTAACTTTAGTGACTAGTTATTTTCAGATTATTTTTCGGTTACATGCTGGCATTCCCACATCCCAAAATTCCGACATCGCAAAAATCCGACATACCGCCATTCCGACATGTCACCATTCCGACATACCACTATTCAGACATGCGAACGTTCTGCCATTCTGACAAAGTTTCGTCCCGGCATTCCGACAAGACTAATACTAACCCAACCCATAACCCTAACCCTAACCTTAACCCTTTTAAAAGATGTGTCGGAATGTCAACACGTTTAAAAAACGAAAAAATACCGCCATTCCGACCTTAGGAGGAAAAATTTGTCAGAATGGTGGGACGTTTAATTAAAGGTATAAGTGTTGCCATTCCGACAATTAGGGCCTCATGTCGGAATGGCGACATGTCGGAATGGTGGTTGCCCCCCTAATTTTTCATACCCTACTGTGCAGTGAAAACAATCGTATGTCCCGATGTGTTGATTTTGAATGTTTTTTATGATAAAATGAAGCATGAAGTGTTCCTTTATGTGCTGAGAAGACTCTTCTCCTTAAGATAATAAACTATGTTCTTATATGACACAGTGTCAAGTGCTTCTGTGTTTCCACAACAGAGGACTAAGATAAACCTCAAAACACCAAACAAGTCAAACAATTGCAGTGCAGGCAGAAAAGTATATAAATAGAGCATATTTACAGTAATCCCAAAGCTCAAAGTTATAACAGTTAAATCTTTGAGTTAAAGGAACATCAGAACACTCTTAAATCCTCATTTGCACAATATTTATTTGATTGAAGATGTCCAACATTGTCAGATTTGTGAATTAAACATGAAGGAAGAGAATATTGTTGGATCATATGCAAACATTTTTAGATAGTATTCTTCTTTTTAACTGTGCAGACAGAACACAGTAACAGACTGTACTGAATGTGAGATAGTTATACTTAAAACTGTTTAGAATTTATTTCAATAATTTGATTTGATTTTAATGCATGCTATTTTTTGTTATGCCAATTTAATGATAGTGTTATTTTTGTTCCTGATGGTATTCCAGTAGGCCTTGCAGACCAGGATCAGGAACAGGTACCCAGCCCAAGCTCTCTAAGAAGACGAGGAAAAACTCCCTGTGAACCTTAAAACTACCTTGAAAGGACACAGGAAGAAACCTCGGGAAAGGCAATTCAAAGAGAAATCCCCTCTCCTCGGATGGCTGGGTGTGTATGCGCATTTGTGCTTGTATATTTGCGCGGACCAGGGTCATTTTTACACTCGAGAAATGGTCCTTCATACGGCCTGCTCGTGGCTCAGATCTGGCAAACAGAAGTGGACTGTCCAAGTGCCATCATTCCAGGTGGTATGTGGGCTGGATGGACATATGTGGTGTAGGCCAGATCTGGTCTGCTACAATTTTGCTATCTGAGTTGTGCTGATGTTCTCATTTTTTTGCGGCCTGAACTAATTTAACTTTTTTTTATTCATTGAAGAATTTCTTCTTCACTGAAAGTAGGTTAACCGGAGCACCTGGAGAAAACCCATAGAAGCTCAGGGAAAACCCCAGATAGCAAAAATGGAGCAGAAACTTGATCCAGTTCCAGTTTTTTGACTGTCAGTTTTACACTCGAGAAGTAGTCCTTCATACGGCCTGCTCGTGGCTCAGATCTGGCAAACAGAAATGGACTGTCCAAGTGCCATCATTCCAGGTGGTATGTGGGCTGGATGGACATATGTGGTGTAGGCCAGATCTGGTCTGCTACAATTTTGCTATCTGAGTCGTGCTGATGTTCTCATTTTTTTGCAGCCTGAACTAATTTAAAGTTTTTTTTAATTCATTGAAGAATTTCTTCAATGAAAGTAGGTTAACCGGAGCACCCGGAGAAAACCCATAGAAGCTCAGGGAAAACCTCAGATAGCAAAAATGGAGCAGAAACTTGGGCCAGTTCCGTTTTTTTGACTGTTTTGCCATTTTGGTAGGATGGAGGGAGTTGGGGGTAACAAGATAGTTGCAGGATGACTTGGTTGTGTATGATGTAGGCTGGCAAATTGTCCTCAGGATCTCTTAAATAACCCTTTGACTCTTTTCCACACAGAAGGTTTTTTCGGCTTCTTCGTTTGCTCGACTAGGATGCGGACCTTCTCTGCCATATCATTAAATTTTGTCTCCCGAGTTTTCTCCTCAACCTCCAGGGTGTGTTGGATTTCACTGAGGGACTGGATGAGATTGGCCTTCTCCTCCTGCCGCTCCAGCTGAAGACTCTCCAACTCACTCTCTGTCTGGTTGAGTGCAGCCTTCAGTACGTTGTTTTCCTTGTTCATCTGGACCACGCGCTTGTTGAGGTCATTCTGGCTCTCTTTTTGCTGCTGAAGAGCCTCCTCAAGCTGCTGTACTTTAGAGAGCGCTTCAGCTTCAGTCGCCTTCTTCTCTGACAGCTGAAACTCCAGGTCCTCGATGGTATTCATCCTCTCCATCTCAGCCTCTTCATGGACAGCCTTGTTTCTTGTGAGTGTTTCCTTTAACACCTGCATCTGAGTTTCTAAAGCCTCATTCTTGCTCTGAAACTTGGAGATGCACTCTGCCTCCCTCTCCTGCCGCTCCAGCTGAAGACTCTCCAACTCAGTCCGTGTCTGGGCGAGTGCTGCCTTCAATAAGTTGTTCTCCTCTTTCATCTGGACCACGCACTTGTTGAGGTCATTTTGGCTCTCTTTTTGCTGCTGAAGAGCCTCCTCAAGCTGCTGTACTTTAGAGAGCTCTTCAGCTTCGGTCGCCTTCTTCTCTGACAGTTTACACTCTAGGGTCTTGATGGTGTTCTTCCTCTTCATCTCAACCTCATCATGGACAGCCTTGCTTCTCTCGAGTGTTTCCTTTAACACCTGCATCTGTGTTTCTAAGGCCTCATTCTCGCTCCGAAGCTTGTCGATGCACTCTGCCTTTTTGTTTATGAGCTGATGAAAATCTAGCTCAGAGATGCAGATCATGGTCTGCTCTGTCTCACTGGTCCCAGGCTGCTGAACCTGGAGCCCAGGCACAGGACTTGTGGCCTGTTGTGTCTCAGGGTTGTGGCATTGTGGGTATGGTGTCCAAAGCGTTCCGTCTTGGACTGGGCCGCTTTGGAAATCAGTGTCCTCAACTGCACCTGAATGTTGTGTCTCAGGGTTGTGGCACTGTGGGAATGGTGACCAAAGCGTTCCATCTTGGACTGGGCCGCTTTGGAAATCAGTGTCCTCAACTGCACCTGAATGTTGTGTCTCAGGGTTCTGGCACTGTGGGTATGGTATCCAAAGCGTTCCATCTTGGACAATCCAAAGCGTTCCGTCTTGGACTGGGCCGCTTTGGAAATCAGTGTCCTCAGCTACACCTGAATGTTGTGTCTCAGGGTTGTGAAACACTGGGTATGGTGTCCAAAGCAATCCGTATTGGACAGTCCAAAGCGTTTCGTCTTGGACTGGGCCACTTATAAAATTAGCGTCCCCAAGTGCACCTGAATGTTGTGTCTCAGGGTTGTGAAACACTGGGTATGGTGTTCTGTATTCGTTCATATTGGCTCTGTCGATCTCTCTCTGTCTGTTCACTTGAATAGCCTGACTGAGAATGTGGGAAGTTTATAAGACAAGCTCCTATAATGGGTTCCTTGCTGGATCAAAGGCAATATTCTAGATGCGTGCTTTGATGGATCAAAGGCAATATTCTAGAATGCATCTGAATGGAAATAACAGAAATACAACAGAATGGTTTTTTTTTTTAAGAATCCATTCTTATTACCATGGAAACCACGTGGAAACACTCTTGCTTCAAGATGGCCGCCTGAGTGGACATTCTTAATGAACCGAATCATGGTGACGTTGTGGTAACAACAACAGCTACATCCGGATAGAAAACCGGCTGCTGATTTGCATTGTGCAGATATGTGAAATTGGCAAACTTGTTTAATTGTGTCATTCTCAGCCATTTATTTATTTTATTTATTTATTTATTTATTTCGGCATGTTATTAGACAGTCATCATCACACATCATCTTAGTTAAAATCAGGTAGTACACATGGCCGAAAGGGAAAGCGGGAGAAGCAGATGCTTATCTAGTCCCGCCCCCGTTACCCACAGAATACATTATTTCCACAAATTATATTTCTTTTGTATTTTGACGTACATGTTACAGCAGCATGCAGTGAACAGAGCTGCAGTCCAGCTCTAGACAGTCAACAGACTACGTGTGTGTCTGCACAGTGTCTATATTGGTCCATCATGAGTGAACAACAGTCTCTACTTGTTGCCTGGAGTGTAACACAGTCATAGTTAGAAGCCACGTCTGCTCGCATCTTTCCCATGTACTCGCACATTGTGGAGATGCCAGATCGCATCTCCACCACAGCACTCCGAGTTTTGGCGTTGTCAGCCCTCACACTGGTCTGCTCGGCAGCGATCTTTCTCAGCTTCCGAAGTTGCATGAACATTCCATATCCCAGGGAGAGCATTCCGATTGTCATGAACGTGAATATGTACACGTCCTCAACGTCCTCTATATCCATTACGGCAAGGCACAAGACTCTCCATTTTCCCCATCCATCCATTGTGTAGCCGGCCATGAAGGTCCCGTCCGGGCATGTAGGCTCACCAGAACCAGTACGCCTTGTTGAGAACACTCTGTCGATTGCATTCAGTGACCAGTTTAGCAACTCCATCATGGACCAATAGATTCTCCTTTGTGTCTCGATTAACAGAGTCAGTTGAATTCTTCACAAAAGTGGATATTTGTACTTTTCAGTGTCAGCTATTGTTTGGGTACAGTTGGTACTTGTTTAGTCTTCCCTGTAGTCTCAACATAGCGTTTGCTGATTCCTGCCTCTGACCTTTACCAGACTCTCTTCTTGGTTCAGTTTATAACGATCAATAATCATATTTACATACTTTTTTTTGAAAACACTCAGATTTGCAGATTTTTTGAGTTCCTCATCAAGATTATTCCATTGTCTGACACCCATGACCGACATGGTAAAAGACTTTAATGTAGTTCGTACCTTTCTCTTTCTGAAAACAAAGTTCCCTCTCAGATTGTGTCCCTCCTGTCTATGTAGGAATAGTGTTTGTAAGTTGTGAGGGAGGCTTTTGTTGGCAGCCTTGTACATCATTTGTACTGTGCGGTAGTTTATTAAATCAGGTAATTTGAGTAATTTTGATTTGATATATAATTGATTGGTGTGTTCCCTGTAGTTGGCAAAATGTAGAATTCTCAAAGCCTTTTTTTGAAGCATTAGCAGGGGATGTGTGTTACCTTTATACGTGTGTCCCCAGACCTCTGCACAGTATTGTAGGTGTGGAGAGACTAGTGCACAGTACAACAGATATAGTGCTTTTTGATTAGGTAGTTTTTGCGACTTCCAAAGTATGGACACACTCCTGGCAAGTTTGCTTTTTAAGTGTTTAATGTGGGTTTTCCAATTTAACCTGTCATCGATAGTCACCCCCAACACTTTGTATTCATTGACCCTTTCGATATTCACTCCATTGACTTGAATGTTAATACTCTTGTTGTGGCCCTTCTTCCCATATAGCATGTATTTAGTTTTCTCTAGATTTAGTGATAGTTTATTTATATTGAACCACAAGTGGAGCTTGGCCATTTCATTATTGACTGTTTCCACTAATTGGTTCAAATCGTTCCCCGAACAAAAAATATTTGTATCATCTGCGAATAATATTAATTTCAAAATATTGGTTACTTTGTATATATCATTTATATATAGTATAAACAGCTTTGGACCCAGTACCGACCCCTGCGGGACCCCACAGACTATCTCCAAACAAGTTGATGAGTTCTCTCCCATTTTAACATATTGGGATCTCTTGTGTAGGTAGCTCTTGACCCACGTCAACACTATGCCTCTAACACCATATCTTTCCAGTTTAGCTACCAAAATATCATGGTTAATTCTGTCAAATGCCTTTTTTAGATCTATAAAGATACCTATTGAGTGTAATTTTTGGTCAATAGCATCAGTGATGAATTCCACAGATTCCGTTAGAGCTAGAGCAGTTGAGTGTTTTGTTCTGAATCCATATTGGCTATCGTATAATAGATTATGTTTGTTGATAAAGCTATCTAGTCTATTGTTAAATAATTTCTCTAGGATTTTAGACAGTTGCGGCAGTATTGAGACTGGTCTGTAATTTGTAAATTCATGTATATCACCTTTCTTGTACAGTGGGACCACTTTTGCAACTTTCATTTTGGTAGGAAATACTCCAGTTTGGAATGACAGGTTGCAGATATATGTGAGAGGTGAAATGATTCCATCTAAAACTGTCTTTATTAGCTTCATGTCGAGGTCATTGACATCGGTGGATGTTTTGGATACGCATTTGTTGACCAGGTGTCTAATCTCTGTGTCCTTCACTGGTGTGAGAAACATTGTGCTGGGATTTCTGCCTCTGTCCTTATCAAAGTGGTCCCAGTGTAGGGGTGAGTCAGGAATGTCCTTGGCTAGATCTGGCCCCACATTAACAAAGAAGTTGTTGAATCTTTCTGCTATGATTTCCATATTGTCTTCTTTCATATTATTATCCTTAAAGTAGGGAGGGTAGCTGGGTTTTGAGTTTTTGTTCTTGATCACATCATTTAGAATATCCCATAGTTTTTTGGTATAGTTCCTGTTTTCTGCTAGTAGATTACTGTAATATTCTTTTTTGTGATTATTTAGGATATTATTTAGTTTGTTTCTGTATCGTTTGTATCTCATTTCTGCCTGGTCCGTCCTTAATGTTATGTATTGTCTGTACAGGGTGTTTTTCTTCTTGCAGGCATTTATCAATGTTTTTGTCAGCCAAGGTTTCATGTCTTTGCTCTGTTTAGTTTTTCTTTTTTCTACCGGACAGTGCTTGTCATACAATGTTTTAAATATATGCAAAAAGGCATCATATGCATCATTCACATCTGTTGTATTGTAAACACTGCTCCAGTTTTGCCTTATTAATTCATTTTTTAGTGTATTCAATCCTTTGTCATTCCTAACCCTTCTATACGTACAGTTGGTCTGTATTCTTCTCACAGTGTGTTTCCAGTCATAGATAGCAAAGATTGGTAGGTGGTCACTTATGTCATTTATCAGTAGTCCGCTTGTTATGTCGTTCCCCATAATATTAGTGAAAATGTTATCGATTAAAGTGGCACTGTGGGTAGTGATTCTACTTGGTCGTGTAATGAGAGGTTGTAGGCCCATCGAATACATCGTATTGGTAAACTCATCTATCATCGTATTATTTTTTGGGTTAAGTAGGTCAATATTTACATCACCACAGATGAATACCCTCTTTTGGCTAGTTTCTGAGAATATCCCACCCACACATTCATTGAAATCATCTATCTTGGAGTCTGGTGCTTTGTAAACACAACTTATCAATATATTTCTACCTTTTGCAATACAGATTTCAATTGTCACACATTCCATTAAATATTCAACAGCTATAGACATATTTTGTACCGTCTCGAACTTGATGTTATTGTCAATGAAAAGGGCCACTCCACCTCCACCTTTGTTTCTTCTGTTCACACAAACAAGCTTATATCCTTCCAGGCAAAAATCTGCGCCTTTGTCTTCATTAATCCATGTTTCCGACACCGCAATGATGTTGAAAGGATTTTTGAAGTGGTGTAGGTATTCCTTGATGTGGTCAAAGTTGGTATATAGACTCCGGCTATTAAAGTGAATGAGAGACAGTTTCCCCTCCATCTCAATGCTCCCATTGTATTTCTCATCCGTGTAGTATTGGCATTTCTCAGTCATGTTACAGTAGAAGTGATTTTCCGGGTCGATTCCTTCATTCGGGTCTGTTAAGGTGTGTTTCACATGTTGATGTGTTATCAGCTCCACATTTTCATGTGTGGCAATCCTCTCTGTTATATTCATTGTCTTTTTGTACTGTGTAAGAACCCTTAACCTTTGTTGCTCTGTAGTTATGGAGAGATCGTCAGCCATACCTTAATTGTTGAATTTGTCCAGTTCTTCCTCACTCCTGATTTGCATTATTTTGACGTCTTCTGATGAAGATCCATTCGTTTTGATGTAGATTCTGCAGTTCGCCGTCCAGGTGTGTTGGATCTTGCCTCCTTTCTTCAGTTGTCGAGCTTTTCTGGCGATGCTCGCATTCTTTCTGGTGAGATTCTCGTTGATGTAGACGTCCGAGCCTTTGAGCTTCCTGCCCTGCTTCAGCAGTGCTGTCTTGTATTTTCTGTTGGTGAATCTCAGCACGACAGCTCGTGTTCCAGAGTCCTTCCTCCGGGGTAAGAGGTGACATACTTCCACGTGGAACTCAGACACCTGTTTCTCCACAGATTTGATATCTGATTCATCAGGCTCCAACGAGTTGGTCGCCGTCGCAGCTGCCTTTGCGTAGGTCTGATGCTTAATCTTGAGGCCCGTCACAATCACCTCGTTGAGTCTCCCTTGCTGTTCCAGGTCCTCCACTCTGTTCCCCAGCTCCTTTAGCAGCTGGTCTTTTTTTGCATTCTCTTCTTGGAGCTGTTTGATTTCAGCCATCATCTTTTGGAGAGGTTCCATCTTCTTCATGATTTCGGTCATGCTTGTCTTAAGCATTTCCTTTATCTCCTCTCTCAATGCGTTCATAGCCTCCACCATTGTCTCAGATTCGGCTCCACTGGTTTTATTAGGTCTTCCCATTTCCTTTTCTTGTCTTTTTCTCCTTTTCTGCTTTTCTCACTTGCTTTGTAGTGCAAGTTGTCTCAAACTTGGCTCTGCTGCGCACTGTTGCTGCTTGCTTGCAGCTCCACCAAGGACAAGGTGGAGCTGCAAATGTTACAATTATGTTACATAATTGTAACATTTAAAGATGTATAGTAAAACACTTTGGCCCAATCTTTCTGACATTTCGTTGGCTGACCTTTCTGTGCTTATTTAATTAACTTTAGTGACTAGTTATTTTCAGATTATTTTTCGGTTACATGCTGGCATTCCCACATCCTAAAATTCCGACATCCCAAAAATCCGACATACCGCCATTCCGACATGTCACCATTCCGACATACCACTATTCAGACATGCGAACGTTCTGCCATTCTGACAAAGTTTCGTCCCGGCATTCCGACAAGACTAATACTAACCCAACCCATAACCCTAACCCTAACCTTAACCCTTTTAAAAGATGTGTCGGAATGGCAACACGTTTAAAAAACGAAAAAATACCGCCATTCCGACCTTAGGAGGAAAAATTTGTCAGAATGGTGGGACGTTTAATTAAAGGTATAAGTGTTGCCATTCCGACAATTAGGGCCTCATGTCGGAATGGCGACATGTCGGAATGGTGGTTGCCCCCCTAATTTTTCATACCCTACTGTGCAGTGAAAACAATCGTATGTCCCGATGTGTTGATTTTGAATGTTTTTTATGATAAAATGAAGTATGAAGTGTTCCTTTATGTGCTGAGAAGACTCTTCTCCTTAAGATAATAAACTATGTTCTTATATGACACGGTGTCAAGTGCTTCTGTGTTTCCACAACAGAGGACTAAGATAAACCTCAAAACACCAAACAAGTCAAACATTTGCAGTGCAGGCAGAAAAGTATATAAATAGAGCATATTTACAGTAATCCCAAAGCTCAAAGTTATAACAGTTAAATCTTTGAGTTAAAGGAACATCAGAACACTCTTAAATCCTCATTTGCACAATATTTATTTGATTGAAGATGTCCAACATTGTCAGATTTGAGAATTAAACATGAAGGAAGAGAATATTGTTGGATCATATGCAGACATTTTTAGATAGTATTCTTCTTTTTAACTGTGCAGACAGAACACAGTAACAGACTGTACTGAATGTGAGATAGTTATACTTAAAACTGTTTAGAATTTATTTCAATAATTTGATTTGATTTTAATGCATGCTATTTTTTGTTATGCCAATTTAATGATAGTATTACTTTTGTTCCTGATGGTATTCCAGTAGGCCTTGCAGACCAGGATCAGGAACAGGTACCCAGCCCGAGCTCTCTAAGAAGACGAGGAAAAACTCCCTGTGAACCTTAAAACTACCTTGAAAGGACACAGGAAGAAACCTCGGGAAAGGCAATTCAAAGAGAAATCCCCTCTCCTCGGATGGCTGGGTGTGTATGCGCATTTGTGCTTGTATATTTGCGCGGACCAGGGTCATTTTTACACTTGAGAAATGGTCCTTCATATGGCCTGCTCATGGCTCAGATCTGGCAAACAGAAGTGGACTGTCCAAGTGCCATCATTCCAGGTGGTATGTGGGCTGGATGGACATATATGGTGTAGGCCAGATCTGGTCTGCTACAATTTTGCTATCTGAGTTGTGCTGATGTTCTCATTTTTTTGCGGCCTGAACTAATTTAACTTTTTTTTATTCATTGAAGAATTTCTTCTTCACTGAAAGTAGGTTAACCGGAGCACCCGGAGAAAACCCATAGAAGCTCAGGGAAAACCCCAGATAGCAAAAATGGAGCAGAAACGTGGTCCAGTTCCAGTTTTTTTGACTGTCAGTTTTACACTCGAGAAGTAGTCCTTCATACGGCCTGCTCGTGGCTCAGATCTGGCAAACAGAAGTGGACTGTCCAAGCGCCATTATTCCAGGTGGTATGTGGGCTGGATGGACATATATGGTGTAGGCCAGATCTGGTCTGCTACAATTTTGCTATCTGAGGCGTGCTGATGTTCTCATTTTTTTGCAGCCTGAACTAATTTAACTTTTTTTTATTCAGTGAAGAATTTCTTCTTCACTGAAAGTAGGTTAACCGGAGCACCCGGAGAAAACCCATAGAAGCTCAGGGAAAACTCCAGATAGCAAAAATGGAGCAGAAACTTGGGCCAGTTCCAGTTTTTTGACTGTCGGTTTTACACTCGAGAAGTAGTCCTTCATATGGCCTGCTCGTGGCTCAGATCTGGCAAACAGAAGTGGACTGTCCAAGTGCCATCATTCCAGGTGGTATGTTGGCTGGATGGACATATATGGTGTAGGCCAGATCTGGTCTGCTTCAATTTTGCTATCTGAGTCGTGCTGATGTTCTCATTTTTTTGCAGCCTGCACTAATTTAAAGTTTTTTTAATTCATTGAAGAATTTCTTCAATGAAAGTAGGTTAACCGGAGCACCCGGAGAAAACCCATAGAAGCTCAGGGAAAACCTCAGATAGCAAAAATGGAGCAGAAACTTGGGCCAGTTCCGTTTTTTGACTGTTTTGCCATTTTGGTAGGATGGAGGGAGTTGGGGGTAACAAGATAGTTGCAGGATGACTTGGTTGTGTATGACGTAGGCTGGCAAATTGTCCTCAGGATCTCTTAAATAACCCTTTGACTCTTTTCCACACAGAAGGTTTTTTCGGCTTCTTCGTTTGCTCGACTAGGATGCGGACCTTCTCTGCCATATCATTCAATTTTGTCTCCCGAGTTTTCTCCTCAACCTCCAGGGTGTGTTGGATTTCACTGAGGGACTGGATGAGATTGGCCTTCTCCTCCTGCCGCTCCAGCTGAAGACTCTCCAACTCACTCTCTGTCTGGTTGAGTGCAGCCTTCAGTACGTTGTTTTCCTTGTTCATCTGGACCACGCACTTGTTGAGGTCATTCTGGCTCTCTTCAAGCTGCTGTACTTTAGAGAGCGCTTCAGCTTCAGTCGCCTTCTTCTCTGACAGCTGAAACTCCAAGTCCTCGATGGTATTCATCCTCTCCATCTCAGCCTCTCCATGGACAGCCTTGTTTCTTGTGAGTGTTTCCTTTAACACCTGCATCTGAGTTTCTAAAGCCTCATTCTTGCTCTGAAACTTGGAGATGCACTCTGCCTCCCTCTCCTGCCGCTCCAGCTGAAGACTCTCCAACTCAGTCCGTGTCTGGGCGAGTGCTGCCTTCAATAAGTTGTTCTCTTCTTTCAACTGGACCATGCACTTGTTGAGGTCATTTTGGCTCTCTTTTTGCTGCTGAAGAGCCTCCTCAAGCTGCTGTACTTTAGAGAGCTCTTCAGCTTCGGTCGCCTTCTTTTCTGACAGTTCAAACTCCAGGTCCTTGATGGTGTTCTTCCTTTTCATCTCAACCTCATCATGGACAGCCTTGCTTCTCTCGAGTGTTTCCTTTAACACCTGCATCTGTGTTTCTAAGGCCTCATTCTCGCTCCGAAGCTTGTCGATGCACTCTGCCTTTTTGTTTATGAGCTGATGAAAATCTAGCTCAGAGATGCAGATCATGGTCTGCTCTGTCTCACTGGTCCCAGGCTGCTGAACCTGGAGCCCAGGCACAGGACTTGTGGCCTGTTGTGTCTCAGGGTTGTGGCATTGTGGGTATGGTGTCCAAAGCGTTCCGTCTTGGACTGGGCCGCTTTGGAAATCAGTGTCCTCAACTGCACCTGAATATTGTGTCTCAGGGTTGTGGAAATCTGGGTATGGTGGCCAAAGCGTTCCATCTTGGACTGGGCCGCTTTGGAAATCAGTGTCCTCAACTGCACCTGAATGTTGTGTCTCAGGGTTGTGGCACTGTGGGTATGGTATCCAAAGCGTTCCATCTTGGACAATCCAAAGCGTTCCGTCTTGGACTGGGCCGCTTTGGAAATCAGTGTCCTCAGCTACACCTGAATGTTGTGTCTCAGGGTTGTGAAACACTGGGTATGGTGTCCAAAGCAATCCGTATTGGACAGTCCAAAGCGTTTCGTCTTGGACTGGGCCACTTATAAAATTAGCGTCCCCAAGTGCACCTGAATGTTGTGTCTCAGGGTTGTGGCACTGTGGGTATGGTGTTCCGTATTCGTTCATATTGGCTCTGTCGATCTCTCTCTGTCTGTTCACTTGAATAGCCTGACTGAGAATGTGGGAAGTTTATAAGACAAGCTCCTATAATGGGTTCCTTGCTGGATCAAAGGCAATATTCTAGATGCGTGCTTTGATGGATCAAAGGCAATATTCTAGAATGCATCTGAATGGAAATAACAGAAATACAACAGAATGTTGTTTTTTTTAAGAATCCATTCTTATTACCATGGAAACCACGTGGAAACACTCTTGCTTCAAGATGGCCGCTCGAGTGGACATTCACAATAAACTGAATCATGGTGACGTTGTGGTAACAACAACAGCTACATCCGGATAGAAAACCGGCTGCTGATTTGCATTGTGCAGATATGTGAAATTGGCAAACTTGTTTAATTGTGTCATTCTCAGCCATAATTGTAACATTTAAAGATATATAGTAAAACACTTTGGCCCAATCTTTCTGACATTTCGTTGGCTGACCTTTCTGTGCTTATTTAATTAACTTTAGTGACTAGTTATATTCAGATTATTTTTCATACCCTTCTGTGCAGTGAAAACAGCAGAGGGGGGTGCAGGCAGGACGAGACATGAAGGCATCTGATTGGTTCTTTCAACTCGGACCGAGAGGGAGGGATTGGTCAGTTTTTACAGGCCTGCAGCTGCCACAGAGGTCTGATTTATTTTGTTCCTTTTTCTGAACACATTATGTACGGACTCCTCTCAGGGTGGGAAGACCATTTCACCCAGTATAACAAAAAGTGTTTCTGAACAGGATTACCAACTATACCTTTAAGATAATAAACTCTTTATAAAATCACCAGGGATTAGCTAATGGCCAACTTCCTGTTGCAGCAACAGTCTGTGTTTGAGCTGAATGCTACTGTTAGCATGCAAACGTGTTCACAATGACATCTAACATCACACTGATGTTAAGCTAGGGTGACCAAACGTCCTGTTTTCCCAGGACATGTCCTGTTTTCACGTCCTGTCCTGGCCGTCCCGGGAGATTTTTATAAAATGGTGAAATGTCCTGTTTTTCATTGGGCCATTAAATTGACGCTCACAACGAGCGAGCAGACAGCCATAGCACTCCTGCCTGCATCATCATGCCGAAGCGTAAATGCACATTTAACGATAAGCTACAAAAGAAATTCCCCACTTACCGTCCCGGTCGGGGCAAGTGGGAGGCTTCGTGCACTGTGTGCAAACCCAGTACATATGTTTCGGTGTCCAATGGGGGTGCCAGGGACCTCAAAGCCCACATGGACACCGAAAAACATAAAAAAAAGTGTGCGAAGTGAGTGTAGTAGTTGGATTGATGCAGAGGTATTTTTCAGTTATTTATTATTATTTATTTTTCTAATACAGAAGAGACATTATTTCTATCATTATTTCATTTGTTGTTTTTGAAACAATAAATATAAATAATAAATAATGTAATAAAACATGTTAAGTAACCTCTGAGAAGCATGTCTGAATGTGTGTCTTTGGTTATAGATAGTATTTTGTTTGTAATATATACATTTTATATCCATACAGAGGAGGCATACTTTAAATGTACAGTATGTTCATTTTAAGGCATCTTTGAGTGGATTTTGAGTATCATATCTCGTTGCTGGGCCGAGTGTCCTGGTTTTTGGTAATCAAAATATGGTCACCCTAGTTAAGCAGGTGTTGTGTTTCACACGTTTATTAGTTTTAGTTTCGCAGGTAAGCATGCTAACATTTGCTAATTAGCACAAAGTGCAGCTGAGGCTGGTGGGAAAGTCACCAGCTTTGCAGATATTTTGAAGTTATTGGACACATTATTATTTTGACCTGATGATTGCGCTTCATGTAAAGTCAGTGGATCAGAGAGTTGCTGAAATTCATCTTGAGAGAAATGGCAACGTCACCCTTCTGAGAAAAAGTCAGAAGATCACCAAATTCAGTGGAGTTCATCCTCCAGGGACCATGAAGGTCTGTACGAAATTTAAATGCAAAGTGGTGGAAAGACAGACTGATATTAAGCAGCTAGCATGGCTAAAAAAAATTATATTATAGCACATACAATGAAGAATTTACTACTTTGGTTACTGCTGTTCATTGCTGCTGATCAGATATAAACTGATACTAAACCGAACAATTTGAATAGGAAAATTCTGTCCGAAAAAATTCAGTGTTATATAAGTTATTGAACAAACTTAGGAAGGACAATCACAAAAACATATACTTCTACATGACGTCAGACTCTGTATAAACCCATGAGAATAAATGCACATTATCTGTTGAACAAATTAAATTAAGATTAGTGTGAAACACTCAGGAGACGTGGATTTGTGTAACCAGTGTAAACACATTGATGAGTTATGACACAGAAACTTCAACACTCGAAGAAATATCAGCAGATAAGATACTCGACTGTGACTGTTTCACTCTGTTGTGTCATACAGTACAAATACTGATTTGTTTCTGTTGAACACTGAAGAATCACAGAGTAAACACACTGACTCACTTGAATGCTCTCAACTTTATATCGACTGATCAGTGTTGTCAGACGTTTATAGGTCAGCGAGATGTGAGCAGGACTTTGATCGAGCTGTGCCATCTGACCTGCAGATTATCTCCACAGAGGAATGTTACGTTTCCTTATGCAGCGCTTCAGTCCGGACTAACTGATAGGACAGAGTGTTCCTCTCAGGACAAACTGCTGATAAACATACAGGTGTTTTCATATGACGCACACAAAGACTTTGGAACGAATTGTAAGGAGATTTGGAGAAGCTGATCTGACAAACCAAGAAAAATATCATGTATCTGTCATTTGAGTGTAGAGAGAATACATTAAATGAGAGCCATGGTTTCAAAAGTACATAAGAGAAGATGTCTTTAGACAGGATGATATTATTAAATGCCCTTCTCCCCCAGTGTCCTGTCGACTTTAAGCCTCCACAGAACCCTTTCTATTGTTTTTGTTTTCCCCAAATGCACTATTCTCCTTTAAAATTTCAGTTCTGTCATAGGATCGTAGCTGCGACGCTGTAATTTTACTTACTTTACATGAAAATGATGAATCCTGGATGCAAAAAAGGTGTTTGGCTGCTGAGCTTCAAGAACTTCTACAGCAATTTATTACAGTTTGAACAAGGGGTGTCGCAATGCTGCGATATTCACAATGAATGTGATATTAAAAAGTGAAATGCTGATATTGTGTTAATGATACACATATGATAAGATCGTTTGAATAATCCAGAGAAGATGTTCTTCATTTTTTTGTTCATGAGTTCATCTGGTTTCCTTCTCACTAGTGATTGAAACTGGGAGCCTCGAGACTGCAGATATACAAACTGTTGTGAGGTTAAAACAGTTTGTCTGTCACTTTCACACCATTCAGCTAATATAGCCACTAATCGAGAATATGTCTGATAAAAAGTTGCAAATGGCACAGGCAAAGAAAAGTAGGAGATGGGTGAAATCACAGATACTACAGCAACAGGCTCTTTATTTCAATTTCCTTTCTTGTGCACTGATTCTGCTTATCACAGATGTTCCCCAATATAGGCCTGTTATTGATCATGTGTCAGGGCTCCACCACGTTTGCCAAAATGCCAAAAAATAATTTAATGAACTTTTAAGTGAAAATTTTCTGTACATTTAGTTGCTACTTTAAGTCACTGCACTACTTGTTTAAAGGCCAGTAGTCACTGGCTTCTGTGTACCTGCTGCACGTGGGTATAAACTGATACTTAACCCACCCAGATGGCAGAGAATACTGTGCATATCACAAGATGAAAAAGTCGATGACACTTGAATTACGACGTGGAGTGACAGCAGTGACAAGAATGTGTCCACCGGGGCAGCCAGAGGAGGACTTTACCCTTCAATATGGCTATAAAAACTCAGCACGGCCGCCTGAACAGCACAACCCATCAGCCTCTGAGAGAAGAAGAGACGAGCTGCCTCTGCAAGGTAACACATTTATTAATATTAAAACCCTTCTCATGAATTCAGAACTCAATTATATGTCAGATTACACTAAAAATAAATTGTTCATCTACTTTCTTTATCCACAGTCAGATTCAGTCATGAAGGTCCTTGTGGTTCTCGCACTTGCTGTTTTCTCTGGTGAGTGAAGTTTTGATCCACGTCAACCAGAAGTGTTTGTCTTCCACAAAACCTCTTCGTTAAATCTGCTGTTTTATTCATCCACAGGTTGCAATGCCAACATCCTGTGGCAGGAGCCTCCCAAGAGCAACCTGGATATGGTGAAAGATGCCTTCTGGGACTACGTTGCTAAAGCGACTCTCACCGCTGAGGACTCCCTGAACCAGATCAGACAGTCTGAGCTGGGACAGGAAGTGAAGTAAGAGCCAATATAATAAAGAAGACTAATCACATTTAAAATACTCCATGTTTCCATCTGTTGATTGTTTTTCTCTGTGTCTTTCAGTGCCAAGATCTCCCAGAGTGCCGACACAGTGAACCAGTACGTTGTCTCTCTGCGGACTCAGGTGGCTCCTCTCACCCAGGACTTCATGACCCGCTTCACCCAGGAGGCCGAGCAGCTGAAGGCCAGTCTGGAGAAGGACCTGTCCACCGTGAGCGCTAACCTGCAGCCCTTAGCTCAGGAGATGGTGGCCAACCTCCAGAAGCAGGTGGAGGAGCTGCAGAGGGAGGCGGCCCCCTACGTCGAGGCCATGGACCCCGAGCACCTGAAGACCGTCCTGCAGCAGAAGAGCCAGGAGCTGAAGGTGCAGCTGGAGAAGAGAATGACCAACATGCAGGCCCAGATGGTTCCCTACGCCGAGGAGATCAAGGAGAAGATGGAGCAGAGCGTGGATGAGTTTCAGAAGAGCATGATCCCCCTGACCCAGAGCTTTGAGACCCAGCTGACCCAGAAAACCCAGGAGATCCAGCAGAACCTGGTTCCACTGGGAGAGGAGCTGAAGGCCAAGCTGGACGCCAGCGCTCAGGACCTGCAGGCTCAGCTGACCGGTCTGTGGGAGTCTTTCACCAGGAAGACCCAGTAAACAGACTGATGCATCCGCCTCAGAGCACTCAGCAAATAATTTATTTTGACTGTACACAATGTATATTTTATTAAATAAACTTTAAGCAGTGAGTTCAGTCTCTCGTTGTCTTACTGAGCATGAAAAACTTGTATAATGCTAAAATGCCGTATACAGTTACAGTACAAGGGAAATATTAAAACAGTGTCTGTCCTGTATATAATAATGGTAAAGAAAAACAAATATTTAAAAATGTATCCTGTTTTTATCATGCTCAAGAATGCATTTTACAAATCCTAACTGATGTCACACCAGAGGACTAATCATCCCTTTGAATATATTAAATATTAAGTACATTCACCCTGAAATGACTTTAAAAAGGTTTTATTTCTTAAACTTTTCCACTCAGTTTCAGTCTACAAGACTCTTCTCCAGGAGTACAGCACCTTTAATGCCAACCAAATATTAGAGTCTTTTCTATTTTTGGGCAAGGTTACACTGCTAATATCCAAATCTTAAGAACTAATGATATTCTTATATTTATTACAGCTGTGAGGGGCATTTTGCCAGCCTGATTTGGCTCCCCTTAGAGGAAAGGGTCACTGCAAATCAACACATTGTTCTAAGTGATCAACCTTGTCCTACGGTTAAACTGTCCTGAGGGGAGTCGTTTCTTCCGAGATGAAAATGCAACCATCCAGAGGGCACGAGGGCGACCTGATTGATGAGTATAAAAAGTGAATCATGTGATGTGAATCATAGGCCAAGTCCTAATGTCCACCCTGAAGCCTTAGGGCCAGAGCACTGAGGGACCTAATCCTTTTAATGCACCATGCACCTGCGAGGAAGCATCTGCGTTTGTCATCTTTCCTCACATCTTTATTTCAATTAGTCATCTGTGTTCGCATGTTACTATGAAAGTTTCTAATGTGTTCTTATCTGAACTCGCACTCCAGCAGAAACCAGATCGACTGAAGGAAACGACCACAGACATGCAGTTTTTGTAAGAAATGGTATTTATCAGTTTCCAAGAGGTATATACAGGTCATATATACGGTTTCATATGTACGTAACATAAAAAAGGCAACAAAACAAGTGATGGATTGTGAACATGCAGTACAGTACACTCTTTCCAGATAGCCGGTAAACTTGTCTGTAACCAATAAGTCACCTTTAAACAAACAAATGACAACGACTTCATTCACTGCACGCCAAGACAGATTTTACAGTAAAAAAACAAGAATAAAATTCAGAACTGGAGCGACAGGCACTGACCTCAGTGACAAAAACAAAGAGCTCTGTAATGTCTCATAATGTGTTACGTCTTTCTACTGTCTATTGGTTTGTGT
This sequence comes from Pagrus pagrus, assembly GCF_965226575.1. NCBI lineage: Eukaryota > Metazoa > Chordata > Actinopteri > Spariformes > Sparidae > Pagrus > Pagrus pagrus. The sequence goes on along the minus strand of NC_140201.1, from coordinate 6,830,741 downwards.
CGAGAGTCCACGTCAACAACTTCCTGATCGACCACATTATTTGTTACACTTCTGATCAATCAGGCAATTCATGTTATACGATTAAAAGGCGTTAGATTTACATTATTACCTTCTATTTGATGAAACACAATCTGGGAAACGGATAACATGAAAATGGCCGAATGGGGGCAGATTGAGTTGATGGGACACAGTAGTGTACACGGCATAGTCTGCTCGTCCATAGTGAGTCTGTCTGTTCTGTCGGTCCGTCTGTCCGCGGGTCGATAACCCGCCGTTCAGTCAGTCTAACCGATGGTGACGCCAAAACCGCACTGGAACTTGTTCTTGCGATGGTTGAGGAAGGTGCAGAGGACCAGAGAGAGCGGCAGCGGGAGCAGCTTCTTTTCTAACGTTGCACCAACTACCCAGTTACTGTCTACTGAACCTGAAAGAGAAGCAGGAGACTGAACGTTAGGACGGGTCTTTTATGAAAATGAATGACGTATGACGTTTCCAAGAAAAGTGAGAAAAACATAAAATATGTGTGTTGTTCTGTTTATCATTTGTCAAAAGTTGTAATTAGTAGAATATGGCCAGAAGTTGAAGGAAGCTCCAAAAATATAGCAGCTTATCACCAGAGTAACCGACAACTGCTGCCCTTTGCTAGCTATATTTTGCTAATTAGCTCAATTAACTGTGGAGCTAGTGGCATTATTAACTGACTGGATTTGGCCTTGGATCATAAGGGGGGGGGGGTCACCTCAGGCAGAGGGGCTCAGCAGCCTCCTAGTGAGCTGGACACCAGACTGGTGAATTAAGGTCAGTTTGACGACACGGGATACAGTACGATTTAAAGTGGGTCTGGTCAGGACTATGACTACGACAAGACACTGCAGGCAGGGACAGGAGTGGTGTGCAGCGGCAGAGAACTGAGAGGAAGTCAGACATCAGCGGTGGGTGAAAGCGGCGTGTAGAGCTGTGATATTTTCACAACTTACTTGGTGAGGTGAGGATTTATTTCAACCAAACCAGAGGAGATTGTGGAAAGACAAAACAAGACTGTTTGTCAGTTTTATTTTGTTTATGTCGAGTTTAAATGAAGTGTGTTTCATGATGGATTAACGAGGCAATCAAGCTCCTTTTAGTTTGGTAAAGAGTGAAACTTGAATTCAGAATGTGTACGGTTGTGTTTTTCTGCTTATTAAGGAAAATAGGTATAGAAATATCTAATTTCTTGACATTTTGGGAGTTTATTTTGTTGTGCCTCTGTAATTTACAACAAAAATAGTTGGCTAAAAACTTAAAGACAGTTGTAAAGACCGCTCCCTGTGCAGGATGATCACTGTGGTAATGAACGTGTTGCCCTTTAAATAAAAGTTTATACACACTGTACCTTTAAACAGTAAATTGGCTTTTGGAACATCTAGCTGGTAACCGAATGACACGCTGGTGTCCTGCATGCGGCTGCTCGCTTCATACTCTACTCCAATCTGCAACTGTTGAAGAGCAGCACACAGTTAAAAATAGCATTAACACATCAAGAGGCCACAAACATGCAAAACAAGTTATAGGCGACAAAGTTACCTGGTCGTTGGCTTTGTGATAGTATGAGGCGTGAGCCCCCGCTGAGCCGAGCGTCAATGTGGCGATGTAGTTACTGCCTGTATGGAGGGAGGTGAGGTCAACACTGAGTTATCCAAATAATAATAATAAAAAACATTATGGACACATTAAATCCAAAAAGTGGATCCAGACAACATGTTTGAAAATGTGTCTCACCTGTGTATCTGCCAACTAAAGACATCACTGCGCCTTCCTCTCCAGGCCTGCGGTGGTAAACCAGCTCCCCTCCCAGAGCCAGATCTGGTGTTATGGACTGGAGGTAGTGTGTTACAACAATACCTGACAGGTGGACAACGAGAGGTGTTCAGCTTCAGAACAACATCTTTGTTTTGGTCAAATTAAACATTCCATCAGAAAATTTTAAACAATCCTAAAACATCAAAGATAAAAAAGTTATTTTAGTCTCTGGATGACAAAACGTGAACATGTCGGCAGACTGGATCTACACAGCGTCACTGACTGAAGACTTACCAGAGCCGACAAGGACGTCTGGGTTTCCTAGAGTAACCGTTGCAGTGAAATCTTCTCCCCTGATCTCGGCATCGCCTTGCCAGTTCACAAACTTGTTTTGTTGTGTCTGCGATGAGACAGATTTGGACAAAGTTAGACACATTAAAAGCCTGAATGAAACTGGAATTATAAGGCTGATACAAAGATCAAAAGGCTATATGAGACTTAAAAAAAATATGATAAGGATATATCAGCTGATAACGATTACACAATCAGAAAACATACGCAAACATTTTTGGTGAGTATCTGTAAAGTTTTGTTATCTAAGAATTGTGACCAAGACTCATAATGAGTGAGACATTTTTCAGTCTGGCGGAAGTAACTTTGCAAGGAGGCAAATAACTCTGACACTGCAGTTTCTTATGTCTTATCGGTCAACATACATCTATATCAAACTATGTTTGTACAGCTTTGTACCAAAAACCAAAGATGTCAAGACTCTTGAAGCACTTATCATCACATCTAAACTGTTACTACAAAGGCAATTGCGAAAAATTTTGTTTACAGAATTCCCTTATCCACTCAGCATTGAATGTTTATTATCACTTTGTTTAATTTACCAGCTATCACATTAACTCTGATTGTATTATAGTATGTTTTGTCAATCTGGTTCCAATCCGTGTCGGTGTGAGGAACGAATATGAAAATGGGATCGTTTCATTTCAAATATAGAAATATCTTTGGTTTACATGAGTGAGTAGATAAAACACCAGATTATGTTGACAATCATGCATATTTCAAGAAGTATATTATAATTCCTGCACATTACTAAATTACATTACATTTTCCGAACTATCAAAACTTTGTACAAACCCTGTATACAGATAGTGGTACAACATGTGTGACAAGCCAATTCTGGCCTGGCAAATGTATCAGTCTAGCTCCAGTTAACATCATGGACAGTGAGAGAAATCTTCAAAAATCTTTCAAAGTGAAAAAATGCTATAATCAGATTATGTTGGTGTTTAAGTTATGTGATAAAAGGTTCAACAGGGGGGAAAAAAATGTTGCCGGTTTACCTGGAAGGCCAATTTGGAACGTATTCCGCTGGAGATCTGGTGGATGATTTGGGCGTTAAGGCTGCCGCTGTTGTCCATGTCTCCCACCATGACTGGAAAAAACTGAAAAAGAGGAGAACATTCGATTAAAAGTTCATACAAGAAGAAATAAACAAACAACTTACAGATGAGATTGACAGTGACTTTATGGCAGCGTACCTCTGCTGGACCCATCTGCTTTGGTCCAACGTATGTTGCACCGAACCTGTAGGAGGAATCTCCCATGGTGCTCAGCAGCACAGTGTGATTCACCTTAAAGAGAGTTGAAAAAGAACAAAATTAAAATGTCTTTTTAACACATCTGCAGTTCGCTTCATTTGGTCTGATCCATAGTGGAACTTAGGCTGGGCCAACATGTTAAAATTGTTAAAAAATTGTCTTTGTTAATCTGTCCCAACAATCGTCAGCCTAGGTTTGGTCAAAATAAACCCGTAATTCATCAAGTCGCAGAACAGTGTCTTTCACCAGTTCTTTGGATGCAGATCATTAAATTAACAGAATAAAATGACAGAAATGACCCCCAAACAACCCCCTCAAACAAACAACCCAGCGATGGACGCCAAACACCCAACCCAAGTGGAAGTGCTGAGACACACACACGACTGAAATCTTACAGAAAACCCTGAGCTTTTAAGATGTGGTCAGGCTTTATTCTGCATATCAATCAGTCAAAGGCCAATACAAACAGGGAAGAAAACTGTTCTGATTTCTGTGGGTAAAGAAATCTAATGTAAAAATGAACGTAACTGACCTGGAAGTGATTGCTAAGGCCCTTGTTGACAGTTAGCCTGACGCCCTCCATCTGCATAGGGAACACCTCTGTGAAAAAAAACAAAAACACACAAATGCAGATATGAAACATGTGAAGGCAACACCAGGAAAAACAGGAAGTTTAAAAGCTTGCTACATATTCCCTTGCAATGCAGCTTAATATCTACTTCTACCCAGTTTCCTGTGGTATTATTTGTCAGTAGCAAGACTGTGACTTCTCCATTTACCTTTGCACTTGCGATGACACTCATCAAATGCACCCGGGTTAGGCAGAGGGCTTTCCGCCTCTGGCTGCTGTCCTGAGGCTGCCTCACTGGGAGATAAAACTGAGGAAACTGGAGGCATCCCAAAACCTGGTGGCACCGTCAGCCCCGGGACGGCAGCACCACCAGAGGCTGGTGGTGGAGGGTTGGGGGAGCTGGCAGCCAAAACACTGCCCATTCTGTGATAAAGCAAGAGAGGGTGCATGAGTGACTGGGTTAAAACCAAGAGAGGACATGAGGCTGTTATTTCCCATATTGAGAAATCTGATCTTCACGAGTACAATGGGTGGAGTGCCCCTTTAACCTTTCACACAGCTCATGCTCATTCATATGAAGTTAGAGCTGCAGCACGGAAGAAACACCGGCTTGTATTAAAAAACAGTAACATTATGTGATGGAGATGGGTGATAAAATAATGAGTACTTACTACTTTCTTTATTAAATGTTGCTAATGTTTTAAATGAACCTGCTCCACCTACAAGCCAGTATAAAAAAGTTAGCTAAGCTAGCTCTTTAGCGCCATTTAGTGCAGTGGTTAACCTGCTTGCTAGCTTGTAAACCGGCTGACAGCATTAAAACACACAGTTGCTGCCGGCGGAGGGAAACAAATACCGCTTCGTTGGGTGGCAACCGACGAATAAACAGCTAATACGTTGATATGTTTCCAGCGAAACCTCTTATTATGTAAAACACACAGGTAACGATAGCTACTCACGTTGTGATTTCCAGAGGACGATGCAGCCGGAAGTTGAAACCGGTGGCACCAAAGAAGAAGTTGCTCGACGCGTGACGCTAGGGCCCGCCTATTTCCTAAAGGCGCGTTATGATTGGACGACGAGTCGTAACTCTCAGAAATGATTGGCAGAAAGACCTGTCACTCATTTATGATGCGTGAAGAATCGAAGGCGGGATTATATGTCGTTACGTCACGCCCCCACTCAAACGCTATTTGCTAATCAGTTGGAGAGGGGCGGGACGTTACAGTCCGAGGCTACCGATTGGCGGATGATGAAAATGTCATGGATAGAATACCTTCAAGGTCAAACGGCAGCCGGAGGGTCTAAACACAAAGTCACAACCGCTCCCGAAACACAGTTTATTGAATTTGTAGCTGACGCACAGCAGCGCCTTTCTCTTTATTCAGCCACAGTTCACACAGCAGCAGCGCTCAGGAGTCACACATCCCTGTTTCCACCGTGTAGGAGCCACATCATTCATATGAATCATGTAATGTTATCACAGAGGAGAATAATAAGGACATGCGGGCTGTGGAAACACAGATCTTCTCCCTAAGAAGTTTTTTTTGGGGTATTACATTTGAACAGGATACTACATAGAAAGTATGTCTATTCTTTTTTTTTTTTTTATCAGTATTGTCACATATATAATTGTCATTACTGTGATTATCTGCTTTGTACTGACAAATGCTTCGCTCAAGATGGCTACTACACATGAATTTGTATTATATTAATATGCAGAAAGAAAGACAATATTTTTTAAATTCCTTTTCCAGTGTCATAATACTTAAGATGTATTTGCTTAGTGGATTTTTTGTTTTTTTGATAAACGTCATAAGGCATTAGTCATTTAAAAGGTGCTAAAGAACAGTTATTTTTTCACTCAATGTCTTACATAATGAACCTTTAATTTTCCTTTGTATACAAGATACAAGATCAACTGAGACCGATATGGACTGCAGGTGATTGTTGCTTGATGCCCTGTCCGTGTTGTCTCTGTATGCTTTTATCTCCTCTTGGGACCATTTCAAAAGTAACTATTGTTAACATGGGTCATATTGCATTATCCCCGGTGACGTGTATGTCCAGTATATTTGTGCATTTCTGTTCTAAATCAGTGAATACAAAAGTCTGAAGAGAGTAAGAAAAAGAGATCACAAGTCAGCGTAAATTTAAGTTCAATTTATTGAATTTTTTAACCCCTGCATGTATTTCCACATTACAACAGTAGAGGACAGAGTGATGAACACAAGTTGTTGAGATACCTTGTGCCTTTTCAGTGTGTTTCATAAGGAAAGAAAAACTAAAGCAACAAAGATGAACAATGAGAGGATGACATTTTTTGCAGTATCATCTAATCATTACTGAGTTTTTCTCCAATGGCACAAAAAGGGAATAATAGGACAGTGAGGGAGGAAAATAAACATGGAGTCTGGTTTTAGGCAATTCACAATTCAAGTCCAAAATGACGTAAAATCACTTGAACATGGGGTTGAAAACTGATTTGGGAGAAGCGGGGCCACAAAGGTACCAATACGTAGTGAGAAGACTGAACTCAGGTAAAAACTGATTACAGAAAAGAACATTTTTAAGCATGTGGGATCAACTGAACCAACATTTTTGCAAGCCAATTTAAAACCACTGTATTACCACTCATTCCTATCCATGTTGTAGAGAAAATACTGGAGCGACCTTATCCCCCAGTGACATTTAAATTGAAAAAAACAGGAAATTTGAGAGCCAATTTAGGGTCATAACACCACTGGTTTCTATCCATGTTGCAGGGAAATACTGCTGTAACTTTACCCTCAGCTTACTACAACAATTCTGCTGAGTTCACCATTAAGTTTGGCTGAAATCACCTAAAGCGTGGGTGAGTCTACATTAGTGCAGCAAATTAAGAGGTCCAATTCAATTTCGCTATGCACAGTAGAAGTATTAGGGGCAGTTCAGCCATTAATACTAGTTTTAAATCAAGGTGTTGACCTTTTTCTTGCCATTTTGCAACCAAATCTGCACCCTTTCCAATTTTTCCTTTTTTTTTTTCTTTTTTCTTTTTTTAACAGTTACCCTTTTCAAAACAGGTTTTTGACAAATATCCCTCCCACCCGTCAGCACTCCTGACTCCACAGGTCAGAGTGCACACACAGACGAAGACGTCTTAACACCACCAGATGACAAAATAAAACCGATTCACTCGACATTCATGACTGCATTGGTCATGATCTCCTTCGTGACCACAAAAAAATTCAAATTTACGTCAAATGCAGCTTAAAGAAAAGTTGTGCAGCTCTGGTCGTCAGTTCTGCAGTGCACGATAAAGCTGTTCCTATCAAAGTGTTGTCATAATGTAGCTATTTTTAGCAGTGTTGCCTTGTTCTGAGAGCTTAGGATTTACTTTGATGAGTAAATTATCATATCCGCCATATGGCTGGAAAAATACTACAAAAATTATGAAGTGCAATAAAGGGAACAGATTCCAGGCAAAAAAAAAAAAAAACTACATTAATGTTTAGTTAAAGCAACAAAAAGTAACTTCCTGACACAAAGATGCAATCACTCAACAATCAACTATCTTTGTCCAGGAAGTTGCACCTTGTTGGTTTAAAGAAAAACAGTTTATTACAACTTAATTTTTGCAGCTCCAGCCATCAGTTCTACAGCGCATCATAAAACTCAGCGTTGAGCTCTCCAACGCTACAATGCGCCTATTTTCAGTGACGCTGCCTCGTCTGAGATCTCAGCAATTACTTTGATGAGTAAAATCTTATCACAACTGATATAAACATATGGCTGGAGCTATAAAAATACTAAGTTGTAAAAAAAAAACAGTAAAGGGTAGTTTTCTTTGTGGGGGCATTTTGAGAGAAAACAAAAATATGGAAAACTCCACAACTATCCTCACCAACTCTTGATAGGTTCAGCTATAAACGTGTGTGTAATCACAAAGGAGATCATGGAATGACTGTCAGGGATGAGATCAGGGACATAAAACATAAAAAAAGAACAGAAAAGTGGAACTTTGTCATTAGAAATCAGATTTTTGTCCACAAAATTGAAGCAGGAGATGGAAAAAGGAGAACAGAGACGAAAAATCCCATCCCTGACAACTGTAACCATCCATACCGATAGTAAAGACATCGTACACCGCCAAGAGAAACACAGGACGAGTCTGCACATGAAAAACACAGAAAACAAAAAGACGCACGCTTACATGCAGCTCCGGACTGTTAACGAGACAGTTATGTTGTCATCCACGTGAGTAAACACGTTGGTTCTGGTTACTTGTGACTTCTGACCTTCTCAGAGACGAGCAGAGTCCAACAGTTCGGTTGAAGCTGCATGTAAACGTAATGATTCTTAACAGCCTGTCACAGCTTCAAACACACACGTCTCTCTCTAACACTCAAGACACACACCTTGTTCAAACAGTCGCCTGCATTTTTCACACTCACACAAACACATGATCTCTCTCTCTCACTCTCACACACACACACACACACAATCTCTCTCACGCGCACACTCATACGACATTCTCCTTTTTTGGTTTTGCTTCAATGTAAATCCTGAAAGTCTATTTCAAGAAAAAAACAAACAAACAAACAAAAAAAAATAAACAACCTCCTCCTCCTCCACCCATGAAGCAAAGTATTTTCATTTTTTTGTGTGTAGAATTGTAAACGACTGGAGTAAACAATGAATCACTTACAATTGTGTTTCCTCAAAATGATTCATAACACCTCGTATTAAAGATTGCCCTAGTGGAAAAATGGATCGAGTTGCTGAGAACAAATCGTAGCACTTTGATCGTCTCTCACAGAAAGTAGAAGATCACAGTGCTTCAACGCTTCCCAGAAACTCTCTCCTGTATAACTCCCTCTCTCTCTGGCACTTAAACCACGAAGAAAACCAGGTATTTTTGAGGGGAAAATGACTTTAAATCAAAGCTTTTTGTCTTTGCTTTAAGTACCAGAGAGAAGAAAAGATGCCCAGAGAGCATCTGATAAAACACTTGGCTTCTGCAAACCCACCCAAAATAAACCTCCGCAAGATCCCCAGTGCTAAAGCCTCACAGTCCCTCCCCCTCCAAACTGCTTTAAGCAACATCAAAAATAAATTTTAAAAGCAAAAATACTTTCTTTTTTATGTCTTTTTTTTTAGCATTACTGCTGCTCTGTAAGGGGAGGACAAAAACAAAGAAGTCACAGCTGCCTGTTCAAAGATGCTACAATTTTGCTTCCATACACAGAGCCCACCCATCATACCCCCGTCTGCTGCTGCAGAAAGAAAACTGACTTTTTCTTTTGTTAGATTGTAGTTCAATTCAAGGTCAATGTGGTCCTTTAGAGACTGAGCAGGTTTCATCCCCCTGGTCTATGAAACCATTTAATCAAAGCAAAGCCTGAAAAGGAGTTTCTTGTGCAACAGCAGCAACACCAAATGACAACTGTCAAATATAAGAGCTTGGCGTTCAACCACTGGGCTGTAGAGAGTACACATTGGCAACATATACATTCACCAACTTCAATTTTGTCACGATGGGGCTTAAAAAGAAAGTTTCACTTTAGGATTTGCAAAAAAATGCACTTTCAAAAAGATAACTGAATCTGAAGCAGTAGGGGGAAAGAAAATGACAAGAAATTCAAACTGTTGTTTTGCACCAATTCCCTCAAAAAAACAATTCACTCCTTGGACCGATCAATACTCAATTATCAGTTCAGTAATGACAAATGTGGCTATCAAACCTGTTCTGAACCAGTCTCGATGCATTAGCGGAAACCAGTTGTTTATCTCGCAGCTGCAGTGGCCGATGGGTTTACAGTATTCACCAGCTCAATGTGATTTTTTATGTAAAAGAACCTCCAGACAGCGGCAGCCACAATGCAACAGCACGAAGCCGTTATTCATTTCCCACGCCGTTTTGTGTGGCTGCAGGCTAACATCCATGAATCAGTATGGGGGCTCGTGTCTTTAGCCGTCTTCTCGTATTAAATCCGCTCATGTTTTATATATAGTGAAAGGGAAAAACAGTCACGCAGTATTTAAATAAAGCTGCCCTTTTTTATTGCAACGTTCACATTAAAAATAAACGTTCACATTCAGGATGGTTTTGAGCCGTGTTGCAACACACCTCTCAGCAGGAGTGTGTGTGTGTGTTGTCTTTTTCCCTTGCATAATGGATGTTTAAATAAACTCGGGTTTCTATTAAATTCATATTATTTGTGCTTGTACTCTGCTGCATGACAGAAGACAGCAGGCTATGAATGGATGAGTGCACATGGGAGTAAGTAAGGCACTTAAGTGACAACAACAGTGTTAAGTGGACAGAACGATGGCTGGTGTAAGTGCACCATTGTAACATTAAAAAGAGGCCAACCCTGCTGCTGGAAATGAAAACAGTCTCCAAGGACGACGGGTTCAAAACAGCCTTGATAACCATCTGCACTGCCACCTAACCACGACACGTTTTCGGAAAAATACACTGGATGCATGGTCCACTCTGAGTTTGGTGCAAAACAATTCAGTTTAACTTCCTCAGTTAATTAAAATAAAAGAATGAGGCAGCTCTCTTTGAGGAAATGCTAAAAATAAAAACAGCCTTTACATCCATTTGAAAGGCTCTGAAAACAAGTGAGAAACATGAAACTGAAGAGTTGCCTGAAGCCTGTGTGCAAGCGCTGATGTCTGTGCAAAAGCCCGGTGTATCCGACTGTCCTGGAGAAAAAAATAAATAAATAAAACTCTGATTAGACTCAGATAAGTCAGAGTTTTCATGCAAATAGAAGTCTACAAATATATATTCAAAGCATCTCACCTGTTTTAGGCGCTGTCCTGTCCTGGCTTCTCCTCCACCTCCTCCACATCACAGTCGGCACCGGACGAGTGGAACTCGGCCACGTAGAGGCTCTTGTCGATGCTGCCTGGAATGGGCTTGATGTCAGTCACCAGCTGGTCTTCAATGGCCTTCAGGTTGAATCGGTCCTCTGATGTGATCAGGTTGATGGCCAAGCCCAGGTGACCGAACCTCCCTGAGAGTCAGAGTGTGTGTTTAATAAACAAATTCACTGTGACTGAGCTACAGGAAGAACCAAATACATAAACACACTGTTTGATGCATCATTTGAACAACTTGTAATGCATTAAAGCTACTGATTACTTGTGTTTGTACTTGAGGTTTTAAACCGGTTTCCACGAATGTGACAGTGAAGCTTTAATATAATACGTCGGTGCACATTTATTGAGGAGTGAACAATGTACCTGATCTTCCAATACGATGGAGGTAAGTCTCAGCATTCTTGGGGAAGTCGAAGTTGATGACGACATTGACGGCCTGGATGTCAATACCTCTGGTGAAGAGATCTATTGGAAGAAAACAGAAAATTAGATCATCTCAGAAAACCTCTGTGCCTTTCTGGATAACACTGGAACACTAGTTTGAAAACATACAATAGTGTTTCCTTAATGAAAACTAATAAAATATTTCAGGACATGATGACGACACGGCACCAACATCATTTTGGTCTGTTTGTTGGCCACAGTATGAGAAACGCTGACGTTTCAGACAAAAACTACAACAGATGGAGACAACAGAAACTCACCAGTGCAGACCAGGTTTCTGCACAGTCCATTTCTGAAGTCGTGGAAAACACGGTTTCTGTATTCCTGAAAACAAACAAGACAAAATGTCACGAAGGAACTAAGACATCCAAAAGATTCTCAGCATTGAACAACTTTTGGCCATTTTGCTTGCAGTATACAGGTTGAGTATGTGTGTAAATGAAGGTCATCCCTCAATGATCTCTCAAGTAAACATAAAGGTTGATTGAATGATTGATTGAATACAATTTGTGAAGGCTACAAATACAAATTATATTCATTAAGATTGTCATGGCATTTTCTGTCCCGTCTATGAATACATTTCTAATTTGATCGACATCTATGACAACATTTTGTCAGAATGTGCCTCGTCCTCACCTGCATCATCTTGGCATGGATGTAGAAGCAGGAGTAGCCAAGCTGAGTGATCTTCTTGGCCAAGAGCTCCACCCTCTGAGTGGAGTTACAGAAGATAATGGACTGGTTGATCTGAAGCTGTGACGGAGAGAAGAAAAAACACAAAGAATACGTTATGGATCAATACGTCACCCTCATGTCCTTTGGTCTGATTTTGACCAAATTCTTACTTTACCAATTTGCTGTTATAAGAAGAATTGAAGCAGGAAAGATGAATAAAAATGTTCTTTTTCAACAACTTCAAATATGCTGTTGTATTGTTTTGCCACTCAGGCAATTTGTGCTCAATGATGCATAAGCAAACCATGTTTTTTACACCATTCACTTTGAACAGAAGCGTCTTTGTGACCATACGGCTGGTAGTTAAAATGCATGGATGGTTGATATAGAGTTAGTCAGTTACCCTGGAGAACAGTGTGTTGAGGCAGTGGACTTTCTGCCTCTCTGTGACGTAGGCGTAGTACTGAGTAATGCCCTTCAGAGTCAGTTCCTCCATCAGGTTAATCTCATAGGGTTTCTGAAGGTGCTTGGCCTGGAGGAGGGACACAGAATTAACAGTTTACAGTGTGAATTTAAAACAGCAAGTCGACAGCAGGTATTTTCACAAATGTACAAGCAAGTAGGACATCTAATAATTAGCTAATGAAATTAGTGTTGTTGGACGTTGGTTAGCTTTTTTAAACTGAAACCACAATTATTTACATATTTAGTCTGCACGATCCAAAGGACGCAGACGTTTACAGACTTTCGATGAAGTCAGCCCTGTAAAGTGCACAACAGACTAACACAGATCCGGGCGCAGTGTGAGAACAGCTTGGTCTGCAGTGTGAGCCGAGTGGTGCCAAGTGGCCCCGAGCCATCAGGGTTGGCTAGGCAGTGAAGCAATTAACCGACTACTCACCATGAACTTCTGCACACTGATGGGGAAGGTTGCAGAGTAGAGCAGGATCTGCCTGTTCTTGGCCAGGAAGCTGATGATATCCTCGATGAGCACCACAAAATCCTGAGACAGCAGCTTATCCGCCTGAGAGACAACGGAGACAATTATGGTGATTATGATGAACATGGAAATGATCCATACGGCTGATGATGAGCACACTGCTTAGTATCTTTACCTCATCCATCACCATCATTTGGACTCTATCCACTTTTGCCACTCCCTTCTTTATCAAGTCCAGGATCCTCCCAGGCGTTGCGATGACAACATGCACTGATGTGGAAAAAGGGGAAATGGTTAATGCCCATCGTATTTGTCTATTCACTATGAATTGTACCCTGAACCTTACTCATGTAGTAGAAGAAGTAAAACTGACCTTCACAGGCCAACAAGTAGATTAGACTTACAAATGTCTGATATTGGTGAGCCCCATGGCACTGTAGTATGCCAGTAAGATACACTGAATTCTTACCGGTCTCGTCCAGGCGCATGATGTCATCTCGCAGGTTGGTGCCGCCGGTGGTGGCCATGATTTTGACTCCTCCCAGGTGTTTGCTGATCTGGATAGAGATCTGGCTCACCTGCAGTGCCAGCTCACGAGTGGGCACCATGACGAGTGCTACGGCATAAAGAAATATACAAGTTACAACATTGTTAGAGGTTGAGAGCTTTTGCAGAGGAAGGTTGGAGGACGATAACTGTATAATCTACAGGTGGTGTCTCACCCTGTATGTGGTCCTTTTTCAGGTCTATTCTCTCCAGCAGTGGGATGAGATAGGCTCCGCTCTTCCCTGTTCCGTTCTTGGCCCGAGCCAGAATATCCCGCCCAGAAAGGGCGATGGGAATGCTTTCCTCCTGCAGGGAAATAAAAATCATTATCCTCGGTCTCATTCTTTGACTAAACTATAGCATCATATTGAAGTTAATCATAACGCTCCAACAATTTTCACACATACGTGACAATTTCTGAACTCCTAAGTTATGGATCAATACCTCAAATACATGGACAGAGAAAGGAAAGTCACTAAAAAACTTTTCTCAACAACTGTATAATCTCAATAACTGCTGTTGAGACGTGAGAGTCCCATTAAGCTTTTTTGGTGAGCAAATTAAATTTGACTGAAATGAACCATACCTGGATAGGAGACGGTTTCTCCCAACCCATCTCAAAGATGCCCATCAGGAGTTCTCTTTTGAGACAGTAATCTTCAAATTCATTCCCCTTGGTTGACGTCACATCCTGCAGTGGACACAGAAAGGTTAGGAGGACAGTAGAAAACTAGTCTGAAGCCAAAGTAAGATCAGAGAAACTGTTGCCAAGTTGGACTCACTGAGGTTTTGACCCTGGTGTCTTTGGGAGGGAGCTTTAAGCTCTTTTTCCAGTCATCTCCAAACTTGATGCCTCCTCCGTCCTGAGAGGCACCGCCTGCTATCTGGGGTGCACCCAAAGCCTTTCCTTGAGTTGTGGGTGCTGGCTGGACTGAAGCTGGTTTGGTCTGTCCTCTGAGCTGCCCGTTCTGCTTGTTCAGTCCCATGACGACTGGGCCAACGTTTTCTGTTCTGGCGGTTGCCATTTTTCCTGTTTTGCTTGCTGTTGTTTTTTTTTTTTCTTCAAAGTTATTAGATTTTTGCCTCTTAGGTTTTTCTTTTTAAAAATTCTCTTCAAAAGTAAAAAAGTTTAATAAAGCATTAACAAACAATATTCTCTATTCTTTTAAAGTCCAAAGCTTTCACAACAGAAGTCAATTCGTAGTATTTACATATACACATGTACGTGCAGTTCGGTCCCCTTCAACAACAGAGTGACTGACGTACAAGAACAACAAAAAAAAAAACACGTTTTTACACAAGAGCTCTTCAAAATGAAGAGAAATTTGCATTCATATGCATGAATCTACTTGCTCACAATATAGAAAAATTATATGTGAACAAGTATCAAAGCGTTTCAAGTCCTGAAATAGAACAACTAAGGCAATCTGAACTTGGGGAACAGCTTTTTGAATATAATCTTAGTTCAACGCTTAAATTTCTGTTTCATCAAGGTTTCCTGTTTCTGTTTGAGTCCATAAGAGTTGCTCAATATCCTTGTCCTTGGAAAAAAAAAGGATGTCCAACTTTGTACAAGTCTTTCCCCAAAATCATATAGTCTATAATGCTCGCCGTTTATTTCCACTGTGTGGATTTATGTCGCTCCGTGTCTGAGAAAAACTGAATCCTGAAATCCCAAATCATACAAGGGGTCTAGTCCAAAGCCAAAAAGCTTTCCACCCCTGATGAGTCCTCAGTGTGCGTTTTTCTGTCTCCTCCAGGTGTTCGACCTTCTCTCCCCGGACACCACAGGTCTTCAAAAGTGTGTAAAGTGTGGCCGTGATCAACTCGCTGCCTCCTCAAAGTCAGCCAACAATTCAAACTTTTCACCTACAGAAAAAATAATGCAGTTGACCAATTACTGAACAGATCAAATCAATAGAAAACTGACAGTTAAGGTAATTATTCTCAAGTAACTAAACATTTCTTCATTACATCTTAAATGCAAAGATTTATTTTGCTTTCTCAGTTTTATATCATAAATTGAACACAAAGATCTTGGAGTTGTTTAATCAGACTTAACTAGGTCTGACTTAACTAAAGCATAAAACAGCAACTCCTTTCAATTGAAAAGCTCAGACACAGAGAAAAAAAAAATTGAAATTGATCAATTATCACAATACTTACCAATTCAAACCCATAAAATGTCAATCATCCAATAATTTCAGCTCTTAACATATACTTAACCATGTTTTTAATCTTGCAACCCCTCGGTTGTCTTGTCCCCCAGGTGTGAAACCAGTTTAAAAAAAAGGTTAAGACGTCACTTTTCATCTCTGGCAACTCGTGATAGGGGCTCGTCATTGCTCACATTGTACCAGTGATGAAAAATAATTAAGTACATTAGCTCAAACCTGCACTTCAAACCTGCAATCAAATAATAATGTATGCGTTATTGTAGATTAAGATAAGACATTATTGATCGCTGGAGAAAGTTCACAAGTTACCCAGCAGTATATACAGCATTAAAATCAGCTCCACATTTAAAGCTGCACTTTGCAGTTTGGGGTAAGAAATCTTAATGAGCAGAAAAAAGGTCTTCATTAACTGACTTTTATGCCTAAAAAACTAAATAAACAATCTTCATTTGAGTGACTGAATAAAGAAACTGACCTTAAAAAGGACAACACAGTGTCATACCATTTTACTTTTTTCCTTAATTGAATAAACAAGCTGTTCTCAGAGGAAAATAAGGTCCCCAGAGCATTGTTTGAAGCTAGAAAGGTGGCAGGGTCTGCCACATATAAACAAAGTAAAACAGTATGACATTGTGTTGTCCTACAACGCCAGTTTGTGTGTTCAGTTTATTCACTCATGAAAGTTTGTTATTTTAAGCATAAAAATCAATCAATGATCTTTCTCTTCTGATTAAAATTTCTACCCAAAAACTACATAGTGCACCTTTAAGTAAAAGATCTGAGGAAACCATCCACAAATGCACTTTACAGAGTTAACTAGGACTTTAATTCAGAGTTACTGAAAAGTGATAATATCTGTTAGTTCAACGATAGACATCATAACTGTGAGAGGCTTTAGCTAATTCGCTAAATCGTTTGGTTTAAGGTTGCACAGGTGAACCTGCCAGGTGGCAGTCTTCCGAGACAGATTAGTGAAGCCAAAACTGCCAAGATTCAAAAGTCTGACCTACAGGAAAGACTTTGGATTTGTCTGAAACAAATGTCACAATCACAGTATGTCTCGAAAGTCAAAAACTGACGGTCAAAATGATGCTAACTTTCAATGTTGATGTACTTGAGCTGGATACAAACAGTCGACTTGCGTCTCTATAATAACGTCGCTAAACTTACTTTTTTCCCACGGTTTTCCAAATACTTTCTTCAAAATGGTTAAATAGTCAAAACACAAGTGTAGCTTTGGTGGGTTTTACTCAACTTGCTTTGTAAATCAGTGACTTAGCGACGTTTCCTTCATGCTGCGTCTCAAGGGGAACAACATTAGCAACGTCGGGCTACTGAGTTAAGCTAAGCAGCTCATAGCTAACTAACCGCTAAGCCGTCCAACACTCGCGTTTCAGACTTTTAATACGCTTTAAATCACAAAACATGACGATGCTAGTGAAGCGCTAAGTGACAATAACATTACACGTCGTATTATACACCGTTATGTCCTTTGTAATTTTCTCGTCAACGCTACACGGCACAATTAGCAAGCTCGTTAGCCTCAAGGCTAATTTAGCACAAATAACTCCACTCGCTAACGTTAGCTTTGGGCTAGCCAGCTCACAGCAACTCGGATGTTTTTAACGGAAACTGGCAGCTTCCAGGTCACCACAAACCTACCTTAGTTTCTCTGTTATTTTACAAGGGATGCTCGGTGTGCGGTTGATCCACTACTTTCCTTACAAGTCGCTTTAATAACTGAATTTTACTTGGAATAAATCGCCTCTATTGTGTTTCTTCTTCCTTTAAATCAACATGTCCGCCCTCTTCTTCGTCCTCTCTTCTTCGACGCCTCTGTCATGTTTATTACATGTGAGACTGGACGCCGCTGCTGCCCCCTGCTGTCACACCTGGTTACTGCTGTGGAGGAGTCAGACAACTACATATCTGTGTATTCTGTGTATTTGTCTCCATTAGTGGCTGAAATATTGCAAGAATATGCTGCTGGAGCTAAAACCCTGCAGTGGTCCTTTGCTTTGTGTCAGTAACAGTATGCCAATGACATAAAAACATCTGTCATATTACTAAAATAAAGAATTATACGTGATAAAAATAAAATGCAAATGTATATTTAACTTTCGTTTATGGTTTTTCACTGTTAACAAGCAATGAAATGCTTCATAATCTATTTGCAATTGTTTATTGGAAAGTTGCAACTTGTAAATGGTTAAGTGCATCTGATGTTTTTAACCTTTACAATTGATTTATGAACCAGTTCTTAACACTGTTAACTAAATCTAATAAGCTATACATTTACCATTTATTAATGATGGTTAGTATAAAGTGTTGCACGTGTCAGTAAGTTCTTTTTAGCAAATAAGTTTAATACATTTAAGTCAAAATTAGCCATATTTGTTTTTTTTTTAAAAAGAATCAAATATTTGACGATTAATTTCAGTTAATTGATTTTTGCAGCTCTTAACCTGAGCTGAGATTTTGTTCTAAATTCAAGATTCGAAAGCTTTATTGTCCATTAATGCAGATGATGATGAAGGAAATTTGTCTTTCACTGGTGCATGGCTCATATAAAGTACAATAAAGTAAATATAATAAGGTTTAATTTCACTCAAACTTACCTTTGATACCAAATGAGATTCATATCATAATGGGAACTCTGGCAACAGCAACAAGGGCAAAAATTGGATTTGGTGGAGTTGAGTGTTGGGAAACATTAAGCTTTAAAAAATAACCCTAATTCTGAGATTGTTCTCCTGGTCAGGTTAAGTATTATGCTGTTTGGCGTTGAAATGTGTTTCCATTTGGTTACTTTGTCAGTAATTCCTCTGCAATACAAGCTTGTGTACAGTAATAACAACAACCATCTGCCCGTGAAAACCCAATTCAGCAGTGTTTCTACATAAAACACGCTGTAATAACCACTATTTATGAAACTACATCATTTCCAACTTACGTGTATTATACAACAGTAGCAGGGTCAAAAGGTTTTTTCAGGTGGCGGCACAGAACAGTCGAGACATTCTTGCAGTTTTGATTTAATCCAGACTTTAAATAAAACAAAACTGATAAATATTGACATTAAGAAATAATAAGAATTATTTTACAGTTTTACAAGTTACATTCACACCCACATACTGCTGGTAGACACAACACGAAGGCCTCCTTGTCAGTTTGATGTAAACACTTACACAACCAGGTTCAACATTAAATCAAATATAATAACACTACAGTGTATCTGGACTGTTTCCAGTAAGTAAACCTTTAATCCTGGTCAGTTTGGTAACGTAGGCAAAACTATGTTTCATTTAATGCAAATACAGCAGCGCTTTAAATTCAAGGCACAAAAGCTTAAATCTCTGACGTGTATCAGTAAGAAATTACTGCTCGGGCTGGTTAGGGTGAACGTCCGTTATGTTGTCATTGTGCGCTTGGTCTCGATCAGGATCTTGGTAGAAAAATACTTCATTGTTTCCTATCTTGTCATCGTTGAGGATAATTTTAGAGCTGGTTAAAGAGAGTTTTAATGTCTCTCTCGATCATTATTGCCTACAGGAATTTTGTGCGGTAAAGGTTTCGAGTGCAGGATCCCTAAGCTTCCTCCAGTTTTTGTACATCTTCATTATTCTCCCTCAATTGTTTCCTTTTCTTGAATTCATTGCGTCTCTCACCACATACTCTCACGTCTCTTTTTAACCCTAGATCAACAGCTTCATTAGCCCGATGGATTCGTACTCTGATGAGTATCTTCCAGCTTTGGCCGTTTGCTGAGAGCAGGCGTCGGGTTTTCTTGCTGAAAAATCTTCCTCATCTGCTCCACGCAGATTTCTGAAGCCACCTCCGTCTCCTTGGCGAGTTGCGACAGGCTGAGGAAGCCGTGAGGCAGGTCCTCCACCACCGTCAGACTCACAGGCTGGCCCATGTCTCGGAGCTTTTTGGCAAACATCACCGAGTCATCCAGCAAGGCGTCCAGAGCAGAGGCCTGTGAGGAGACACGGAGAAATCAGGAGACAAGGACATAGCTGGGAAAAACAAACCCTGCTGGGAAAGCTTGAATGATATTGATACTGATGTCAGTTACTGGGAGTTTAAAAAATCTCGTTACAAAATATTGGTCAATAGTAATTGTTTTTTTTACATAAACATGAACCTCGGACATGTACAGTGGGCCATTCACAGTTGAAGAATCAACTCGTCAGTGCTCTCTAGTGGTTAAACCATATAACACTGTTGAACAACACCTAGTTTGGTATTTCTGCACCTAAATTTCTTGATGCTTATTTGTCGACAAATCAGCCTGACAGATTTATCAGTTAGCCCCGTAATGGACCCAACAGGTATGAAAATGAAGCTGGCTTAGGATGTGTGTGTTTGAAACTGGACTACACTGAGCTAGTGAGAACAGTTTCCTTTTTTTTTTTTTACTTAAAGTAAAAGGAAATGCCAATTTAGTCTCATTAGCAGTTTAAAAAGCCAATGTTAAAACTGCTGAAGTTTTGCATGTTTAAAATAAATGAAGCTAAGTGATTAAACTGTCCTTCTCTCTCTTACCACTATGTGTACAGGCGGCAGGCCTCTCAGCAGGTTGTTAGGAGACAGCAGGGGTGACACAAACGGGTTCCTGATAATGGGGGATGAAGTTGGGCGAACAAAAGCCAGGCACTCGGAGCGCATGGGCTCAAAGCCCTCTGGGTAATCCATGCGATCTCCGCAGTTTGGTGTGGAGGCGTGAGTGGATGTCCCGCGAGTGTTGTTGCTCTGAGACCTCACCGGCGCTGATGACAGCGAGCGTGTTCCACCTGAAGTCCTCATGGGGTCCAGAAAGGACTGGATCCAGTTGGAGGCTCCCTGTGTGAGATCACTAAGCAGCACAGCAGTGTCTCTGCCCAGAGAGCTCAGACTGCTGCTTCCCACCACAGGCTGCACCGTCTGACAGTCTGCACCTGGGAAGGAGACGATGTGAAGTGATTAATGAGGCTCTTCAGGATACAATCATGGCTTGTATGAGGTTTTTCAGTAGCCACTTAAAACACTGTAGATGTGTCAGTTTAATTTTTGCTGTGACAATATCAGAGGGTAATGTAATGTTTGTATTGGTGAAAATTTAAAAAAATGAAGGGAATATTATAAAAGTGTAACAAGTTTCTTTCTCCTATGTGTGTGTGTGTGTGTTACACTCTCAGGCAATGTTACATAACACAGTACATTTAAACCAAATTTAGAAATCAATCTATCTGGATTAATGAGAGTGCAAATTTAGAAAAAAGTCATGTTTCCATTACTGCAGGCAATGGAAACAAACCTCTCTCTCACACATGGTGACAATAATTACACAGAGATCAGCTCCCTGACATGTGATCTGAGATGAGCTCAGAGAAGCAAAAATCTGTCACTGGTTCCAAGAAATAATTCCTGGATCCGTCCCTTTATCTGGATCTGCACCAAAACCAAAACCAACAAACAAATGGGCACAGGTGAAAACAAAACCTCCTTGGCAGAGGTAATAAAACGGAAACCAACTGTACCAACTGGTATATCGTTTACTGAGACTGGGATGTCTACATGGCTGTGAGTCAATTGCCTTCCCAAACTGTTGTGTTTAAACTTTAATATCTTTTCTTAACTTATTTTATCTGACGAATACCTCTCATGTTAAAAAGAAACCCGAGAACATATACTGAAACTAATAAAAACAAACCTTTTTAAACTTTAAAACTAAACTCAAAGTAGCAAACTAAACTGAATTGAAAACAAAATTAAACGTGAAATACAAACAAAAACTAATGAAAAACACAAATCTATAACAGCTCTGGTCTTTGCATAACATCCTCTGTTTTCTGTTCCAGTGGCGCCGGAAAGTGCTCTTGTGTTAAATGAGGCATCAAACAGCACACACCTTCAGCTCTCCTATTGTAACCCCTACATACCTGCATAGGCATTGAGGCACTTTGTGAGAACACCCAGAGGCAACAGCGGGTCAATGAGCGTGAGCAGGCGGGAGGGCGAGGCGTCAGTGGTGAGCAAGGTGGCGGGGTAGGCGGCCATGATGCCGTCAGGGACTCGGATGCCGTTGGATATGGCCTTCATGGACACGGTGACGCAGAGGTTTCCTCCGGCGCTGTCCCCGGCCAGACAAACCCGCTCAGCTGTGGAGCCTGAGACACACAGACAGGACTGTTAGCATCTGAATAATAAGGTTTGTTTTAACTACATTCATAAAGTACAAGGATGGAGAACAGGCAGGATTTATCCAAACCAGTTTACACTGCCATTACTTACTGAAACGATAGGTCCACTGTAGGATTACCTGCTTTCCCTGTGTTTAATCTGTTTGCTTTGCATGTCACTGACCTTTGGACAGTTGTTGGACAAAACAAGTGATTTGATGATGTCACATGTAACAAAACAAAAACTGAAAACATATTCAACAGATAACTAAGATAACAGATTAACATTTAACCTTTAATCCCATCATTATCAGTTCCCTAATGTACCATCTTTCTTTCCTTTTCTCCACCTTTTCTCCACATGACATCCACATATGAGACCTTCCCTGTTCCATGATCTGATTATGTACAGATAACATTTCACATGCCAGTTTCAGTACATAATGTGCCCCTCCTATAGGAGCTTCTATAAAAGGGACAACCAGTCACACCACATATGAAATTAGTACAAAGTGTACATGTGCTGCCTGCACCTGCAAAGGCAACATGGAGCATTTCTTAAGGTGTAAAGATTCTCTGTTGCTTTCTGTACAAATATATCCATGTATAGATCTGCTTATGTACTGTAAATGTAGTCACATATATTTGAATTTTTGCCCAGGAATATATTTGTGGCTTTGAAATCACATATTCTGATACATTTGTAACGAGTGTGACGTCATAAACATACCCAGTAGATGACAGTTATTCAGAGCCCAACAGTAGGCGTAGAAACATTCCTCCAGAGCTCTGGGAAAGGGCGCTTCGGGGGACAGAGAGTAGTCCACGGAGAGTATCGGTACGTTCAGCTCCTTTGACCAACTCCGAAGATAATTCTGATTCATGAGGAGGTGGACAGAGAGCAGAAAACATTAACAGTTGCTTATTTTGACTGCATTTAATAAATAATTTGTTACTTTTGCAGACTGTGAAACACTTTGTAGGACTGAGTAGTAGTATTATTATAACTGGAAGCATTAATCACATTTGCAAACAACTAATACAGATTAAAATACAGCAGTCTTTCACCAGCAATCTGTTCTGTACCTCATGGGATCTGGAAGTCTGGGCTACGAAGCCCCCTCCATGGAAGTGGATGAGCAGCCAGGGGGAGCGAGGCTGCTTCTGCACCCAGGGGAGATGGGACGCGGTGATGGGGGGAGGATCGTCTCGAGAAAATGATAGCAGCTCCTCACTGTCCTATAAAGTAAGAAACAGAGAAACTGTATAAACAGAGATGAGCAAGAATACGTCAAACAGTATCTTGTTAGGAAATTACAAATACTTTCTTATTATATATGTGACAAATCAAAATGCAAAATACTGGCATGAGAAAATGTATGTAGTTTCAATAGGCAGTAATAAGGAGGTAATTTACGGAAACTCTATTCAGTTTTTTTCAATTTCCAAAGGTCACTATTGTCTGTTTTAGTTTTTTTCTTTTACATGTTCCTTACACCTCTGTCCTAGACCTGCAGAGTCTCACCTGTCCTTCTCGCAGCTCATGGGAGATAAGGCGCATGTGGACTGGCCCGGGACCCCAGTGGGCTATCGGAGGAGACACGGTGGCTGTTAGACTGGGGTCTGAGGCCAGTGGGAGGTGTAGAGTGACAGGAGGCAACGTCATGGTGAAATTCATCTGCACTGGGCAAGAGGCTATTCTGCTGAAGCCCTGCACGGAGAGAGACATGCAGGAGAGGGTTGAGCAGTGAAAACATGAAAGAAGACATCAGCTAATTTGAGTCAGTGGGAGAATATTTGACCCTGCCTACTGCTATAAGGCCGGACTCTGTGAGGTTCCAGAAGGACTTCCAGAACTGCATGTCCAGGTTCTGGGTAATGCGTTCAAACTCTGCACCCCGCAGCTCTGGATCCATGACGTACTTCCCTGATGTGAGGAGGGAGAGGGCGGCCATACCTGGAAGAAGATGGATGATTTAAAACACGAAAAGGACCTTCCATCAAAACCAGAAAGACAAAAAGACAAAAACAATGACTAACCCAAGCCAGACTGCTGTTTCCCATACGTCTCTCCATATGAAACCATGCTTATGACAACAGTCTGGAGGAAGGGACGTAGAGTTGGTGAGAACTGTAAAAAAAGACAGGTTTAAATGATTAAAATAAGGGACACATATCATTTCATAATGAGGCCAAAACTGACTATGAAGTCTCTTGAAAATAATTTAATTGGGATCTGACGTTAAACTACATATTGTGACTAGACAAAAGGTGCTCAATAAGCTGACAATCAATCATTTTGCGAAGAAAACCAACTCCAACACGGTAAAATTAAACTTGTCGGTACAAAATAAAAGCAACTGGTTTGATGTTTTTGCTGGCTGACCTGAAAGCCCAGACAGCGGCCGTAGAAACAGGCTTTGTGCATGGAGCTGTACTCCTGCACAAACTTGCGGCTCAGGTCCCTGTCCTGCAGGGAGTACAGCTGGCCGCACTCGTTGTCGTTGATGAGCTGCTGGGCGAGGTGGAGAAGGGCACGCAGCTGACACAGAGCGCTGCAGTACGCCTCCATCTCAGAGGCGTTGTGCTCGGCCCTGAAGAAGGCACTGTTGTAATTAGAAGCAATGTAACGGCCCTTGTGAATGATGTGCAAGAGGCAAGACTGCAAGACCTGAAAGAAAGAAAAACAGATAGGCCTGTAAACATTTCAAGGATCAGGGTGGTGATAAATGTTTATATAAAAAACAAGACTTAATCTTAGACATAAATTTGCTGCTTTAGATGTCTGACTGTTTGACTATTTAAATCTGAGAGGTTCAGTATAAATGAATCTTTTCCTTCCACATGCAACAAATATGTAATTAACATTCAACGTACACTGGAACATGTCATTAAAATTATACGAAACTGTGAATGTCATACAATAAAATGCTTGTTTTACATGTGAAAATGTGTCATATTAAAACGGTATTTTTGTATCAAAGTAAAACAATTGCATGAGTAAATACTAATTCAAGCTTAACTTTTCATATATTGATATTACAAAAACAAATGCAGCCCAAGACGCAAGTATCAACAGCTTGAGATGAGAGGCAACAGGTTTCAGGGGAAATTTAACTACCAAGTATTATGAAATCTAAGCTACTAATCATTTTAATCACACTGTCTTCAGTGAAGTGTAAATATACAGTATTCACATAAAATTAATGTTTCATAAGCAGAAATGATTTACATTGAATTAATTGGCATTGGTCATTTTTAAAATATCAAAAATTAAACTACAGTTTTAGTTTTCACTGTTTTCTGAAGCTGTATAGACCAAATGATATGAATGAAAACAGTAAATATACTTGTTTTTGTTTCTTCTACATTCTGTCAAGGGAGGTGGCCCATCAGAGTAACAACATTGCCACCACAGCTAGATAAATAAGACATTGTACATCTTGATCTTGATCCCAAATCAAAACAAAACATCCCCAACACAAGCAATCATAAGGCCGAGTGCATAGATTAAGCCCTTCAATCATGATTCTAATGAACAGATATGAACGACATCAATATTAACAATTTCTCCCTGGGGATTAATAAAGTATTCTGATTCTGGTTCTGATTAGTGCTGAAATAATTTCGCACAACAACCAAAACTGAGACCAATAGGCAAGGATGTGGAACAAATACCAAAATAGGCCCTGCCAGCACTGCTTTAATCACAGAGGAAGCATTGATAGGTTTAACTCATTAGTACAATCACATCTCAAATAGCAGCCTTTAGTGGGACAACACATCCAGTCAGTGGGATCAGTCCTACCTTAACCAAGGTGCGGTAGCCATTCCCAGGCGTTTGTTCGTCAAAGTCATAATGGTGGTAGACGGCGGTGAAGCTGCCGACCACAGGCTCCAGGGCTCGGCTGTGCTCCTGAATCTGTCTCAAACACGTGACCAGGCGATTGGCAACATTGCCGTACGGCAAATCAGAAGGCCCACACAAAATAGCAATGTTGTCTTCACATACTGTTTCCAAGGCTGCGAACACAACCGTGTAATCCATGTCTGAGGCTGAGGGAGAAAGAGAGACAAGAGCAGAGTCAGGGATTTGTTTAACCTCCTCTATTTATTGGCCTGAGTAGCTATCGACACAGCAGACATGTGATGTGAACTGAACATCTTAAAGGAAAGAGACCATAACCTAAACACTGATTCTGACATCATCCCATTGCTTTGGTGATTATATTCTTATCTGTTTGGTCAAGGGTTGAAGTCCCAGCACAGCCTGAGGATAGCACTTTAAAAAGAGGCAATAAAGACAAGCTGGCTGTGATGGCATCGAGAGCTGGAGAGGATTTTCATTAATAGTCCAGATAGAGCATAAACTCACGGCTCTGTACAAGTAATTCCTCTTAAATGTCAGTAAAAACACAAAGAAAAAGATTAGATAAAATGACTGGAATGTGGTGCTCAAACATGCATGTCCATTGTAAGATTGATTGAAAATATTGAAAACCTGAACATCAATACTCTGGTTTTTCCAGATAAAGGACAAAGGCTGACAAAAAAAGGTTACAGCTTTGGGTTCTGATGTGAAGCCAACAATATAACAAAGGGATAAATGGAAAATTGACCATTGGTTTGTGACATTTCAACTGAAAGTGCGGGCCTGTTCTGCAAAAACAGAGGCCCCATTGTAGATTCCTGGAATTAAGCTAGCACCAGAATAAATTGTTACACAAAGTGTCTCTTTTTCAAGGGCGTTACAAATTAAGTTAATACTAAGTTGTTTTTAGCCTAGTTTAGGCTTGGACGGTATGATGACGCTTTCCAATATCATTTAGACTTTAGATAAATCTAATGGAGCCTGAGTGATATCATCAGTGCACTGAAACAGTTAACCTCACTGGTAATTTAATCATTTTATACCTAATATTTATCACATCAAGAATGTTTTTGTGAATTTAAATCTCCAAAAAAAGCTTTCATATTGGCCAGGCTCTAATTTATAAATCAGCTGGAGCAATACTTTGACTGATATTAGCTTATAACAAAAATGTTGGTACTGGCAAAAACATCAACAGATAAGTAACAAAAAAATTCAGCATAGAAATACATTTTAACAATTATCTAACACATATATTTGTATTGTAAGTGTGACAAAGACTCTCATTCATTAGTCAGGTATTTAATTTGCCAAGAAAAGATCATTTGACCCATAAATCTCCATTTCCTTAGCTGATTTTCCTAAAAAAGTACTATACTAGAATATATATCAATATAAAATCACACATACCATGAGAGAGGATTTGATATGATTGTAGTTACATCACCGAGCTACATCAAAACCTCGTGAGTATTTGTATAGGAGCCTGTTCTGCAGTGTGGCCGCAAATGTTATAAAAGTGGAAAAATCTTTACTGTGTCAGCAGCAGCTGTCAGCGTTATAGCCTGGAGTGGGGAGAGAAATCAGGACACTCTACTGTTGATGTCACAATGTTCATACACTGGAGGCTTTATCACAGTTTTAACACTTGCTTAATTGTGTTTTTTCTGTTTCGGCTCAGCAGGCTCAGTGCAGAGCTTTTTAGGTTTTAACCTAATCCCAAACTAACAACTGTAGAATGTGAAAAACTCCCCAAGTCTTTTAAATAACCCAAAATCCCTGCAAACAATACTGAAGACATAACATCACAGTCTCTGATAACAGATAAACTTCTGTCTCAGGGAACTGCATCAGAGAGAATGATTATTTGTGGTTATAATTAAGTGCCGAGCTCTGAAACTCTGTTATGGAAGCAGAGATAAAAGTGATTCAGCAGTCAACCCTCTAATCTCTGACTATCTTCTCTTTAAAGCTTATTGATAAACTGTAAAACATCCTGTCTCTTTTATAAATCTTCGTCCCAAGTGTTTGATATCCACATGTGTAGTATATAAGCTGTTTTAGGAACGTGTTACTTCCTAATATCTCTATCGACATCTGCCCCAAATATTGAGACAATATCAGTCGGAGAGAAAATCATTTTAATTAAACATTTTAATTAAACATTAAAGGTGCAATGCGTAATCATTTTAGAGTTAGAGTTTTGAGGTTATGCCAAAGACATCTACAGTATATGTTGTGTTGCAGAGATATCTACTGAAGCCCCGGCCCATCCTTAAGCGTAATACCACTCTGAGCTCTCAGTCTGGACCACTAGCTGCATGGCTAACTGGGCTAACTAGTTTACAGCATCTACAGCAAGGACGTTATATTAAAACCTGGATGCGATGCAGACGAAGCCGAGAAAGCTCGACTTCTGCGGGGTAATCTCTACCGCACGTATTCAAAGGGCCACATAACCAGGAAGTAAACGCAGAAGCAAGAAAACTTATATGCACTATGCGAGCAATTCTCATTGGTTTGAACGGGCGCCATCTTTGCATCTGGTATCTAGTTCTTCTGTATAAATCTATGGGCTTGATCTACAGTAAGCAGCAGTTAGCGGTTACTTTTGGTGATATGCTGCCCCCTATGTGTTTGGAGCATGAATTTGAGGGGTGGCGTTCTTACATATTGCACCTTTAACAATAACAGGATTATTGTTTTTAAACAGTATTCGGTCAATACAGCAGCACACAATCATTACAACATCTGAGCTACGAATAAAAAGCTAAATCAAATGAAACATTAAGAGCAACCAGGTGTATATTATTATTTTGTTTTCAGTTTCTGTTTTGCATAACTCAGAGCCCCCTTTTGTTTCCCAGCTCAATCTCACCATTTACCAAAAATAAAAAAAATCCTGGGCTGTCCTCCAAAAAAACCAAAACGGCTGATAATGACGTAAACCTGTCAACAGGCTCGCCTGTCACTGTCCCACACTGATGTCCGATATCAGTTTACATCGCAGATATCGGCCTAGTGTTTTAAACACCTCTCTTCTTCAGGGTAGGACCAGGCGTTGTACTTCCTACATTCCTTCACACAAACGTCACCGGTAAAAAAAAAACGCTGCCCAAACCGCTCTAGCTAGCTGTCGAGCGACCGTTTGCTACCGGTGACAACTTCACCCACAAGTTGGGAGGACTTTTTAACCGTCACCTCAGCCTGTTGCTTTCCGTCTCAGAGCCGCCGGAAAAACGGCTGAAACACGGTGACATCGACTCACACTCGTCGCGAGCATCCCACGCCGCGACAAACCGCTAGAAAACACGGCACACACGACGGATATGCGTACATGAATACATGCGTGTTTTCCTCTTACCGACCCGCATCCTCTTCCTTGATGTTCTGCCGGCGTGTGTGTGTGTGTCATGGATGTATTATTAGTGGATACAGGACCGGAAAATGGCCGCCGTTGATTTCAACGGAGTTGCTCGCCTGGCGCATACGCCGAAAAAGTTTCTGACTTCCGGGTTTACTTCCGCGTTATGGGGCCCATAGAGCATGCGCAGTTGAGTCACCCCCCATGATGCTCTGGGGCCTCCCATCATGCCCTGGGGCAATGAGAACGAGCAAATTGCGTTCTGGACAAGCGCTGCGCGCTCATGAGTGCTTGTGGATGAGTTTGAGCGGTAACGACAGATCTACACAATCAAATGATGGATTTATAGCGCACATCAACCGACGATGTTCTCAAAGTCATGGTTATAGACTACACGTGGTTAATTTGTGTTGTGTTATTATTTCTAAGTAAGGATAAAACGTTGTTCTCCGCTGTTTTCCTAACCCTCCTCCCGGTCGTATGCTTTTGTTTCAGCGAAGTCAATCGGTGGATCGATGGATTATCATATACATGTTGTGTTGTGTGTATTTGTGTAGTCTGATCTGTCATAAACAACAGATTACATGTTACGGGGCGCGTTTGTGTCGCGGACTCACGGTGCCACAGAGATGGGAACTTTTTTTTTTTCTGTGGCCAGAGCGACTGTCTGTTTAGTGTTTCATACTGTACACAGTGACTCAACTACATCACACACTGATGGCACTATAGTCTACACATGTGAGACACAGTAATTATGGCACATGTTCCACCAAACACTAACAAAGTGATACAGCATGTCCAGTCTCCTCTATTCAGGATCCTGACTCTCCCTTTCAGGCGGAGCTGCTGTGATGTGTAAACAATGTTGTGTGCGAATCCAATAAAGTACAAATATCTCTACCGAAGTGCAAGTGCCATTATTCATGTGCATTAAGTTGATTGTGTATATGTATAAAAAATAATTGTAAAATATTTCCAAGGCTCAAACAAATCTGTCCCAAGTAAACATTGTTTAATTTGTGATTACAGTCTGCAAACCTGAGAAAAATAGTTTGTAAGAGCCAAGTGAGAGAATAACATGTGACTGCATGTTGACTTGTTTCTTACTTTCTTTAAATAGAGAACGCTTTGACATTACTTAAGTAAAATGTGCATTTCTTAGTTAATTGTATCTTATATTTTTCTATTTTATTCATCTTTATTATTTATTGCGTTGTCGTTTATACTTGCATCATCATCATCAGCTCTGCTGCAGACTGCATGACTCCAGGCCGTCAGACTGAGACGGTTCAAACCGTAATAAAAGGTCGTTATGACAGGATGAAAAGGATATTAAACAGTCATCAGACCCTGGTGACACACATCACCGACACTATCACATGCATGGTAAATAACTTTTAGACTTTTCCACAGCAGTGGCACTGGCAGTAAGTGAAAATGCGGTCATTCAGCGGGTGATTTAACGCCAAAATACCTTTAGAACTGCATTTAAAATACATGGCATTAAAATATGAAACTTGTATCACAACGCTGTCTTGAAAAAGACTCACCCTGGAGTCATTTAATTCACTTTTCCCACCACGTTTAGCCCCGTTCAGAGCTGTCATTCAGCCAACAGGCATCCTCGCTCCCGAGACACAGCGCGACCGCGCTTGGGAGTGCACGCACACAGCTGTGACGTCACCATGGAAAATGAGACTTTGGGGGGGCTTTTCTGGCCTTTACAAAACTTTGTGACGGTTTAAAAGTCCATGACTTAAAAATATGGAATACAAAGATTAGCAGTTAACAGTGGTGACAGCTGGAGGTGTCCTGAGAACAGTTTTACAGGCTTCTCTTTTACTATTACGGCTTATGGGAAAAATGCTTTCTGGGCCCCATGGGATTTTTTGTTGCAATACCGCGAGTGGCCACTGGAAAAAATCGGCGTGCCTGCTGAGAGGCTTCGTCATATCCAGGTTATATTATAGATCCATGGTGTGTGTGTGTGTGTCCCGCAGAATGCTGGGTAACGTCATGTGAGCAGAGCGCGAGGCGGAGAGGCAGCGAATGCGCGCGCCCACTTGGGGATCCTGTTAGCATGATGAATCAACAGGTAGGCTAGCTAACACACACACACATAGACAGGGAGGTGTTATTAGGAATCACGGTCAGATTTTCATGATGAAAAGTATTAGAAAGACACATTTTATTCCTTGGGATGAGTTTAATTAAAGTAGGAGTGATTATCTGATAAATACAGTAATTTACTGTATGTATGACAGTTTGTTCCCGAAGGTGATTTAACGTTAGCATAGTGTTATTGTAATTCAGAGTGAGCTGCAAAGCAAATATATGGAAGCAAAATCACGCCCGAAAATGCTCATGGTGAATCAAAAAATGACACCGCCGTGTTTTGTTTTAATGTAATTATAAAGGTGCAATATGTAAGAATTGTCCACTTGTTGAATTGAATACTCAAACAAAGAAACAGCTCATTACTGCCAACTGTAGCTGCTGTTTGCTAGTTAGCTCAATTAGCCATGCAGCTAGCGGTTCTGGCTGGGAGCTTGGAGCACCTGGGAAGCTTTGAACCTGGACAGACCAGGGCTAGCTGGTGGTAGCTGGTATCGTACCGTGTTCACTTGCAAGACAAATATATGGAAGCCCCATCATGCCCGAAAATGCTCTTGGAGACACCAAATTTCGACTTGTCAAAGTGCGATCG
The DNA here is from genome assembly GCF_965226575.1 of Pagrus pagrus. Classification (NCBI taxonomy): domain Eukaryota; kingdom Metazoa; phylum Chordata; class Actinopteri; order Spariformes; family Sparidae; genus Pagrus; species Pagrus pagrus. Next base: position 6,799,017 of record NC_140201.1, on the reverse strand, counting down.
CCACCATGTTTTGATTTAATGTAATAGAGAGCCAAAGTCACGCCCCTTCCTGGTGGACCATGAATCTGTGATATGTTCTGAAATGATTATCATACCTTAAAAATCTCATACTGTTGTCACTAACAACATTATGTAAGGCTCTCACTCTGACAGTAACAGTGAGTGAGTTAAATGGGATCATTTACTTTATTATTTACGCCTGTGTTTTACCTACTCTTACAGGTCAAATTGTAGCTTTATGGTTAAAAAAAAAAAAGGCCCATGTCCTGCTGCTAAGCCTGCCAGCTTACAGACGTCTGCAAAAATGTTACCATGACTAGTCATATTCTGTGTGTTGTTTGGCATTCTTGAACCTCATAGCTGTGCAAACACAGAATACAAGAGGTACATGCTGGCTCACTGCAGTTGATCATTTTCTTTTTTGTGTGTATTTGTTATGAGGTTATGGGAGTCTCTAGTGGCCGTCAGATCACTTGCAAAAACCTAGGCATAGGTTAAGTTTTGCTCTACAGAGGGGCTGGACTTGGACCTGGACCTAAATGCTCGTATTAGGTTATGAGCTCGAACACAAGTAGAGGTGCTGGTTAAACCTGAGATAGTGTCAGGTAATTTCAGCTTTAATGTTAAGGTTTTGATCACCTTCTGGAATCATGTGGTGCATCGAGTAGTTAGGATGAGTGATTCTCAAGAAAGCTGCAATGTTGACTGCACAATGCAAATAGAGGACTTGTATTAGTCAAACAAATTGTAGTTCCCATACCGGGAGTCGAACCCGGGCCGCCTGGGTGAAAACCAGGAATCCTAACCGCTAGACCATATGGGATGTGCTCATATCCGTGACTTAACTTCTAACTTGCTACACTGTTCAGTTCCATTGATCTTCATATTGCAGAAAATCAGCTGTAGGTTTTATGAGAGTTCAAGAATATCAGATTGGTGCATGTATCAAAGGTCACCTTAGTGATCTTGTGTTGCCTCAACATTTCTGTGTTACTTGCTTGAAGTGTAAACCTAAACACGTCCTTCATTCGACTGATGTCCATGCAGGTTTCACTGCTTTTATTTAGCATCCTCTTCTCTGCAATCTGACACCATAAACAGAATGTGAGGCTGACGAACGTGCAGTGACTTTTCCCTAAACAGCTACATTCAGTAGTGGGAAAAATACAGTTGTATTTGTTGTGCCAAGTCTCAGACTACTTAAGACCTCCTTACCCTCCTGCCACAGCTATGTCATGTTCCTTTTTGCGGACATAAAAATATGGCAAAACTATTTAAAAAACATTACTCGTGGAGTGTGTGTGCAGGAAAAATGCTGAGTCACTGGACATTTCTTAACTTTGATATATTATATATAATAGAGATAAGCATGTCTAATCAGTCTACAAACTATTGCCTGGGACACGCACTAATCCAAATGTAAATACTAAATACTTGTTAATGATCACGATCACAGGAATGCAAAAATTCCAGGTTTTATTTTTTTTTGTGTCTGACTCTCGCTTATGAATGCTGAGTCAGCATTCTCTACTGTAAATCATTTGATATGCAAGTCAGTGCTTGATAAAAACGATGATAAAAAGATTTCATAGTCTGTGACTTAAATCTGTAGAGTGACAGATTGTATATAGACTTGTGTCCGAGTTTGGTGTGCCCCCATAAGTCCAGTATTGGTTGCCCTCTAATTTGAATTTTCTGGAAGAAGAAATTTCCAGTATGCAGTGATAACGACTACAGGAAGGCAGTTTGACCCGTTTGTCTTCCTTATTGGAAAGGAGAGCGTGCACCCCAAACATCCCCTCCTCTTGCCACACTGCACAACAGTGTCTGTGTTGAGCCTTCATTGCCACTATAGATGTGTGTTTAGGTGACATAGACTTGTAAATGAACCTTAGTTTGGACGGGCTGTTTCTTTTCCATGAGTCATTCAACAATGACTTTGCCTACCTGTCGGACACAATCCCTACAGTTACAAATTAATCAGCCATATCAGCTCCTATTGTCATTGAAGAAATCCTTGGGATAAGTTAAATTTGCGTCATTAAGGAAATGTGCGATCAGGGCCTTTCCAGAAATCATCACTTCTACACAAAAGAAAGTGTTTAAATAAGTATTTTCCTTATAACTGGTTTCCTGATATCTGTGTCATTGGCGATAGATAGGGATGTTAACTGACTGAACGTATTTTCACTGATTCTTAATCTCTTCCGTTTGACACGTTTTCCTAATCTATCAAACAAAACAAGGCCTCTTTCTCCCTTCCTGTTACTATGAACGGCATGAAGCAGACAATAAGACTTGACTTAACACATCAGACCACAGTGACACCTGCACAGGCGGTTTCATGCAGGTGTCTCTTTCCTGACACCGGCATGGACTTCAGGAGAGCTGTTTGCACGGCAGCTCTGTTGACAGTTTATGAATAAACCGGCTGCATTGATTGCTACCCTTAAGATACATCTGACATCTGTATCTAAGGTCAGTGGTAATGAGAGGGTCTCTGCGAGGGCATCAGTCAACAAAGCTCTAAGGTCAGGCATCCAAGGAACCAGATCAGACCTGCTGCAGGCCACCATGGGGGTTTGGGTATAAATAAAAGAATGACCACTATGTAATATCATCAGAATTACATCTACGTGAGTCACAAATGCAGAAACTAGATATCAGTTTGATTAGGTACAGTACGGTTTCAATTAGTCAACACTTCCATGAAAACTAGAATCGCACTCAGTAGAGCGCATACCACCGCCAAGGCCCAACAGTCCCTTTTAATTCAATCAAGCTAATACAATATCAAATAGGACATTTTTAAATCTACTAGATCCAGATTTTTAACCCTACCCTTAATGGGATCTATTCTGGGCCGAGACCCATCCTTCATTCAAGTTTAGTGGAAATTCGTTCAGTAGTTTTTGAGTAATCCTGCTGATTGTAGATCTGTTTTTTATATCTTCAATACTTTCAACACTATCTAATGCAGATATTTATCGTTTTAAACTACAGATGCATGATATATATTGGAAAGATGACTTTAAGTCCCAGTAATGGGAAATTTACATTATCGGTTATCGGCCAATACTGAAATTATAGCCGATAATATGAAGCCAAATTGCTTTCATTGACTTTACAATAAAAAATGTTTTTAAAGTTTTAACAAATGTTGTTAGAGCTATGTAATATTAAATCATCAGTTATTTCTCACTGTATCTTAGCCTTCGTTGCCCTCAGGTATGCATAAAGTCAAAGTTAGGAGCTTCTTTTTTAAATACAAAAATGTGAGATTATCAGTTATCTTATCGGTATCAGCCATGAGAATCATTAATTCCCGATTATCGGTATCGGCTGAAAAAAATCCATAACGTCCATCCTTATTTTAAACATGTGGTATCGAAAAATATCAAAGTAATGATACTTCTGACGTCCTTACTGGGATGTAAAAACATGTATATTTGAACAAACAGTTTGGATAATTACTTTCATATTAACCTTTGTTTGCTCTTCAAAATACAGTAAGTGGTTTAGATCACTGGCTAACAATCTTTTTGGCTTCTGACCCCTTAAAAAGAATAAATACTGGTGTGGATAGTTTTGTGTAGCAAAAATGTTTTGTCTTGATTCCTTTTACTTCTGCTGTCTAAGATTTGACCCAGAGAGTATGCCTAAACGTGTGAGGTGTTCAAAACCTGTCTGAAGTCAACAGCCACTTCAACCGTGCTCTTATTACATTGTTACATGTGACAGCATCATGATTCCTTGAAATGTGATTGGAAAAGGCCTTAAACAGTATTCAAACAAGGAATAGCTTCTGAAATTGGGGGATTTACAGTGAAAAGTTGCTCAATAAACATTCACGCTCAATAAAGAAAGGACGAGAACATCAACTCCTCCATTGAGTAAAGTGGCCAAACTAGCTGGTCTGGGTACAAAGTGGGAGGAGACAGACTAGCATCAGGATGGGCTGAACCTCACCTGCTGTAAAAGCTGTATCCTTGGCAGAGGGGAGAGCAGAGAAAGGGCCACAATGCTCAGGGTAGATAAAGATGTGGACATAGGTGAGAACAAAGTGAAAGGGACCTGAGAGGGAAGGAGCAGACACAGGGACAGGAATGAGAGACTCACACACAGTCTGAGGTTGACCTGAGCACTTGAGTCAATAGTTAGTGGAGACATTTTCCTAAACATGGCAGCTACTTGGAGATTTGCACTTTTTCTCTGCATGTTGCTGATGGTGTCTGTAGGCTCGAGCCTGGCCAATGAAGAAACAGGACATGACGCCCCGTCGAGCGGCGATAGTGGGACCAACTCCAGCTCAGACACTGGACACGACGATGGTCATGACGCCGGACACGGCGATGGTCATGACACTGGACACAACGGCGGTCACGGAGGAGGGCCCATCACCACCCTGCCGATTGTGAGCTGGAAGTGGGAACATGTCACCACCCCGTACCTGGTGGCCCTCTGGATCCTGGTCAGCTGGCTCTGCAAACTTAGTGAGTCCTAATGAGTCATCTGATAAAGCTCTGTACCCCAGAACAGTTGTTTAAAAGTAAACATGGCTGAGTTTAGGTCAATTTATTTATATTATATCAATATCGTTATATGAGACTTTATATGGTGTCAGAGTTTAGATATCGTTACACCCTGATAACTGTTGTCTTTTCCTGGTTTTAAAAGCTGCATTAGAGTAAAGTGATGAAATTTTTCTGAACTTACCAGACTGTTCTACCCACGTAGTCATTATATTCACATTACTATGATAATTTATGTTAAATCTCATGGTGTTAATATTTTGTGAAAGTACCAATAGTTATCCCTACAATATTGTCGCAATATCGATATTGAGGTATTTGGTCAAAAATATTGTGGTATCTGATTTTCTTACCTCTTCGTAAAGTAATTATACATATATATACATGGTTGTATAAACTGTATACTATGGGTCGATTGATTTTCTGCCTCACTAATTATCAGATCCGATATTCAGCTTCTGATTATTGGAATCTATGTTTTTAAAAAAAAATTATTTATTAAATTGTTGCTTTGCCTCCAAAATGAAGTGGAGTGGAAGTATAAAGTACCAGAAAATGGAAATACTCAAGTAAAGTACAAGTGCCATACATATCATACGCATCAAATACATATTACTGGATTGTTGGAATTTAACTACTTTTAAACTGTTTGGTGGTTAAATCTCTAAAATGTATCGTATGTTTAAATCTAATCACTCAGTTACCAGTTTATTAGGTTCACAAAGCTAAAACTAAAGCAGTCTAGCATTTTTTAAATAAATCTACCTTTATGAAGGTTAAAATGTTCAGTTTATGAGGTATTGATTCAATTCGCTGGTCTTTTTGGAAGCTCTAGTTTGAGACGCCGTTGATTTACAAGAAGAGGTGTTTCTAAAATTTTGTCTATCCTATTTATATCAACGAGTGTAGATTATTTCCCCTTGAAAAGTTTAGGTATGGAGTAATATGAAATAATAATATGTACCTTTTAGATATGTAATTAGTTGCTTTTTTTATTATGGTACTGTAAATTTAATTTTATACGATGCTTCGATGATACACTGATCCTTATTGAAATTCAGTCAAGAAACCATTAATATTTGATAAACAGCAAAAAAAATTTGTATTAACGATTAATCAGCCCATGATTTTCACAGTTAAGCCTTGTAAAATGTAAAAACAAAAAAGAAATGTTGGAAATACCCAGCAAAGTTTCCCTGAGCCCAACATCAGCTGTAATGATGAATCAGACATAAAAGGGGGCCTGAATAGAGCTTGACCTCTGTTGGATATCACACAGGATGAAGCTTAAGTAACTCGTCCTGTCTGAGCATGGTCATTATCATTTCATGTATACACAACAGACACAAATGGGTTGCAGCACTGTGGACAATGTAAATGAATGAGCATGCATTCATGTGTGTGTGTGTGTGTGTGTGTTTGTGTGTGCTTGTGTACACCTCCACTTTCATAAATATGGGACTGTTTGTCGGTACATGATGCAGGAAATGACTGTGGCTAACCGAGCAATGAAATCTGATACAGCTAGCTCACTTTTTTCAAAGTCTGAAAGTAGTTACAGTAGAAAAGTCAGTTTGTCAGCTTCAGTGTTAATCTGTGTTGCCCTTAACTGAAAATGTTACAGCCGTGTTTGTACCGACAGGAAGTTGCGGAAGTCAGAAGAAAATTAGTTACCGACTATTTTGATAATTGATTAACTTTTTCTGTCATTTTTGAAGCAAAAATGTCCAACATTTGCTTAATGAATGCGAGAATATGCTGCTTTTCTTTGTCAGTCATGACGGTCAATGAAGAGTCTTCGAGTTTTAGACTGTTGTTTGGACAAAAAAAGCAATTTGGAGAATTTTTTGACATTTTACTGCCTTCATATACTTGAGTATTTCCATTTAATGCTGCTTTAGACTCCCACTCTACTACATTTTAAAGGAAAATATTGTACTTTTTCCAACTGAATAGCGACTGACGTTTGTCCTTTCAGTTTTTGTGAGGACATTTCGCAAGTTCAAGAGGTTAAATACTTTAAATATGACTCAACATGCAACATTTAGACATTAAAATTTCTATTTATAAGTTAAAATGTTAAAACCCAGAGAAATCTGTCATTTTACTCAAGATAGCAGTGTGTCTCATTTGGTCGTCGGGCCAGATGACACATCAGAGTGGGAGGAAAGAAGACGGTAAGCATTACTAAACATTACGTTAATATAACTTCAAAACATTACCTCATCAATACATTTCGACCTGAGTCACGTCAGATAGATTTTCATCAGCAGTGTTGGTTGTTAAACAATGACGACGACACACTACTTCACAACATCACCAAACAACGTCTTTTGTTTTTGTTGTTGTGATTGAGAGACCTCTAAAGGAAGAAATGACACTCTGTGTCTTTAAGTGTATTTAAATCAACAACTGATTTGCGAGTTTAAGTTAGAAAGACTGCAAGAAACGTAATATCTATCAGAATCGGCACACGTCCTTGAGGTAATTTAGAGTTCACACTTGAAAAGGTTTAAACAAAAACAATAAAAAGAGCAAAGGCTGTGTAGAGGGCAAACATTGGCACAAGGATTAGAGGACATCTCTAAAATGTGACCACTAAGTCTGCTGTTTCATGTAGGGATTAAACGTGTGGATATAGAGATAAAAGGACTCATAAATGTTTGATTGTAAAGTCTGGACAGCACTGTGACGAATTTGTTCTCTATTAGCATGTACTTAACTTTATATACGTTGAGAAAGTGAACATACACACTGCTTTTTAAGAAAGCTATGCATTTCTATATGGTTTAAGAACTGATATGGTCGGCAATAAAACGTAACATAAAGCAATCTTACGTAAAGCACACAATATGTGCACGTACATAAATGTTGACTTTATACTTACTCAACGTACCTCGCTAAAGTGCAGACAAAGGCGCCCTCTTTTCATATCTTGTTTCCTCTTTAGAGATTTACAATGCTTTCCTTCATCCTTCTCACTGCAGGTATTCCCTCTGCTCTGTGCTAATTAAAGGACAATAGACAAGAAATTCCTGTTCACCCGTCAGTCAGTGCATGAACATAACGGAAACATTTGATTTTAAGGTCCATACTTTTATTTTGGGAGTCTACTAGAGAATGTTAAGATGCTTTAACCTGTTCTTATATCTGGAAATGTATTTCAAATTAAACTAAAACGTCAGCCAAGCCTAAAGTCAATTCAAAGCTGTGTTTGAACCATTTGTTGTAGATGCATGGTTTTGGGACCTTTACAGTTCAGGGACATAGGACCATTTAATCACATTTTTTGTGGTGTTGTTAATGTTTTCTTGTTGCTGATGTTGTAATTTAGGATAATTGCATTGTTTACTCATTTTACATTTATCACAAGGATTGCATCAGGTGAAAACATGAATGTACCATGTTTTTATCAACCTTTACATCTTGTGAGACTGAAGCATTCGCCGGATGAGGTCAGAAATGACATTTCATTGAGTAAAGTAGATTTTTCCCATGCAATAACACAACAATCCTTAACTGTAGCTACTGTACCATACCTCCCAGTCTGGAAACAACCTTTACGTGACCTCTCGTTTCCACCATGAAGTTGACCTCTCTTTGTAGCTGTTAGAAGTGTGCACATAGCGTTGGCCATTTTAGAGCGATTGAAAGGTTAAAGTTCAAGGCCAGCCACTGTTAAGTAAGATATATTAGGTCATTAGTTAATAAGGCTGAACAGGGGACTTCACGCTTGACTGTGCAGGCTGTTTGGATAAATGTTCTCATAAAGATGATTTACAGCTTTAAAAACAACAGGATGCCCATCAGGTATAAAGCTGCTTTCATTACCAATAAACCATTGGGAAAAGTTGTCATACATTAGTAATTATATTAACTTCACTGTGAAATGAATAACTTGATTTCCCAAATAACACATTTCAAGAGACCTTAGATGTTTCTGTTACTTCGGTGTTAGTAGAGACATACTGGTTCTCACCTGTGCCTGTGTGAAAGCTGACGTATCAAATCATTAAACCAGTTTATCTCAGAAAGAGACTATTGTCTCTTGTTCTGTTCAAACAGGACGGGACTGTTCGCAAAAACATCCAGTCATAACAGAACAGATCCTGTGAATCAGTGCTTATGGGCTCAGTACAGTATTTACAGAAGATCATTTCACAATGTGGGTTAAAGTACCTTTGGAGAGGTGTTTGTGTCAGTCTACTTCCTTTAAAGATGTGACATCGTCATTCAAAGATAAGGCTGTTGTTCTTCTTACACTCAACAAATCTCATGAAAAAGACAAAAACCAACAATGTGTTAGTCTTGCTCTTAAAATTTTCCGACTTCTCTAATCTATCTGTGGCTCGCTGATAACGCCTGACCACATACATCTTGAATAATGACTTATAAATACACAGTTGTATTTTTTTAGAGGCTCAGTAAAATCCTGAAACAGCTGGACACTGCGGTTTTAGTTTTACGACTGAAGAGGTCGATTGCAGATGATTTTCTTCATCAGAAGTCATACGACGTAGATATTTTGGGTTTTAGTGTGTTTCTCCATGTGTCTCCCATAGACTTCAAAACAGCTGTCACCACAGTCTGGCCCCAAAGCGAGATTCAGTGACGTCATGACCCTTTCTTCTTTTTTAAGTTCCTTGACATCCTCCTTTGCATCGGTCATAATTACTATGACCACCAGAGGGTTAGGGTCGCTGCCGAACATTGAACGTAAATATGGGTCGTAATAAGCTGCTTGCATAAACGACCTATACAGTCGTTTTACTTTTTGGGAACTAATTTCAGCTGCGGATTGATACACACTTGTATGCCACACCAGGACAGAGGTTTTTAAACTAAAAGTGCCCATGTTTGTTGTGATAAAGGAACATGTGCCCCATTTCAATGGTGTGGCAGTTTTTTAAAAAGTTTTTGGAAACAATGCGGCTCTATTCATAGTTCATTGTTGGCTTGTCCTTTAAAAATGTGCATCATTTCATATACATTATAGAGATTTTCATTTTGAAATCTAAAGTTATTATTAAACATTCAGATACAAAACTATTTCATAACCGTAGTAACTGAATCAATGCTCCATTGTATCTCAGCAGTAGTTTATTTAGGGACTGTTAGAGGACATTTTTCTCATTTCTCTTACGTCAAGAGACCGGGGAGTCTAACTAGGAATTAGTAACGCCAGTGTCAATCATTACTGAGCACAAAGTTGTGAGATGAACCCAATGGAAATGTTTCTAAACAGATAAAGCTACTGGTTCAACATCCATCAAATGACCTCTGCCTCATCACTTACTCTCCACTCCTCAATGTGTCACGACAAACGTGACTGAATGTGTTTGAGAGCGGAAAGCACAAACGAAGCAATGACCGGTGAGTGTTTCAAATGTGACTGAATAACTGGAGACCTTTCTTGGACATCGGTTACTCCTCCTTTAATCCTTCAACCTAAAACACACACACACACACACACACAACCTTGCTCATTGAGGAGATACTGTGCATATAAAAGGCTGAGTCCAGGGTTGTACACACTTCTGACCACAGACCGTGGGAGGACTGAGGATACAGAGTCACAGACCTGAGATAGGAAGATGGAGCACTTAGACGGAAAGAGAAAAAGATAGTGATAGTAAAACAAGAGTGAGTAAGACAGAGGAAGCCATAACAGAAAGGAGGAATCAGAAGTGTGGCACACTGTCCGGCACTTCAGTCCGGCTTTGGTTCAGACGGTTCACCTCGACATCGGAGGTTGCACGGGCACAAGACAGAGGACTTTTTTGGGGGGTCTGCAGCCTCTCTTCGCTCTTTCTTTAAAATTAGAGGAAATGCGAGGCTCCGGATATGCACACCTGTGGCTGTTGGTCTGCCTCATCTCGGGGGTCACGAGGGCCAACGGGGACGCGGCCTTAACACATCAAGAATCCCCTCTGAAGCCGCCAGAGTCCAAATCGAACTCGAATCGCACCGAACACGGCCATGACTCCGTCATCACGGGAATCCCCATCGTGACTTTTAAGTGGCACCATGTGGAGGCCCCTTATATAATCGTATTATGGATTTTGGTGGCTGGTTTGGGTAAAATGGGTACGTAACAAACATCTGAGGCTATAAGATATGCCTCAGAGGTGTTTTTCCAGGATGTAGACAGGAAAACCTGTTACAAGTTTCTTACCTCATATGATTATTGATCTTAAGGTAAGAATAGAAGTTAAGAAGAGCCAAAAGCAGCAGCCTGTTAGAGTTACGTCACACATAGTTTGGATGTTGCAGTCTGACACATTCCTTTATCAAAGAAGATAACGTTGAGCTATTTTTAGCACATCCGATGTAAAATAATTACAAAGTTGCGCTGTTGTCACACACACACCGGAAAATTCTGATCTTAATTCTGTCTTTTACCAAAAAACCTATTTTCTTAATATTTCTTTTAAAAAGTTTGTTTTGTGAAGAGTGAAGTTTAATTTCTATATTTTAATAAACCTTTAAAATATTGTTTCAACTTAACTGTTACTTCATTAAACTTAAGATTGATGACATGAAGTTTATCAGGACTGAGTGGATTCGGTTTGACCAGATTTGACCGACTGATGCCAGATTTTGTATCAGAATATTGCTAAACTCTGAATAAAGACTTTACTATTCCTCCCTACATTTTAACACAAATATCTGTACTTTCTACTCCTTACCTTTTTGTAAACAGGCTTGTTTTAATTTAGTTTAGTTTTAATGTATTTGAGGGATATTAAAGATTATTTATGATGCTTTACCAACCCAAAATGTCGGTATTTGACGTCCTGGGAATAAGTCTCAACAATTAATTTTCTTTCTGGTGTGTCTACAAACATCTCAGATAAATCCTACTGATTCTACCTTTAAGTTTGATAGTCTTTGAATTATATTACCATGACGTGAGAGCACATTTCTGAGCCTGTACTTTATTACATTTACTTTAGTAAAGAAGTTGAATTAGTACTTTAACTTTTACCACGTTTTTTTTTTTTTTTACACAAGTATCTGTACTTCTACCTGGGTAAAGAATGTGTGTACTTTTTTAAAAATCTAATTGGTGCACAGAAATATGTGACATCGTTTACTCAGCTGAGTCCTACATGCTTAAAACCAGTGACAAGAGCAAGAATAAGAACATAAATACAGAAATCTATCATGTAAAATAACATGAATGTTGTAACTCAAGCTGAAATGTTTACGTTCACATATTGTAAGACACCTTTACAAATAGTTAGACGCTGATTGAGAAAATTATGTTCCCAGGAACAGAACGTTTAAGACCATTGTTTAATATTTACTCTCTTTGAATACTTAATCACACAAAAACAGTTTAAAGTTTACAATGTAAATGTTTACAATCTTCCTGCTTCTTTGGGTTCCACTGCTCTGAAATATGAGAAACCTTCATCCAAACTTTTCTTAGTTCAAATCAGGAACATTTAAATGTAAAACATCTCAGCACAACAAAAGTCTCGCCCTGTGGGGGTGGAAAGTGATAGCATCAGTTTGAAATGGCTCTATTGCAATGCTTCATTTGGTTTATTAATTATAAAAACATTTTTAGGGCCTTTTGTCAGGCCATTAAGTCACTAAACCTCTCAAGAGATTTCATTTGCATCACCATGCTGGTTAATCATACGCCAGGGAACAAAAGTGACACTTTCACAGTCGAGCACGACAGTTGATGATTTGCAAATTATGCAACCGCACAAAGACTTGATGGTTAAGTTATGAGGAAATGTATTTGAAATGTCGTCATCAAAGAGTCCTTGTAGCGGCTTTGGTTCGATTCCCAAACGTGGTGATTTGTTGAAGTCATAATCTCTCGCTGTTCAATTTAATATTAAAGGGACGAAAAATGAAAATTCAGTCTAATAAATCTGCACCTATCCCTCCTTTCTTCTCTCAGTCATCGAGGCCAACCACCACGTGACCAGCGTGATCCCAGAGAGCGCCCTGCTCATCTGCTTCGGCTTCATCCTGGGTGGGATTATTTGGGGTGCAGACAAGGTGCAGACCTTCACGCTGACCCCAACGGTGTTCTTCTTCTACCTGCTGCCTCAAATCATCCTGGACGCTGGTTACTTCATGCCAAACAAGCTCTTCTTCAGCAACATGGGCGCCATCCTGGTCTACGCCGTCATCGGGACCTGCTGGAACGCAGGCAGCTTGGGCCTGTCGCTGTGGGGCTGTCACATGGGAGGAGCCATGGGTAAGAGGGATTTACAGGTTATTTCACTATTTCAGTTGTTTTGCCCCTGATTTGGCCTGAAACTTGTATCAAAAATCGTACTCCCTGTCTGAGTAACAACTCAGTCAAATATGAACACACAGACATGATATACATATTTTCAGATTCAGTCATTATTTTTGTCTGTTGCAAATAAACGTCCCTAAATCTGCCTAGAAATTAGAGGAAATAAGCCGCGAAACTGCAAAACTTACCTGAAAAATATGACGATTTTAAGTTCTCTTCAGTTTCAAATCCAAACCTTTGATAGTTGTCTGTTCATTAATGAGTACACTGCAAATTGGTAGTGCGAATGGCTAATTCAGCATTCCTTCAATGAAACCAGTTTGCCAGAAATGTAAACAAATATAGGCTAAAAATAAACGACCTCCACAGTGTCAGGCTTTAAAACCACTGCACTAGGGTGACAAACACTGGAAAGAGGTCATAGATGGAGTTTTGTAAGTGTTTATGATGATCGTCTGTACCAAATTTTATGGCAATCCATCCAATAGTTGTTGTGAATTTACGTTGTTGACCAAAATGGTGCATTCAGAAGGGTCGGTCATAGGATATTTCATGAAATTATTGGATTTCAAGGTGGTAAAAAGGCCTGATGTCTTGAAAGTTCTTCAACTTCTTACTCAGCTCTGTGAAATAAAAGCCATCTTCAGACTATGTCCTGCCCTGTGTGCCGTAGGTGACCTGGACATCGGCCTGCTGCAGTATCTCCTCTTCGGCAGCCTGATTGCTGCTGTGGACCCTGTAGCCGTCATCGCCGTGTTTGAGCAAGTCCACGTCAACGAGGTCCTCTTCATCATGGTGTTTGGAGAGTCGCTGCTCAACGACGGCGTGACAGTGGTGCGTATGCTGCGGCGCTATTCAACTGCTGGGTCAACAGTTTGTGAGTTTGCCGAGACATCCATCACTGGAAAGTACACTTCCAGACGTGAAGTGTTGAGAAAACAAACATGCTTTTTCTGCAAAGTAAGGACCTTTACCCTGACCGAGGTCTTGTAAATGTGCCTGAATTTAATCCCTCATCAAAGCGCTCTTTGAGGTGGTTGATCTAATAGGAAATATTTAATGTATGTGTTATGAATCATGGAATTCCTCTCTATTCATGATTGCAAAGAAGTAAAAGGTGTTACTTTCCACTGTCAACACCTTTCTAATGTTTAAGAACAGTGATGGAGGATCTGTTCAGATCCTTTATTTAATTAAAAGAACAAATACCAAACTATAAAATGACATCCTCCTTTCAGAACCTTACTCAGGAAAAGTATGACAGTTTTATCAGCAAAATCTATTTAAAATATGAAAAGTAAAAGTACTCAATCCACAGTAAAATGTTTCCTGTCAGTATTTTACTGTTATATCTGATGTTTTTGGATCAGTATTACTGCTGCATTAATGTGTATGTTGCATTTTACTGCAACTTAAGCTTGAGCTCATTTTTAACTACTTTATAGACTCTTGGTACCTTTAAAAGTTTCACAAGCTCAGAAAAACAGTGTGTTTTCAGCTCTGTGATGATGCATTTTTCAGCTAATACACGAGGGTTCGACCCCAGATGGTCTTCATCATGTGTAGATGAGCTGTGATGACACGTCACGCGTCATCTGCGAATGTGATAACTGACAATATACATGACAGGATAATATCATTTCACATCTACAAGAGAAAGAAATTCTGTTCTAAAATGTCCTCAAAACATTTGGAGGTCAATTGAAAAACAAGTTTGTTCAGAAAAACCAAAGTAAACGTAGACATTGTGACAAAAAAGGACCTGCATATGTGAAGTAATTCCAATAATAAGAAGAAAACATTTTATTTAATTATAGTATGTTTAAAAGTCATATCCATTCTTTAACTTGTTATATCTCTCTTTTTCTTCTGCTCTCAGGTGCTCTTCAATGTCTTTGATGCATTTGTGTCACTGGGAGGACCCAAAATTAATGCTGTGGAGATCATCAAAGGAATAAGTGAGGAGTGACATTTACTTACCCATTAATAGGGATAATGTAGGAGTGCATGTGGTGTTGATGGTCCTGCCTGGGGTTGATTTCAGAGAGCTATTCGGGATATTAGTGTTCATTTAATATAATATAGTCCAATCTGAATAACATGAAAATACCTTTTTGTGCATGTTTCCTCTTTCTCTATTTCCAGTTTCCTTCTTTGTGGTGGCGTTCGGTGGTTCCCTCGTTGGTTTCTTGTTTGGTCTGCTCATCTCTCTTTTGACCAGATGCACTAAAAACATCCAGATCATCGAGCCGGGCTTCGTCTTCGTCTTGGGATACCTCTCCTACCTGACGGCTGAGATGCTCTCACTCTCTGCGATCCTTTCGTGAGTACTCAACGAAAATAAACCTCATTTATTGGACGATTTTATTACATTTATAAAAAGGATTCAGAAAGATGAAATGTGTGGTTTTTGTCCTGTAGGATCGTCTTCTGCGGTATGTGCTGCCAAAAGTACATCAATTCAAACATGGACGAGAGGTCCGTCACCACAGTCAGATATGTCATGAAGGTTTTAGCCAACGGATCAGAAACCATCGTCTTTGTGTTCCTCGGCATCTCGGCCATCGATAAAGCCATCTGGGTGTGGAACACTGGCTTCATCCTCCTCACGCTCCTCTTCATCTTTGTGTACAGAATCATCGGTGAGATTGTGTCTTTTGTTTTCAGCTTCGTGTGTAAACAGTAAACAATCTGATCTCTAAACAGACTGGGTTTGTTTGTGTGTGTACTACAGGCGTCTTTTTCCTCACCTGGATCCTGAACAAGTTCAGGCTCGTACCCCTGGAGTTCATAGATCAGGTGATTATGAGCTACGGTGGCCTGCGAGGGGCCGTTGCATATGGCCTGGCTACGATGCTGGATGGGAACAAGATAAAGGAGAAGAATCTGATGGTCTGCACGACTCTCATCGTGGTGTACTTCACTGTCATTCTGCAGGTAACAACCTCTCTGTCTTGAAGCTAAATTTGTGTATGGGTTCATTTGTTTTCTGCAGCTTACGTTTGCTTGAATCTCTTTCAGGGAATAACGATGAAACCTCTGGTGACCTGGCTTAAAGTAAAGAGAGCTGCAGCGACTGAGCTCACACTCGTAGAAAAAGTGCAGAACAAGGTAAAGCTCAAAAAATAAACAGGAAGAACCATGACTATCAGTTACACTGCGGTTCATCTTTTACACAATCTTTGTTCTTGTTGTTTAGGTGTTTGATCACATGCTTGTTGCCATAGAAGACATATCTGGACAAATAGGACACAACTACATGAGGGACAAGTATGTAAACACATTTCAAACAATTTAAATATTAAAATGTCTCAACTGTTTCATCTGAAGTTGCAATTATCTCTTCTCTCTCGCTGTGAAGGTGGAAACACTTTGAACAGAACTGGATGTCGAGGTTTTTGATGAAGCCGTCGGCGAGGAAGAACCGCGACCTCATCTTCAATGTCTTCCATCAGCTGAACCTCAAAGACGCTATGAGCTACGTGGCTGAGGTGAGGGTCATATGCTGAATAATATGGAGGACTGAAACAGTCACAATCAAAAATAAAGAAAGAAATTAATGTAATGAAATGATCCAAAAATAATACTAAAAAAAAATTACTTTTGATTTTGACTGCTTCAGTCTGTTTTGTTTATAAGTTTATCCAAGTTTATCCTTTTCTTAAATGGACTTTAAAGGAAACATTTAAGCAGCAGTTGTTAAAGGAAGTCGTCTGGTCTCGCTGTTGCAGGGCGAACGCAGAGGCTCTCTGGAGTTTGTCCGTAATGAAAGCGCAATTATCGACTTCAAGAAAAAGTTTGGTGACGAGTACTCAGAGGTCATGCCTGACATCATGGCCGACACGTCAGATGATCACGGCCCAATGTCCCCCAGTGGGTGAGCAAACATTTTTAACTGTTAACATCATAATCACCGAAGAGCTACAGGGTCCGTGTACGATCAGCTGGTCGGGAACAAACCTCTTCTGTTCCTGTCATTAGTTTCATTTCAGCTATGAATTTGAAGATAGACACATTTAGATATAAGACACCAAAAGGATAATAACTCAGCTAATTTACATTAACTGGGGTTCATCTACTCTTTTAATTGAACATCTACTTACATTATGTCTGTTCAGACACTGCCCCCTGGTGACCACAAGCGGTTACTGCATTTGTACGAGAATCCTAAGTCAGCGCTATAACCGAGTGTGATGGAGACATGAAATAACTGACATTATTTTTCCTTGTGTAGGAGAGACCCTGTGCCATCAGTGAGCCTGGAAATGCACGAGCAGACCATGAACGGTATGAGGCAAACAGAGGACGTTAACAGTCACCACCTGCTGCAGCAGCACCTGTACAAGGGCAGGAAACAGGTGAGCATCGTCAGGCCCAGTTAGATAAATCGCGAGCTGGATGCAGCAGAGGCCAAGATATCCTGATTTTTAGTTCCCCTACTACACTTCAAGCCCTAGAAATGCTGCATCCTACACTTCCCATGATGCAGCACATTACTTTCTTTCATTAGATGTCACCTGCCTCCTAATTGCCCACTTCTGTCAGACGCCCCCAGTTTGTAATTCAAATTAACCCATGATAGTTTGTTTCAGTAGTAATCCCAATGACGAATGAACTGGGTTTTATTTGTAGAATCAGAGGAGCTTCCCTTTAAAAACAATGTCTGAACTCGTGATATTTGTCTTCTGTGTCTTGACTCTTCCATGTTTGTCTCTTCTTTCCTGGTTCGTAGCACCGACACAGGTACAGCCGGAGCCATTTCGACGTCAACAAGGATGAGAATGAGGTGCAGGAGATCTTCCAGAGGACCATGAGGAGCCGTCTGGAGTCCTTTAAGTCTGCAAAGATGGGCGTCGCTCCACCAAAACACATCACCAAGCACACAAAGAAAGACCAGCAGCAAAAGGTTGGAGCGTCAGAATTCATTCTTATGAGACAATTTTTTTGAGACGATTCTTGAATGATAATTTAGCCTCTTTAACAGTTACCAAAAATCACAATCGTACCAAAATGTGTAAATATTACCCATCCTTAATAGTCAAAACGTGTGTATTACATATAACTTGTGTATTCTAACGTAGTTTTCAGATGTACTTTACTAATAAAGTGACTGCTCTACGTG
Source organism: Pagrus pagrus (assembly GCF_965226575.1). NCBI lineage: Eukaryota > Metazoa > Chordata > Actinopteri > Spariformes > Sparidae > Pagrus > Pagrus pagrus. The sequence continues at coordinate 6,781,094 of NC_140201.1, read as the reverse complement.
CAGATGCCAAATGGAAAATCAGTGGACAAAAATAGAAGCTACTATTCTGGTGATGAAGGTTTGTATCTGTGCTTCAGTTTTAAAAACTACATACATTGTAAGCCATGAACCGGTCGAAATACTTAGTGAGAGCACTTTTTTAAAAACCATTTTCTGTTTCTTTTAGATTTTGAGTTCTCGGAGGGAGACAGCGCCTCAGGCTTCGAGGCTTCAGGGAATTCCTTCCCCTTGAGGGTCACCTACAGAGCAGGAGGTAACATAGATCCACAATCCACAGTGTTAATACTTCCGCATCAACTTGTAAGAGGAAGTAGTGAAACTATTTTAACTACTTTATCAAACATATTATCTTTAGACTTGCTTTTTCTTAATTTGTTTTATTCATTTTTTGTTTTGCCTCCTGTTTTAGACTTAGACCCAAAGCAAGAAGTACTTGTAAATTCAGCTCAAGTACAGTGCTTGAGTAAATGAACCCTGTCAGCACTAATTCAGTTTCCCTCCTTCATCCAGCTGGTATTGAGAACCCAGCCTTCATGCCGGAGATGGACCCCATGTCCCAGGTTCAGATCCCTCCGTGGCTGGCGGAGGCCGAGCTCGACAGCGGCGTGGTGGCTCCGTCACAACGAGCCCAGGTGAGGCTGCCCTGGACGCCCAGCAACCTGCGGCGCCTGGCTCCGCTCCGCAACAGCACTCACTCCACCGACTCCTTCATGCTGGCCGACGCTCCTGCAGCTCAGCAGAGGGACGACGAGCAGCAGCCGCCGCCTCCACATCCCCCTCCACCTCCACCTCACAGAGACCACATGTAGCAGCAGGCCACCCCTCCTCCTCCACCTGCCTTTAACCTGACTGCCAAAGACACAGAACCTCACCTCAGACTTTGCACCGTCCATCCTCAAAATATTGACTAGGGAATGTTTTCTTTCCGTGCTTTTGTGTAGTCATAGTCCTGAGTTTCTAGACAAAACTTTCACAATCCCTCAACCTTTGTGCTCCTGCACAGCTTCACATGTTGCTCTAACTTCACCCTTCACTGAGCAGAGGGACCTGAAGCGAGAGTTATTCACCGGCACATGTTGAAGATTGTCACATCTCCTCTGGTTTATAGTAAACCAGTCGGTCCCGGTGGAGTATCTGATCCCTGAATGTGATGCAGAAACCTTTTTCAAGAATGTAGATATTTATGAATTGTGTTGTTTATAAAGATTTAATTAGAGTGTTATGAAATTAATTCCAACTCTGTAATCTGAATAACGTGTGTTGAGAGAGAGGTTGAGTTCAACATGAAGGCGGCTGTAAAATAGTCATATGTATAATAAAGACATATTTATTCACAAATGAGGTTTGTTATTATGTGGACAGGTCCAGCATCTCAAATCTGTGCACGAGTGAGCAGTTAAATGTATTTTATGTACCTGGAACAAAGAACGCTGCGACTGAATGGACACAGGTTTCAACTTCATGGATTTAGAAAGAAAAATGAAGAAAAATGCATCTTTATGGTGAATTAATGATTAATCACACAGGATTAATTTATTAAGAAATAAAATGTCAAACATGGGCTGCATTTTTGCTCATATTATTATAAATTAATAAAAAAAAACTAAGTGCACTGCAGATATAAATGAGCTTCTAAGCTAAATCTGGCACATTTACATCAAACTGATGTTAATTCATATGTGACGTATCTAATAGCCTACTTAAATGGTGAATAAAGTAAAAATTAAATGGCCATATTTCACTATTTAGTGACTTTTTTCTATTTTGTAAAGTAACTTACTAATCGACTCAAGAATTGTAAAAATAACCATCAGTCCAGAAGTACGGAAGACCTAAAGGGCCACGCATTCATACATTTTATTTCCTCCGTTTACCATAATAACGAGTTAATTTCATTTGTTTTCTCGAGATCTTGAGTTATTATCTCGAAATAACAACTGCCGTTTTCCCGAGATAACGGGATAATTAATTTGAGATCTTGAGGAAACAAAACGATTGTTTGCATGTTTTTCTTTCTCAAACTGATTAACTCATTTTAATAATAGCTCACGAATAATTTAATCAGATTAATCAGTAATACAAATAACTGTTAGTTTCTGCCCCAACATCAGCTGACTTGTTAAGATTCATTGCACAGGTATTCAAGTACACTTGTCACACAACATGTTATTAATTAATTTCCATCACAATGAATGAATTTAAGTCATGTTAAACAGTGACTGTCCATGTGTCATTACAAATAGTCCATTTCTGACGTCTCCAGCTGTTTTGTGACAAAGTCTAAGATAATTTTTTCATTCGCAGAATCCTTCAGGTAAAAGTGGGATCCATCGAACATCCTGACGGTGAAATCTCCTGATGTGATGCTTTTCCAAGCTGTTGATAAAAAACATGAATGTAATGTGTTACACATTAACTTAGACAACTTACACTGAGACATATGAACACTTAAAGGCAGCATTCTGGAGCAATATTACCCTTTTCCAGTGTTTCCCTTCACTACAGGCTCATAAACATGGAGTGTATGAGTCTTTCTGCAGGGCACTTTGTGATGCACACTGTCTGTAATTCGTCTGCAGCTCGTCTTAAAAAGTATTTTTAAATCAGTTTGTGATCTTGGGTCCTCCAGAGACTGGGATTACACCGGAATAGCTGTATGGAGCCATTTCATGTTTCTTAAGGTTGTTTTTGACGTTTTAAATCAAATCACCATCTGCTTCACTACTTCGACACTTTCCCTGACATTTTCATCGTCATGAGGGTGAAAAGATAATAAACACATTTTCATTTTTTGGTTGAACTTAACCTTTAAGCATCTACAACCTTACATAGGCCCTGTCTATAACAGTGTGGAGTGAGTGTGTAACAATCTGAGGACAGACCTTGTAAGTCATGAGGAATGTCATCTTTTCCATCAAAACATGTGAGCGGGCAGGAGAGGATCGGACTGTCCGGCTTGTCACGCCTGCGAGAAAGTCTCCGATTACTGCATCATTTTTTAATGGCTAAATATTGATTACAATTGAGTGACACGGTTTTCAGCTCACCGGTAGTTCTCCACAACGTGCAGGTCGGCCTTCAGGGCAGGAAGGAAGAGCTTCAGGACTTCGGGGTTGGCCAGCAGCTCAGGAGGAGTTCCTCCGATCAAACTCATCCACTTGAGAAAGTCTTCATCAGACAAGTCGCTTCTCTTCGGGGTGTTGATACGCGTCTCTGACTAGAAGACAAAAAAAAACATATTATTAGTATATCATCAATCTGTGTCTTTTATTGAAGAGTCTAAACTGAGTGATGTAACAGTTGAATACATAGAAGAACCAGATGTTTCAACCCGCAGAATCTAAACCACTTCCCTCTGAATAAAGTAGCAGGATTTTTACTTCCTTCTTGCAGGTTCTTTGGTTATTTAAGACTTTATGGTGTCTGAGAACATCTAAGATTTTGTTCTACATATTATCCAGGAGTTTTTAAATATATATTATTTGCAAAAACAGGATATGTTGTGCAGAAGAATGGATGGATGTCAGTAAAGGATATGGATTCAATTTATTGGATTTTGCCGTTTTTCTTCAGGCAGTATTGTCATGAAGGCATTAAAACTGGACTTACTGACTAAATTATTATTAAACTCATGATTTATTTTTATTTTATTTGTTATTATCTGTCTGTTACTGGCTATATTAGCCACCAAAATCACTTCGCTTGAAGAACGGTGATAAATAAACTCACATAAGGTGCAGAGGCTCCAGACAGGAAGATGTGCACTGGTTCGAGGTTGTGCAGCCTCTTCAGAGCGTCCGCCACGGCGAAGCTCGTGAAGGCTCCAAAACTGAAACAGGTCAGGACAGAGGAAAGAAAATGTAGAAAAAATAGATATGATGTCACCTTTAAGACTTGTATCGTTGTCATACCTGTGTCCAAACAGAGCAAAAGGCTTCTCTTTCAGCAGCGGTAACAACACACCAACAACCTCGTCCACAATCTGCTGCATGTTCTGGAAGAAGGGCTCTTTGGCTCGACTCTCTCTGCCTGGAAGTTTGACGGCGAACACTGGAAGGAACAGAAAAGGGATTAAAACAGGAATATAATCATACTGACACACATCTAAACCTTGATTTCATAGTAAAATGACATAATTTTGAAGATCAAGCCCCAATAATTCCTCATTTCAAACTGTAGATTATATTACAGACTACATCAGTAATATTTACAGTCATCAGAGGAACTGTGATATAGAGCAAACTATAGATAAACGGAGCAAAGTGCAGCACTTATGCAACATCCTCCAGGTGAGTTACCTTCTATGGAGCTGTTGACGACGTTTCCCCAGCGTGCATAGTGTATGGAGCCTCCGCCCGCCCAGGGGAAACAGATCAGCCGGCTCACAGCATCTGGCCTCCTCTTGAAACAGTTGATCACCTTCTCCATCTTAATTGAACTGATTCACATCTGCTGGGCCTGTAGTTTATGCTCCTAAAAAAGAGGAATTGCATGCAGAACAAAGTGATTCACCTTGAAAAAAGATATATATAGGGAGGATTATGGACATGTGAAGTCTCACCTTGCAGCTCCATCAACTTCTCCCAAGAAAAACAGCTGTAATTCCTCATGCTGGAGCTGAAGTGTGAACCATTTCCTGGTTGTGTTCTTCTTCTGTGGTTTTATGTTGAGAAATGATTCTCAGTGGAGTCTGGAGACACCTACAGTGTGGAGTGTGTACATTCAAGCACTCATCCAAACAATTTACACTAGTTTCACTCACTCTGGGTTATTTTATCACTAAGTGTCATAATTTTGCAGAATGTTTTATAACATGTTTTTATTACACCTGGCTGGAGAGGACAGGTGTTATCTGGTATCTCAGAACATGACGTAAATAGTTGAGAGAGGGAAAAAAAAGTTTCCCGGAAGTGACGTTGTTTTCTACAGTTGGTATTTCCTGACGGGTTTCCCTCGGTGGTGGTGGAGGAGGAGGGAGCAGCAGCTTCGTCAAGGTAGACAAAATGAAACAGGCTCATCCCGGAAATGCCACTATATTTTGTGTAAAGGCCTTCAGAAACTGGAAATCATCAAGGATATACTTAAAATATCAGAAGGAGGTACTCATATGCAAAACTTGTCCTTCAAGAGATGTTTATTTTCATTATTATGTATATTATATTCCTTGTAAGTAGCATTCAATTGCTGTATTTCATCATTATGGAGCCAGTTTACTCAATGTTATACATCGATGGGTTAATATAATCTATGCAGCAGTTCCCAGTCTGAGGGGTCAAGGTATACTGAACTCCAGAATTGAGAAGCAAATAGATAAGTAAATATAGAAAACAAAACAATTATGTATTTCCCTCAGGTGGAGCAGAAGTAGAATATAGGTCAGTATAAAATGGAAACATCTAAAAATATTACTTAAGTACAATATAAGAGTAAATTAAGTGTGTAGAACAATAATAATCTGAACAGAAATCACAGATTTTTCTTGTGGCACTGTAGCTCCAGTGATGAAATAATTGATTGAGTGATTAAATATATATACTTGGTCTTCCAGATGAACCTGTAATTAAAACAGCTTTCCTGTAACTTTTCTATTTGTTTACATGCATTGTTTGTTGTTGCTTTTCTCTGTTATGGCTGGTGGAGAGGCTTTGGGATGGATATAATGCCCACCATTTTTATTTATTGCTATTTTTATTTTATTTTTGACTCTTACCTACTAATTTTGTCGTGTCATGTCTGAGTTGCTCTGTGTTGTATATGAAAAATGCAATAAATATAGGCCTATTCTACTAAAAAAAAGAAAGAATAGGCCTCTTTTAGTGCTTTTAATATCAGATACTTTAAGATTTTAATCAAGTACTATTTACATGGGTGGCTTTCACTTTAACCAAAGTAATATTTTAACATGATGTCTTTACTTTTGCTCATATATGAATTTGGGGTACTTTTTACATCACTGTGGAGCTCTAAACAAAAAAACACCACAATTGAATCATTGATTATGCTTTTGTTTTGAAGGAGAACTCCGGAAGTCTCGCATTTCTATTCTCGCGAGCTTTATATGAGTGAGCGAGAGGGCGGTGTAAGTGCAGATTTCAGACCGGTTTCTAGCCGATACCGAGGAGGACGCCGGGGTAGTGAACCCCTCATATCTGTTTGATAAAAGAAGAATAGCGGATTGTCACGCTCACCAACAGGGACGACGGATTCAACCGCTGACCGGGTAAATATGTATACCAGTGTTGTGTGTCGAGCTGCCAGTTAGTCGCTAGTTGTCGACGGCTAAAGCTAACTGACGCTGTTAGCTTACCACCGCCGCTAACGACTATCAGTTAAAACTCAACCGACTCCGAGGCTGAACTGTCACAAACACTCACAGCGCTGAAAATAATCTCACTCTCCTTCCAGATACGAGAGGCACAACTCCAAACGTCGACAGCGGGGACATTTTGTACAACTTCGAGCTGTCATTTGCGGTGAGGCAGGTCGGCTGGAGAAGACTTCCAGCCGAGGGGGACCCCAAGCGGCCCGGTTCCACATCAGCGACCGGGGAGCCGCGAAGCCGAGGAGCGGGGTGTCGAGCAGCGGAGCTATCGGCACGTTTTTAACGGGTGCAGGGAGAAGTAATCACTGTGTGCCGGGTCATCCGGACAGAGACCTCATGAATGGAAATCGGAACAACAGGTGGGATCCCCCGACTAACGGCCATGCTTAACAGAGCTAATTTGGTGTTCAGGTGGAGCACTTGTGGTTATTTGCAGACGGTGTGCGGGGCTAAACACACGCTTGACCTCCCCCATGTTTCACCGTTGGGAGCTGCAAGTGTGTTTTTGGGTGATGTAGGCCATCAGCGCGGTGGGGAAATAAGTTGTCAGGCTATCGGGGGGGCACAGCTTGAAAAACTCAAATTCCCATCTTTAGCGGCAACGAGCATAATGTTGTACTGGTCACTTCTGGCCTCGCTGTGTGTGCGTGCCTCAAACCAGTCTCACGGGTTACTTGCATTGTCTACGTCATTCTTTGTCGGCTGTCAAAGGCAGGTGGCGATCCCCGTCAGGTGTGCGTGAAGTCTGTGAGAGGCTGGCTCGCTTTCAGGGAGGTGTGTGTGACTTGGCTTGTGTGTGTGTGTGTGTGTGTGTGTGTGTGTGTGTGTGTTCATATCCGTTTGAAAGGCAGCCTTTCACACTAGCTGCTGCCATAGTTACCCAAGCTATTGAATAATGTTCAGTTAACCGCTGCCTGCGATAATTACAAATCAATTGAGCATGGCAGGACATTATTCAATTTACTTCGTTGCCAAGGGGCTCAATTTGTGAGTCACAGCTTGTGTATTATTGATGTTGTTGGGGCCAGTGCTGGACTAGCAGGGGGAGAAAACGGGCCAAACTGGTTCACTGAAACCGACCCATTTATTGTCCACCCATTTTTCATCTTATTGAGCAGTACAGAGCCCGGCTTCATCAGGGTTACATTAGGAGTTTTTTAAACAGTCAGATACATTAAGGGACTCATGAATATTTAACTCATAATAACTGATGTATCAGCGGATATCAACAAGGTTGCAGCACTCTGCCTATACTCAAAAATGTGTAACATGGGTATTTGTAAGTAGAGGTGATTGGCGTAAAGGACATTATGGGATTTTTTTCCTGTCAGTGGACTTTTGAGCTGATCCACTTGCTTCAACAGGCCAAACTTTCCCTCGTTTAGACTGAAATAATAGGACTGTGTGAACGTGAGACGTTGGTGCAGTCTATATTTGTTTCTTGAATTGAGAGCAAGAAGTGAAAAAGTCTTCTTTAAAGCCGGCTGGTTGCACCACACAGATCAGCCTCTAAATAGTCTTAAAATTCATCTTGCAAACACCCAGAGTCCCCCAAGCTTTTTGTTACATGTTTTGTGTTATTTCACCTTTTTAATTTTGTGTATTTATACATGAGTCTCCAGTTTATCTGTGTTAAAAAAAATCGTTCCTGTTTGAGTTCCCTTTCAGTAACTTGAGGTCTAAAAAATTTTTTCTCCACCTCACATCTTGATAAGAGCTGCAACAGGCGGATATTTTTTACAGTGTCGAAAACTTTTAAAATAGCCATCATATCTTCACAGAGCTCAATAGTGTTACTTATAGTCTTAAGCAGAAAAAAGTTAATTCTCTGAACTGAGAAGCTCCAAGTGGAGAAGGTTTGGCCTTTTTGATCTTAACTAAAACTAAATTTAACGCTTTGCAGGTTTAAAAAGCATCAGTCTGCACAGCATGAGTGTTTATCACTTTAAGAAGTCTGCAGAGTACTTTTCAATGGTTACGTTTTTTAGTCCTGAGCATCTAGTGTGGTGATGTCAGGACTGTACAATATAACATCAATGGAAGAGTCTATTAAAGTGCGTGGGTTGAATATGTGGGCTGATACCGGCTGTGTGGTGCATTTGTATGATGAAGCAGACTGATAAGTTGTCATTAATTCTCTCCATTGTTGCTGAATCAGTACAGTGAAGCTTTGTGTTTTTGGGTCAGCTGCTATCTGTTTTGTACCTTTTTTGAGGATGTTTTCCACAATTGCTCAAAGAAATCTTAAGTTACGATTCTTTAGTTATCATGTTTTGGTATGAAAAAAGTTTTACAGCATTCAGAGCGGCTGCAATTAATCGATTAGTTGTCAGTTATTAAATTAATAGTCAGATAGTGTGATGATTAATCTGTTGGAGCAATTTTTAAAGAACAACTAAAACATTCTCTGATTTTAGCCTTTTAAGTGTGAATATGTTGTGGTATCTTTACTCCGGGACAGTAAACTGAATATCTCTGGGTTTAGAAAAAAGACTTGGCCTCTGGGAAAGACTGATTGATCAACCTTTTCATCATTTTCTGGCATTTTATAGATTAAACAAGTAATCAAAGTAATTTTAAAGAAAATAATCAACAATGAAAATAATTATTAGTTGCAGCCCTAAAAACTTTCTTCAGGTTAGGAGAGTAATGAGTTATGTTTAAACTTTATTTAGTCTGTTAAATGGGTTAAAGTACAGACTGGTTTTGATCTCACAGGGTCTTCATCAGGGCCTAAGTAAAAACAGGTTAAGTGCTACTCTGAACAGAATAAACAATAATGCATCACTTAATAAGACAGAATATACAGCCATCGCAATGCCATCAAATATTAATATCCTAAAAACAAATAACGACCATAAAAATAAAGTAAAACATAGTTGTTGTAGTCGCTGCTGCTCAGAGATGAGTGAGACAAATGTGTGTGCACCTGTTTTTCCTCCTCCTGTCAGAATGCCTTTAGTTGCCATAGAGAAACTGTCGCAACATGAGCGCTATCATCATGGGAACAGCACAGGGGAGGAAGAGACCTGGGGAGGGAGGCTTCAGCAGAAAGTTCAGTCCTTCACTGAAAGATGACTCCTTACGGCAGGTCCAGGGTCAGCCCTCGACCCTGACAGGAGCTGGAACAGTTTAAGACTTTCCAGCTGCTGTCGCACTTATTTCACGGTCACAGTCATCATTACTGCTTTTTTTTTCTCTTATTACAACACAGAACACCTCTCGCTATTTCAACAGCTTGAGCTCTGTGCAGACTTTATGTCATGTCAGTCATCGATGTGTGTGGATCCTCTGACTCACATTTGTGGAAATTGTGTGGTTGTCTGATGTCACATCTTTTTTTCACTGAGTACTTTCCAGTTTGGCATTTCTGAAAATTGGTGTCAAATTTGCGTGGTGTGTCACCCGCCTACTTCTCCTCTCGTCTGGCAAAGGCCATGTCACTCAGCAGAAGTCTGTGAGCGCCGAGCTGGTCTTTATTCAAAATGTCACCAAACTCTGTAACCTTTTTATACGGTCATTATCAGATGGATGTGTGGGGAATGGTGTCGCCCGGTTTGTTTCAGTTTTGTCAGATTGACGTGAGGCAATTTCTAACGTCCCTGACCATCTTCAGTCCCAGCAGCCACCGGCTGTTCTTTCCTCCTTATTAACCACTTCCTTCCTACAGTTAGTCTGCCTCTCAGAGGTTGTTTGAAGCGGTATAATACAGTCATGAGTAGATGTTTGGGCTATGTTTTAGCCTTGAATTTACATAAATGCAGTTGATGGATATTGTAGGTTGGTTTTTATGTTTGATTTTGTGGGATTATGTGCCACATCACATTGTTTGTTGTTTTTTTTTCTTCTAATTTATTTATATTTGGCATGTGTTGTTGCAGGAGCCGTTGGAGCCCAAGCCCTTTTTACGTTGCCACGGCGACCTGGCTATGGCACCATTGGGAAGCCCATCAAGCTTCTGGCCAACTGCTTCCAGGTGGAAATACCCAAGATCGACGTCTACCTGTATGAGGTGGACATCAAGCCTGATAAATGTCCTCGCCGGGTCAACAGGTAACAGACTGAAGCTGGTTCATGTCTTTACAAGTAGACCATCCTCAGGACACTGGACTGGTTTGTCAAGACCTGAGAATCTAGCTACTTTCAGTATGTCATTTTATGCCTGAAAAGTCTTCAGGTAAGCTGTGAAATGCCTACATTCATTCTGTATGTTGATTGTGGTGTGTGTTTCTTTCCCTGGTGGTTTTTTCAGGGAGGTAGTGGACTCCATGGTTCAGCATTTCAAGGTGACCATCTTTGGCGACTGTCTGCCAGTTTATGATGGGAAGAGAAGCCTCTACACTGCTAACCCACTTCCTGTCGCCACTGGTGGGGTAAGACTGTACTCTGCACAAAGGTGCTGGTGTTTTGTGCAGTGTGAACCAACAAAAATTACAGTTTAGTGTGACAGAGAATGTCAAGGTCAAAAATTGTTGTGTGTCTGACTGCTCAAGTCAGATTTTTGTGTCATCCTTTTGCCAGTGAAACAGCCCGAAAAAAGAATCTCACTTATGTTAAATCAAAGTTAAAGTCATATTTAATCAGGCCACATTAACCCTCGTTTTCCTCATCAGGTCGATCTGGATGTCACCCTGCCAGGTGATGGCGGGAAAGACCGCCCGTTTAAAGTCACCATCAAGTTTGTGTCATTGGTCAGCTGGCACATGCTGCACGAAGTGTTGACGGGACGCGCTGTTGCCGAGCCGGTGGACCTGGAGAAACCCATCAGCACCAACCCCGTTCATGCCGTGGACGTTGTCCTTCGACACCTGCCCTCCATGAAGTAAGTTGTTTTATTCCTCTTTTTTGACAACTCTTCTTAGGAATATTTTAAAAATATCTTCCTAAAATATATATTTGAGAATAATACTAGAATTTAAGACCGATGATCAATGTGTCTGCTGCAGTTTTCCATGTCTAACATGTTACAGTTTTTAGTGTCAATGACTAGAAGATAAAGACAAGAGTTACAATATAAATAGCACTGAATTAAGCATGAGAAGATTATTTCTTGTTGATTAGTTCTAGTCATGAAATATTATCAGTGAACACTTCAACCCTGGAGCTACTGGAAAGCTCCGTGAATTTGTCATGCAGTATTGCAACCACAGCGTTGTCACAAATGAAAACACACTTGTTTCCCTAAATTTAGGTGGGCCGAGTGTGATTTGAGGGCAACATGGAGGCACAAATAAAAAGCATCTTTTATGTAATCTTACTCAAGATGTGCCATGTGCTAAATCCATTAACCAAAATAGCTTTTAGTAACATGAACGAAAACCTTTTTTAGCCTCCTGTGGTTTCAGACCTGTAACTCGGGGCTTGTGTTTGCTGCACCCAATGAACCACACAGGAAATGCAACCAAATCCCAGCCCAGGTGGAGTTTTATTTTGGTGCTCTACTAACCTTTTTGTCACCTTTGTGAACTCTTCTGTCCTCATCAGGTACACGCCTGTCGGACGATCCTTCTTCTCCTCCCCAGAGGGCTACGACCACCCGCTAGGTGGAGGTAGAGAGGTCTGGTTCGGCTTCCATCAGTCAGTTCGGCCGGCCATGTGGAAAATGATGCTCAACATTGATGGTGAGTAAGCACTCTGGGAAAGTGTGCAACACCATTATGGATCCCAACAGAGATAGACGTTTTGATAGACAGTAAAATCCTTCTTGTTTAACCAGAAACTTCCACTATGTCGCTCTTGCCAAGTCCCCCAGACTCCATTTACAGAAATGCCATGTTAAATGTCAAATCATCGTAAAACACAATTCATTCAAACTTTTTTCAAACATTCAAACAAACATCTCTGGTTTGGTAAAAATAATCCATAATCCATCCAGGTAAATGTGAAAATATCGCAAGAAGAGTGTGAAATAACAATCTGATCCTGTCGGTGGCAAAAACGAGCACTTTTTATTTTGTTGATCCTGGTGAACTGGTTCATTAGCAGCATTCCTTCTAATGTGCAGGCGCCGGTCAACAAACATTCTGCTTCAAATTTGTGACCTTGTCCTGTATCATTTCAGTGTCAGCCACAGCTTTCTACAAAGCCCAGCCAGTGATCCAGTTCATGTGTGAGGTGTTGGACATTCACAACATTGACGAGCAGCCACGCCCTCTCGCTGACTCCCACAGGGTCAAGTTCACCAAAGAGATCAAAGGTATGTCACAGAGGAAAGGCAGAGCTTGTTTTCATTGTGCTGCAGTACGAAGCCTTACCCGAACTACTTGATGCTGTAGTAGGCTCTTCAGAGTTAAATGTTTTCCATGTTATGACATGTTATGTTTTATTTGATGCATAAGAGAGTCGCAGATTAAAACTGTATCTTGGTGAGGGAGGAATTTAAGCCTGTTCAGTTGTTCCACTCCAATTATTTGAATGTTCCGGATGCTTATTTACATCGATGCCTCCACCATCCTCACAGGTCTTAAAGTGGAAGTGACACACTGTGGAACCATGCGTAGGAAGTACAGAGTCTGCAATGTAACACGACGCCCTGCCAGCCTCCAGACGTATGTTTTCTACGTTGCACTCCAGTAGCTGTGAACCTGCAATCAAAGCTGTTGTTGGCTTACATTAACAGGAGATTCTTGTCACTTTGAAATCCACAGATTTCCACTGCAGCTTGAGAATGGTCAGACTGTTGAACGTACAGTGGCGCAGTACTTCAGAGAGAAGTACAATCTGCAGCTGAAGTACCCCCACCTGCCTTGTCTGCAGGTGGGCCAGGAGCAGAAACACACCTACCTGCCCCTGGAGGTAAGGACCAACACAGAGGAGACAGTTTTACTGCAAAATTCATCAGTTTTCTTTGTTTTTATGAGTTTTATACATAAATCCAAGCATCTTTTTCTGCACTGTAATCTCAAAAAGCAAAACATGAAATCAACTAACATGAACACAACGTCAGACTGAATGAATGACGTGGTAATTCAGTGTGATTATCAGCCTGGATTACGAGCTGGATTAACCCGGGCTCCCATTTTTAGGTGTGCAACATTGTAGCTGGACAGCGCTGCATTAAAAAACTAACAGACAACCAGACGTCGACCATGATCAAAGCAACTGCTCGCTCAGCACCAGACAGACAAGAGGAGATCAGCAGACTGGTGAGTATCTCGTGGACCAGAGATAAAACGACAATAGGCTTCTTTTTTCCTGAGGTATCAAATATATTTTTTTCTGTTTTAGGTGAGGAGTGCAAATTACGAGGCCGACCCGTTCGTCCAAGAGTTTCAGTTCCGCGTGCGCGATGAGATGGCGCAGGTGACGGGCCGCGTCCTGCCGGCCCCCATGCTGCAATATGGCGGCAGGGTGAGCTCTGAACAATTTATGGTACCTTCCCTTTAAATCACGCTTCATATGCATGTGTGTTTGTCAACATTTTTCTTTTGTGTGTGAGTCAGCAGGGTTTCCTCCACTTTGCTTCAAGATAGACCAATAATTTGACATTTGGTGGCCAAAACAAAAAAACTCTGATATTCTGATTCTTTTTAAGTATTATACAACTCGTTCAACATTTCAAACTGAGCCACAAACAACAAATTTGGGCACATTTCTGTGTGGAAACCCTGAAATGACAATCTGATGTTATACTTTTCTCCCTGTTTGCATTTTGTTTATCTCATATCTTTTCTCCTATTTTTAGACAGACTTTATGCTGTGGTTTTATACTCTTTAACACATGCATGCTGTTCTAAGACATCATGCATACAGGCAGTTTTAATTTGAAAGAATTCTCCGTTTTGCATGTCAGCCATTTAAAATTATGTTTTCTGGCAGTACCTGACACGCTAAATGCATGACCCAATCATAGCCAATCACAGATAAAACTTTAAGGTTAATTTGTCTCCAGTCACTCTCAGCCTTTAAATAATCAGAAGCCCTTCATCTTGAGATCCCCACTGGCTGCCTGAACCCTTTAAATCTTTGAATCCATACATTTTTTCCGTGTCCTCGTACTGTTTGTGTCTGTGTGACTGTCAGCCCCAGCAGATCAACCCTGCACTGTCGTTGCAGAACCGCACGGTGGCCACACCCAGCCACGGGGTGTGGGACATGAGGGGGAAGCAGTTTCACACCGGAGTGGAGATCAAGATGTGGGCCATCGCCTGCTTCGCCACCCAGAGGCAGTGCAGAGAAGAGATCCTGAAGTGAGTTCACAAAATGACAGTTGGCTTGCTTAGTTTGGTCTAGTTACACACATTTTTGCATGAAGCTGTGGAGAAAATCTTACATTTAAAAATCCAAGTTAAATTAAGATTTAGATAAATAAAAAAACACATTTTTGGGGGTAATTAAATTAGGGTAACAGTTGAATATGCAATTATATATTAATTATTTAAACTGCAACAGGACATATTTTCTTCGAATAAAAAACACTGATTGAGGAGCAATAAATTACCCCTCAAGAGACGAGGAGAATTACAGACTTTCCATCCATAAATCACAATAACCCAACACTCTGCTCGTAGTGAAATTTAAAAACACATGGAAATGAAATGAGCATGTATAACTCTTTTTTTCTTCTTGCAAAGGAGCTTCACCGACCAGCTGCGTAAAATCTCAAAGGATGCTGGGATGCCAATCCAAGGCCAGCCGTGTTTCTGTAAATACGCCCAAGGAGCGGACAGCGTGGAGCCCATGTTCAGACACCTGAAGAACACCTATGGAGGGCTGCAGCTCATCATCGTGATCCTGCCTGGGAAAACGCCTGTTTACGGTACGAAATGACTCCGACATAGAGACAAACCTAACTCTCTTCATGTGAGGTTTGTGAGGCATTTAAGTGCATACAGTTAACAGTGAATGATGAGTTAAAGGAATATTCAACCTCTGCCCCACAGCTGAGGTGAAGCGGGTGGGTGACACCCTCCTCGGCATGGCCACTCAGTGTGTGCAGGTGAAGAACGTGGTGAAGACGTCCCCTCAGACCCTCTCAAACCTCTGCCTCAAGATCAACGTCAAACTGGGAGGAATCAACAACATCCTGGTTCCTCACCAACGGTACATTCAACACAGAAATGTCATCATCCTGCCAAATTGTTATGATTTTGTCTGCCTGACTGACAGATTTTTTTCCTCTTCTTTTCCATCCAGACCTTCTGTGTTCCAGCAGCCTGTCATCTTCCTCGGGGCTGATGTCACTCATCCTCCAGCAGGAGACGGGAAAAAGCCATCTATCGCAGCGGTGAGATTTCACCTCAGGAAAAGAAACACTTGGCCAACTATCTTGTACTTTCTCTTCACTTAGACTACTCTTATAGATCTGTGTCTCTGCCTTGAAATGCACTTGCTCTCCCTGAAATAATGTTGTAATAACATTTAAGAACGTACTTACTTTTGAAAAAAGAGATTGTTTCTTAAACATTATAATTGCTGACCCTTCTGACTGATGTTGTTCCTGTGCAGGTTGTGGGCAGCATGGACGCCCATCCCAGCAGGTACTGTGCTACAGTGCGGGTCCAGAGACCCAGACAGGAGGTCATCCAGGACTTGGCCTCTATGGTGCGAGAACTCTTGATCCAGTTCTACAAGTCGACCCGCTACAAGCCGACCAGGATCATCTTCTACAGGGACGGAGTGTCAGAGGGACAGTTCAGACAGGTAAAACAACTGGTTTCATCTTTTATTTCTTTCACGTTTTGTCAGGCATTTTGAAAATGTCATGCCGGTTTGAAAAAAACTTAACTTGTAGCTGTAATTTTCTTCTATACCTGGGGGCTTCCATCAAGGCAGCAGTTTGATTGTTTTATTCAGCTCCTCAAGACTTAATGGGCACTTAAACTCCTCAATGAAATTTTAGTGAGATTCAGCTGTTCAAAAAAATCTCGCTTTGTTTACATTCATCTGACTCTCTGATTTGTAAAGTTGCTCATAAGACTCCAATACATTGTTAATTTCTTTTGGATTGGTGAGCAGATTCACATTTTTGCCTCTTTCCTTAATGCTAATAAAAAAAATTTCTATACCTGCCAATTGTACCTAAAGCACGCTTGCTAGTTTGTTTTCTCAGCATGTCTAACTGTATGTTTGTGTGCAGGTTCTGTACTACGAGCTGCTGGCCATCAGGGAGGCTTGCATCAGTCTCGAGAAGGATTACCAGCCGGGGATTACTTACATCGTCGTACAGAAACGCCATCACACACGTCTCTTCTGTGCAGATCGCAACGAGCGGGTGGGAAACACAAAGTTGCTCTTTTTGTAGACAACACTGAGTCTTATTACCATTATTATTATTATTATTATTATTATTATTATTATTATTATTATTGTGGCTGCCTCCTCTCTCTACTTGATGGATTACATTTTTTTAATTGGGGCAAAAGATTGTCAAACATTTTGATTCTTAAAGGCGATATTTCAGGTGTTACCCGCTCTTGAATGTTTTCGTTTAATTGTATCAGGTTGGACGAAGTGGAAACATTCCTGCCGGCACCACCGTGGACACAGACATCACCCACCCCTACGAGTTTGACTTTTACCTCTGCAGTCACGCTGGGATCCAGGTGAACTTTTAACACTAAAAACCCTAAACTCACTGGAAAAAACAGTAACAAGATCGAGAACTATGGCTTTATAGAGATTTTATATCATTACTCTGTTGAGCAACCAGGCTGCCTCCCTGCTTCACGTAATTTTATCCGCTGATTGTTTGTCCTCTCTCCATGGAGCTTCTCTCTCTTGGGTGTGATTAACTCGGCTTTGCTCCCCTCCCTCCAGGGTACGAGCCGGCCTTCCCACTACCACGTTCTGTGGGACGACAACTGTTTCACCGGCGACGAGTTCCAGCTCCTCACCTACCAGCTGTGCCACACCTACGTCCGCTGCACGCGCTCCGTCTCCATCCCAGCGCCGGCTTACTACGCCCACCTGGTGGCTTTCCGTGCTCGCTACCACCTGGTCGACAAAGAGCATGACAGGTGCGGAGAAATGGACACTTTTTTTGTCAGAAAAGTATTTATCTGTAGTCAGACATTTTTTAAGAATTTAAGTCCACGTCTTGTATCTTGAAGGAGCTATATAATATTTTTATTGTAGCAGGAATTTATTTGATCAATGCCCCAGTTGGGATTCATTAATTTTTCAGGGCAGACAGCACTTAGTGGCATTAATGTGGAAAATTTTACTTGTTTGTGGAAAGTAACTGAGTGCATTCACTTAAGTGCTTTTCTTCAGAGCAATTGTTTCTCCATGTCATGCTGTTTCACTACAGTGATTAAGATTTTGCAGTTTCTGAAATCTGATTCTTCCTCACCATCGTTTCCTTCTTGTTGTTTCCTCCCGACAGTGCGGAGGGCAGCCACGTCTCAGGGCAGAGTAACGGCAGGGACCCGCAAGCGCTGGCCAAGGCCGTTCAGATCCACCACGACACACTGAGGACCATGTACTTCGCCTGAACGTGCCCTCTGCTTCCCTCCATCTTTCCCAGCCAGTCTCAGAGTCCAACTTCCATCAGCCGCCTCGTCTCATCGCGCAGAGCGACCCCCGCTGGGCTGGTGCAGCTTTGGTCAGCGGGCCTCGACGGTTGCGACTGCAGGCTGCGTGAGGATGTAATAAGCCAGAGAGGAGTCACAGCCACATTATGCAAGTTGAAACCAGCCAATCGTTTCTGTGCTCCCGCTCGTGCATCTCTTATCTCCTCTGCTGTATTTAAAATCCTTATGGACTGTGTCTACTTTAAAGCTCGCAAGTCACGTCCTCGCCTTCCAGCAGCTCAAAGTTTTATTTGCTGTTTTTTCCTTTCGTGTGTTTAAAGATCGCGGAGCAGCAGGGACAACAAAAACTGACGATTCTTTTGGTGCATGAAGCAGAGCCAGAGATGACCTGACTTGCTCCGTAGCCTCACGTTGAGCCTAAATGTTGCTGGTTAATATTGTAGACGGTTTTTATGCGTTTTGTTTGTGGGTTTTCAGCTTGTCTAGATCCAATATGTGTTATATTTCTCTGTCGAGCTAATGTGTGATTGCCATGGCAACACGTTAAGCTGAGTATGCCCGTAGTTGGCAGGCTGCCTTTTAGCGGTTACTCTTCTGTCGCCCTTTAAGCCAATGGTTCCTCACAGTCATTCAGCCAGACAGTAGGAAGCATGACTCTGCACTCTACCAACACAGACACTGAATGAATCTTAATTTTTTTTTCTTTTTTTTTTTTTTACGAAGCCACGTACAGCCATCGATGAGGTATTGTGTATCGCTTGTTGCCTTACTGCGAGGCGAGGTGCATAAAGAGGACTGCTAGAAAAAAATGCCATGGCCACAAAATGGACAATTTTAAACTTCTTTCACTTCTAGTTCAGCTTGGTACAAAGTGTAATACCAAACGTTTCTCGTGTGTTTTATTCCTCTTGCTATTTATGAGTTTGTTTTCATTTTAACTTAAATTAACGTTCGTTTTCAGCAATAGCGCAGAGTAGACGGTTTATATCTTCTGACGACCACAAACCTTTTGACTTTTTGAGGAACTGACCAATGTAGTTGTCAAGAACTCCTTCAGTGCAATAAGGTGTTAACGCAGAGTGAGCAGGTTCGAGCAGTGAATGTTTTCGACCAGTATTGGTGCGCTAAACATAGTTTACGAATGAGTTTTTGGCAGGTGACAATGAGCTTGGAGTCAGGAATGTAAAGTGTTTGACATTCTTGGGAACACGTAGGACTGACGCCGCAGGTGTGTGGATCAGTCGTGAGGTGGGATGGTGTTTGTTTGGAGAGATTAAACAAAGTGCCTGATTCGGTTAGATGTGAACTGTTGGAAGGTTTTTAAGCGTATGTCGGTTTGGGTGCCTCTGTTAATGCATTCAGTGAAATGGGCTCAGAATCCCTCAGCGCATGCCAAGTTTGTGTGATTATCCCTGATGGTAAGGTTTCTCCTGACCGGGAAATAATTGCCTCCATATCGACTTAACACACTTAGTTTCTGTGATCAGAGTTTGACCATCACATAAAACAAAGCTTACGTTGGTCATGAAATACGACAAACTGTTTTCTCCAGTTATCTCGGACTTATTGCTTAGTGATCTTTAGTGAGTTTTTGTGTCACATCCTAGAAGTTCATGCTACTTTCATAATCTAAACGCTCAGTCGCCATTTTATTGGTAACAATTGTCAAATTCAAACCAACCATTCTGCCATAAAGTCGACTTTATGATGCCTGTAACGCTCAGGTGTTGACATAAAGGTTTTAATTAAATTATGTGACAGAATATTAGAAACACATCAATATTACGTGATCCAGTACGATAACACATTTAACTATGGCCTCAATAATGAAGCAGGATTCAATTAAACATTTCTGACAACATCAACAAAGACTGAGCGTTATAAACTTCATAACGAGGGTTGCTGTAGCGGCGTTGGCGTTTACAGGTGTACATAGTAAAGTGGCCACTGAGTTGAGCTTCTGCACTTTTTCTTCTCCGGATCATTTTTTTCAGAATAATCGTCTATTATGTCATGAGCTCTAAGAAACGTAAAACAAAGCTTGTTAAGATCGCAGGGAGAAAACAAAAACTATTATTAATCGCACTCGTTGCTTCTCTGTCGTTCGTTAGGATGCAGTTTGAGAACGTGAATGTTTGAGCGGGTGAAGACAGACATCAAGTCATCGCTGTTCGCTTCATATTCAGATTTCAGAGTCTTTTTCACCTGCAGAGCTGCAACAATTGACGGATTAGTTGTGAAATCGTATATTAACTGCTAACTATTTTAATAAAATTAGATTTTTTTTTTAGGAAAAGAGGTACCCCTCTATGACGATTAACTGATTATAGTTGGGTTGTGAAACACTGATTGACATTTTTTACCATTTCCTGAGATTTTATAGACAAAACAACTCAATTAATAAAGACAACGGATCAATCAACAATGAAAATAATTATTAGCTGCAGCTCTACTCACCTGGCTTTCTTTATCTACAAAACTGGTTTCAGCTCTTCATATTGTACAGTATTGAGTAGCTGCAACTAATGATTACATTCATCATCAGTTCATCTGCAGATTATTTTCTCTGTCAATCATTTCGCCCATAAAATGTCTTTTTAAAGGTCCATTATGTAGGATTTAGGAGGATCTATTAGCAAAATTAAATATATTATTCGTAATTATGTTTTCGTTAGTATATAATAACCTGAAAATAATCATAATTATTGTGTTTTGGTTACCTTAAAATGAACCGTTTATATCTACAGAGCAAGCATGTCCTCTTCTACAGAGTCCGCCATGTTTCTACTGTAGCCCAGAGAGGACAAACCAAGCACTGACTCTACAGAGGGCCTTTACATTTCTCGCAGCCACCGTCGTGGAGGTTGAGGCGAGGGAAACTGGACCTTTTTAAAATGTTTGTTCCAACTTCCAGCATTCAAAGGGGATGTATCAGATTTATCTATTTATGGCGGGAAAATGACCAAAAAGATAAATCTGTTATCATGAATAGTTTTCTGTCAACTATCGTCGCAGCTCTAAATCAGAGACAGCACTTCTAAAAAAAATACCTTTCTACTTCGGAGAAAACAGTCTGTCTTTATGCAAAGGGGAACAGGCTAACGCTTATATTATAACAAATTAATAATCAGTAGAATCACATAAAAGGACGTCTACTTTAATGCCTTTTAATATCTGATTTTGGATTCCTGGTCCTTCATGGTCTTGCAGTATAGTTTAACACAGACGAAGCCTTCAGGTTTCGTCACTCGGACCAAACCAACGTGCCTGGTCGGGGTGAGGGTGGAGGACTCTGGGGAGGGGGGGTTGGCTCTCTACTCTCACAGCCTTACAGCGTCGTGCTGATGGGCTCTGTACTGCTAACTGTGCTTAGTCACCAAACTGAAGCTGCTATAAGAAAACACATTATTTAATAATTCATCAGATACATATAGGCTATATATTGATACAGAGACGAAGACGATATGGTATTTTACTGCACTTAAAAAGATGCACGTGTTTAAGGTTGAACAGTCGTGATGCTGAAGATGTTTGTTGTTTCCGGGCAGAGTTTGAGCAGATATTCTTTCGTTTGGAGCATTTTAATTGGAAGAATATCAGAACAGGTTGTCCCCTTCCGTGTTTGTTGTCACGTTGAAGCTGTTTCTTAACGTCAGACATTACCAGCATTTGATTTTACTTGAAGAAAATTTAGTCGTGGGCATGTTTAACATTGTTGGCTAGTGCTCTGCTTGTTTTTGACAGTCTATATTTAGAGCCTTATTACAGGAATCCCTTTCCCGCTCGTAACGCCACGTACAGTAAATCGACCTCTGGACATCAGATGCCTTTTTTCTCAAAAAAAATAAAAGCATTTTTAAGTCAGAATTGAGATATATTTATATGTAAAGATATTAATGTAATGCACACACCTTATTTTTTCTAACAAAGTCCTATTTGGAGCAGAAGCGTTGATAGCTGTAGTGAAATATGGCGTTTAATAATATTAATAATAATAATAATCGTAGTGGTCTGTGATAATTTTTTCCAAATTTGATAATGCAATAGGTTTACTTGTGTGAAAAACTGCTTCATGGAGATTGTCGGGGTTGTTTTTGTCATGTAAGTGTGATCCGATGAGCCGTCAACCCTCCTCTGCAACGACCTGTGAAGACCTCCCCTCTCTACTGTTATTTTAATCATCTCAAAAGCTCGTCGAAGATGTGATGAGGTTAAGATATTTCTCATAGCATGTGCTGCAAACTGCAACAAAGATATTTTTTTGCATATTGATGATGAGCGGAGGAGGGTTGAGCTCGTCGTCCGTTAACAGACTGTGCCTTTCCTGATGGTGCTGAAAAAATAAATCAAAGAAATCTTAACTTTCAGAAAGGGCAGCGAGGCCCAAGTCGATAAGTATATATTGATACATGACAATACTGTAAGGTGTGAGTGAGTGTGTGTGTGTGTGTGTGTGTGTGTGTACATGTGTTGTGTGTGTGTGAGTGTGTGTGGATACCTCTGACATATGCCAAGAACACAAAATATGCAGAACTGATCCGTGTGGAGCTGACCGGACCAAAAGGCCTGTGGGGATCAGTTTAGTGGGCGGGCACTCGCAAGCACAACCCAAAAACTAACATTTCTAAAGATTAGAAAAGAAGGGGAACACTCATGACTCTGTAGGTAACGAGTAGCACGGTGTAGACATTATGTAGCATTATTTATTTATCTTTATCTGTGTAGGAACATGACGCCTCCCGTACTGCCTGTGAACACGTTATGTTCCTCTTTTAATTTATGTGTTCATTCCTCGGATGAACGGCAATAATGAAGTTTCTGTGCAATCACTTCGTCTGGCCTCGCATGTCATTATCACCACCTTTTTTTTTTTCTTTTATGATTTTCTTTTATCTTCTAATGTGAAATTTAGACGTTTACAGATTTGGGATAGTTGTTCGGTTGAGTCGTTCCTCCACGAGTGCCCGTTTCTCATGTTAAGGGATTCCCCACGATAATAAATCTTTGAACCTCTGTGGTTGGCTGCATATCGTACTCAAAAAGAAAAATAATGTTTGGGTTTCACAGTATATTAATGTGCTTTTTTTGTTTTGTTTTCTGCCTGATTATGAAATGGTGTCACTTTTTAGAAGTAAAACTGTATGTTGAGACCTTTTTTTTTTTTTTTTTGTCTTAACACTCATCTGATCCTGGTCCTAAGTTGAGCCTTTTTATTCGGTTGTCATATTTAATTTTTTGAATAAATACTCTATGTATGAAAACGTGTGTGTGTTTGATGTTTGGACAGCAGGATGTCAAATCATGTTGTCATCTGCACTCGTAAAAGAAGATGGAATACTCATCTTGTGGTTCATGATATTGATCTCTACATAATCAGAAGCTAATTATAAGTAATGAGCTTGTACACCATCAACCAGACCCATTCAACTGCCGGCCCGTGGGCCAGATATGCCCCTTTAACAACCTCATTGTGGCCCTCTTCGAAGCTAGAAAGGTGGCAGGGTCCGCCACATACAAACAAAGTAGAACAGTATGAAAGTCAGTTTGTTTATTCAGTTTATTTACTCATGAAAACGAAGACAGTTTGTTTATTTAGTTTTTTTTGTTGAGCATAAAAAAATAAGTCAATGAAGATCTGAAGATTAAAATTTCTTTCCCAAAACTACATAGTGCACCTCAAAGTATACGTTCCTAAAATAAAAAGTTTACTGGTATCGCATAACTAGTAAACTAACAGTGGATATAAACTTGCAGTGTACTCTCATAAACTACAAAATGGGCTTGAAGTATATAGCAGTACTTAGAAGTTCACTTAATTCACTGTATAGTTACAGAACAATATAAAACTTAGATGTAAACTAGTTGTGCACTCAAAGTTGACTAATCTTCCACTAAAAGTATTCTCAGAGGTGTAATTTTATAAACTTAAATGTGGGACAATTCAGTCCCAAGAAGTATTGAAGAAGTACACTTGCAAGTATGCCACTAGTACTTACTACATGAGATTAGTGTACTTACTACATGAAGTAGATAGAGCGCTGACGTCACGCCCCTTCCAGTGGACCTCATGGGACCTTATTTCAGAAAAACTTTGTATGGCAGTGAACGGAGAGAGACAAACCATTTCTTTGGATCCTGTTTGAGTCGTGTCATGAATCACTGATACGATGTTTTTCAATTTAAAAGATAATTTTCAAGTTTAGAAGTCGCAGTTTGTCATAATAACTAAATAGAAGACGTGAAGACGTGAAGTATACTTCTTTTTAGCGAGGGAAAGTGAGCTGCAACACTAATGCAAATAATTAAAAGTGTACAGATTGTAAAAACCAAATCAAATATCCCAGTTACATTTCAGGTAAATATTAGTGAACTATGTGACCCAGAAACAAAGAGTTTCACAGAACTGTGTATCATAATATGATTCTACCTGAAGCTGACAGGCCTCATATTAAAAATGGGAGCGAATGAAAAAACATCCAGTGTTTTTCAGCCGTCTTATTTGTTTCCTACGGGAGAAAAAATGAGTAAACAAGTAAATTAGATATTCACTGAACAATTTTTTATAAATTGCTGGTGCAGACAATAAACTAATAAATGAACAAAGAGCTCTGTGAGCCAGCATGTCTGTCTGTCAGTGTATACAACAGGACACTATAAAGGGATGTTATCTGTGTGTACATGCACTCCACCTGCATAGGAGCGCTGCGTTCTTTATTACTGACAGGAAATGGCCAGAGGGCGGTTATCAGTCACTTCCTGTTTGAAGTCCCGTCAGATCAGACAGAGACACGCTTTATAACTGCGCCTCACTACAGCGCTGTGTAATCTCTTGTTTGTACACGTCCGGCTGTCCGAGCCTATAACTTCATATTAGCTCGGCGGTGGACAGTCGCCGCTTCCTGCTTATGTAGTCCAACATCCCCTGGGTTTTTAATTGCTTTATCCCTCCCTCCTATAAAGCACTCGTATTTGATGAAACAGTGTCCCGTCACAGAAAAGGATATTTAACCTGGATGCTGCCTGCGTCCTGTTCATTTTATACCCAAAGGTCACAGAGAGAGCATGTCTGTGAAACATGCGGTTACCGTGGTTAGATCTCTGAAAACATCAAACTGTTTTTCTCGTAAACAGTATGTGACTCACTATTGGAGGGTTTCTGCTCGAACAGGCAGGAAATCATTCATGTCATCTCAGGTAAATGTGGTTCTGGTGGCACTTTTACCTATGTTTATTTTTAAAGATGTCCTAATTGTTTGTCGACTATGAAACACAGAAGTCTGCTGCGTAATGTTCCAGTCCTGTAGGTTTATGTTATAGGTGTGATTATTCCTCCTCTGTTTTTCATGTTTTGTCTCTGTGGTTGTCTCTAAACACTGAAGATGTTTTTTCCGACATAAAACCTTTGTTTTAGAAAATATCTCTGTACACATGAGAACCTAAAAATGATCCCAAGCTCTCAAACGAGCTTGCCAGGCCAGTAGGTGGCGATAAAGTCTACGTCAAACACCAGAGAAGAGCATTCGGGGCTCATTCTGAGTGTGGGTGTGGTACGACAGTCCTGCAGTTTTCTTCCAATAAATAATCCCAGGGAGAGTTAACCATTCACTGTTGCTGAGACTTTATTGCAAAATAAATGTAATAGTAAAACGAGAAGCAGTTCAACTGTAGCGTAGCAGACGCCCATCAACAGCAGACGCGTTCATGGTGCCCTCATCACCTCTGGAGGGTCCACGTATATTCATGCAGTGAAGAATAACAATGTGATAATTTTCTTGAGTCAAATAACTAAATGAATGTTTTAAAAACCTCCTTTGAGTGATGTAAATGAAGACGAGGCTGAAGAGAAACCGGTTCATACAGGAGGTGCCTCTTTTTCTTCTGGGTTCTCGTCCCAAAGGCGGACTGTTTAACTTCCAGGCACCAGAACAGCATTCACTTGCATCTATATCAAGTGTAAACCCTACTGTGAGGTCACCTGTTGGTTTGTGAGGTACTGTTTTGCATTACGGCCATCGCCATCTTGTTTTTTTTGAAGCCATGACTGACCATATTTGGATGAGAGGTTGGAGCTGGGGAGGATCTTCTGATTCGATCTGACTGAGAGCTTGTCAATCACAGAGTAGTCAAAGCTGGGACCATGATTTACAAAATGAACATCACGCTGTGATTGAGGAAACAGTTTACTGAGGCAATAAATCAAGTGAGACGAAGGGTCATTTTCTCATAAGCTTACATGCAATCAGACTGCTTTTTAAAACCAGTACTGTCTCCCTCTGTTGGCCATCAGAAAAAGGGCAGGTTTAAGGCACTTCGGCATCGACTTCGCTTTTCAGACACTGACACTCCATCCATATTTTAGACAATGATCTGTGTACTTAACAATAATGACTTCCCTAATCAGAGGTCACATGGACTGTTTGCTGTTTTGCAGCCTCGACTCAGACGTCGGAGTTTCCCACTGAAACATATTGAACCTGAGCTAAGCGCTTAGTCACCTAGATAAATATGCTGTAATTGCTTTTACAGCACGGCACACTTGGTTTGTTTTGTCTTTTTGGTTGCTCTTTATTTAACTTGGAATGATCCTCCAGCAGAATCAGCAGATAAATAACTGACAATAAGCATCGCAGAGGGTACCGACATACTCTAACTCGTCTGTTAGCCACAGTTGTAGCTCCAACCCTTCATTCTGTACATATTTTTTGCATGAAATAAAAAAACAAGCATACGCCCTGAAAAACACATTAAAGTCAACAACTTCTCCAGATCTTTCATGGATGGGGAGATTCCTCGTATTTCTGAGCCCGGGAGGGTCTCTGCTGAGGACCGTGAGGAGCCTCTCCACACCTCAGGAGGTGCAGCTTCGCCCTGATGTTCCTGCAGCAGTGGTCCAACATGCTTCTGACGGCCGCTGAGGAGAAGTAGAAGATGAATGGATCCAGGCAGGCGTTGAAGGTGCTGGAGAGCAGTGCCACGTTCCTCCATTCCTCGCTCTCCCGACGAACAAACCCCACCACGTGGGAGGCGTTGTAAGGCCCAAAACAGACGGCGAATACTATCAGCGTGCCGAGGGCGAGACCGATGGCACGCAGCCTCCGTCGCCTGCCGATGTTTGGAAGACGGGTCATGATGAGGATGAAGTTGACGTAGCAGAAGCAGCAGATCAGGAAGGGGATGCAGAAGAGAACGATGAAGAGCTCCAGCCGGACTTTCACCAGGATCTCCAGCTCGTCATCGCTGAAATCCAGGTAGCAGGTGGGTGGTGGAAGGGCAGGGCTGTTGGTGGTGCTGCCATTGTTGTCAGCCCATTCACCTTTGCTCCACTGGGCGTAGGGGATGATGTAGACAAAGCTGAGGTTCAGAGAGGACACCAACCAGAACATGATGCTGGCCACCACGGCGTAGCGAGGCCTGCGATACAGGGAGTACCTGAGCGGGAAGGCGACGCCCAGGTAGCGCTCCACGCTCACAGCAGTGAGGAGCAGGGTGCTGTTGTAAATGGTGACGTAGAAGATAAAACCAGTGAAGGGACACAGCGGGTAGGGCAGCAGCCAGGCCATACCATCATAGGCCTCCTTCATTTTAAACGGCAGGAACGCCAGGAAGATGAGGTCGGAGATGGTGAGGTTGAGGAGGAGGATGTCTATCGGGGTGGCCTTGCGATGCACCTTGCGGCAGAAGGTGCAGAACGCCAGGATGTTGGCGGGGACCCCCATCAGGAAGGTGACGAGGTAGACGGCAAGCAACAGGCGGCTGCACAACATGGCGGCTGCTGACACCAGGGACGAACTCTCAGACACTAGATACAAGAAAACATGAATTATGATTTTAAAAAGCAAAACTGAACAGTTCTGACCGACATTATCTGTCTGACTGTGAGGACCAATAATGATCACAGCAATATCTAACGTTTTATCACGTTTTCAGCCAGAATAGCGGTGAGACAGAGAGCAACGTTCAGACTGAAATACACTTCAAAAAGAAATAAAAACACAATAAATACAAAGTGCTTCTTGTTTGTAATAAGCAGATAAATCTCTCTGTCTAAAAATAACTATAGTATACTTGGTAAGAAGAGTTTTTGCAGTGTTTCCACCTCTCCTGGCAGTGGTTTGGATGATGGACTGGAAAACATGACCACATTTCACGCATCCTGGCTTCCTGGTTATCTGAATGAACTTTTATTGATCCGCTATTAAATTATTTATCAGATCTTTTATTGCCCTACGCCCCCTCCCGCTCCCTGATATCCTCAGATGCGTCGTTCCTCATTGTTCCAAGGTCTAATTTGGGATCAGGTCTCACATGTTACAAATGTACGTGTTGTAAAAAGGCCGAAACATTTCCAGAGACAGCTGCGCACTGAAGGTTTTAGTATACGTTACTCAAATAGGAGCAAATCGTTGAGATGTTGGGGACTTTTTTCAGCTGCAGATTTATTGCTCTAGTGACTAATAAGACTTGTTTGTAGGACTGATTAAAATAAATTACAAAACCTGTTCACCATTATAAGTATACACAGTATAAGGATGTGGCTCATTGACTTGTTTTAACCATTTTTGGATCTATGAGACATGCAGGGAGGAAAATGCAGTATGAGGCTTCGGATACATCGACTGTACTGTACTGGGTTGCTGGTTTTAAGGTTAACCGAGGTATTTAAAGCAGACGGTTATCATACAGGGTAGCCCTCATTTGCTCAGCTGGGGTAACTCTGCTGTATCAGTGTTTTAAAAAATATATATAATATTCAAGTTTATAAAAAAACCTGTTTTGAAAACTGTTTTAATTCCTTTAAAGGCCATTGAGACAGGGTATAATAGTGTAATATCGTGTACTGTGATATTTTATGAGATGGTTATCACAGCATGAATGTCTTTGTTGCAGCCTCGCTCACTGGTAGGATCGATTCATTGCTAATAGACTCTTAAAATCTTTGAATTACAACATTTTCCTCAGTTTTACCTGCAACACTTTCTTACCAACCTAATTTAAAAAATGAGAAAACAATTCAAGTTTTATGCACTTCACTCAAGTACTTTCTACTTCTACTCCCCGGCATTTCAGAGTCAATATTGTACATGAGTACCACTAAATCTGTTTGATAACTCGAGTTACTTTGCAGATTCAGATGAATAATACAAAATATAATCAACAAATATTATTATTAAGTGATTTAATATTATGGATTAGATAAAGTGATTCCCAGGGTGAAATAAGCAGAAGTTACCCGGCAGCATACAGTTAAACATTATTGTGATGTTTGTATTAATACATCAATAATTAGAATTCAACTGTATATTTTATATTATTATGAGATGTTTTTTTCTGCAATGTAGGTACTTTTGATGACTTTTTTGTATTGTAAGTATATTTTGATGCTCATGCACTTGAATGAAAGACTTTTTCTTGTCTTAGAGAATTTCTACACTGTGGTTTTTTCCCTTTCAATAGACAAAAGTTTTGAATATTTCTTCCTACACTAGAAACGTTACATACGGTCAATAAATCCCATCCATGCTGCTGAAAAG
The DNA here is from genome assembly GCF_965226575.1 of Pagrus pagrus. Taxonomy (NCBI): domain Eukaryota; kingdom Metazoa; phylum Chordata; class Actinopteri; order Spariformes; family Sparidae; genus Pagrus; species Pagrus pagrus. The sequence goes on along the minus strand of NC_140201.1, from coordinate 6,751,767 downwards.
AAAAAAAAATATGTGACAAACTCACCTCAGTAAATCTCACCCGACCCGACTCTCCATCACTGTGCGTCTGTCCTCTCTGATGCTGAAGCGCTCTGGCAGCATGCTTCGCCTCCCGGCAGCAGACTGTTTGATCAGATCAGAAGACTGCACTTAATAACACGTCCTACTGAATAACTGCTATCTCGCTCTCAATAGGGGAAATTTAATAAGCCTCTGGAAGCAATCTTTGTTGTCCGCTCTGTCCAAACATCATCTCCCAGCAACCACTCAGAAGGTCGCCGTGATGTAACAACTTTTCGTGTGAAAGGTCCGGACAGTGACAAAGTGAAGGGCAGATGCTGCGTCAGTTCAAGATCATAAAAGAGGCAGATTGAATCTGTCTGCTGTGCCCACCAGAGGGCAGAGAGCTCAGCTGCTCTCTCCAGATTCCCTCTGAAGAATTGCAGCTTTTATTTTGTTTTCACAACCGTGTTTAAAGAAATATGAAGTGACTGTAAAGGGGAAGTGACACCTTCCTTTGTTGGTTTTATTTACAGATGAGTTTGAGATGAACTCCTGCTGCCTTCATCACTTGTGAGGGTATAACTTTTTATAAATGCAACATAATCAATTTCTGTAGCTAAAAACATGTATTTTGTTAATGGCGGTTCTGCATTAAAAATAAAATAAAAATACCACAATTGTAAATAATCAAGGAAGCTGTAAAAGTGCTTAACTGATCAAGAAACACTTTAAAACTATTTAATGATTACAAATCAAACCAAACGGCACAAATAAAAGATACTTAACTGAATCCAATTTTATGCTACTTTTGCACATTTTGACAATTGTTGAATAAAGTTTCAGAGTTTTGTTAAGAAATTTTGACAGTTCACTGTATAAACCAATTATAGGCCACCATTCAGGGGGTATACAACTTAATATATCAAAGGAGACAAAATTATACACGTAATCTAAAAAAATATATATCAATATAAATAAACAAATAAATAATTGATAATAAGTTGTAAGTTTGGGCAATTTACAAAAACATTGATACATAAAAAAATAGAAATAAAAATAAATTCAAATCAGCTGACCTACCTGTGATCTGTTAACACTACTGACATGATTTCCATCAGTCACAGATGAGTTCAGTCTGCAGCCTGTGGATCCACTCAGCTCCACTGTGGTCAGTCAGTCAGTCAGTCAGTCAGTTTGTATCGCAGCACCTCCCACCAGCCCCGTTTTTATACCGTCTATCTGATGGACGACAAACCTGGGAGCACTCTGCAGCTCGGTGCCAAATGACGTCTGGCTGATCTGCACGGGTGCAGGTTGAACATTAGAGACACATAAAGACCACACACATGTTTACAAAGTGGTTCACGCGCAAGTGTGTAAATACAGTAGCCCAATACCCATTCAGTGCATTTATCTTTGTCTTCCAAACACGAGGAGAGCAACCTGTTTTAATCTCAAAAATATGATTCAATAAAAGTTTATGTTTGGTTTTCACTCTGCATTTTTTGTATTTTTTTTCTCCTCATCACCTTTTTGATTTTGACATGTTATTGTTTCAGTGGTCTTCCTCCAGATTAGTCCATGTTTCAGCACGTCTACCCTTGAAAATGTTGTAAATTGTGTTAAAGATTTAGTTTTGTTACATGTTCATGTACATGTCAGCATAATAGTCTTGCCTTTTCTGTATTTTTCGTCCCATTGAGTGCTTTGTTTGTGTATATTTGATCAAATATTGAGCTCAGTCAGTCAGTCAGTCATATGGTCAATATGAATCCAGAGCATGAATGGAGCCTCCGTGGTGGGAGGAAAAAGAGGTAAAAAGCATGGCATCCTTTTTTTTTTTTTTTTAAATGTAAGGCTCCACAGAACTTACAAGTCTCTAGGGAATTATCCAATAAGTTGTTTGCAAGACAGTTAAGTCTCATGATTGATTGTTTTACGGGTGGCATGGTACTCATGAACGCTAAGCCCTTTTGGAATCGCTGAGCAGTTACGCTTCGTCACTATGACGGCAGTTTGCAGACTTCGTGACATCGGCCCAGGATGTGACACAGAGCGACCAGTACCAGACTCACAGTGTGGGTAAAAAGTTGAGACTTTGAATGTGATTGTTGACAGTTTGGTTCAGTCTAATTACTACTTTAATTATATAGAAGCCTATTGAAGCCAAAAAAATACATGTTGGATGGACAACAAGGCCTCTTATATTCAGTCGGGGTTCATCTTCAGTACATGTAGCGTTCAGTGTGTGTCTAAAGGAGCGGGCATCATTTTATGCCCTCTGGCAGCCATGTGGTGATTAATCATTCAGCGAATGTGACGTATAAAACTGATAAGCGCACCAGTAAAGATATAGATCTTTCATTCAACTTGAAAAATTGGCTTTTTATACCTGAGTCAAGCATAAGAACAATATACAATGTATCTCAATATAATCTGATTCTGAAAATAGCAAAAAAACATCTCTCATTTCAGTCACCCAGGAATCCTGCATATTGAGTATTTTGTGGATATTTTGTGCAAAAACTTTTCATTTTTAATTTGGTTTATAGTTGATTTAGAGTTTATACTTATATATTCAATTCAAGACAGATAATTCATGAGAAAACTATTTAACATTGTCGATGCTGCTGAAATTTTGTAGAAAAATCATGAGCGCAAACATTCAATCGTTACGTTTATCTTTTCTTTTTACACTATTTAATTTAAAAACTCTCTTTTATTTTTGGTATCATGACTTCATCTTCCAGCTGAATGCAGGTGTATGTTGTAATACAACTATAAATATTCATTGAATGTATTTTAACATTTGTTTAATTCTTTAAAGAAAACAGACAGAAAACACAATGCACTTGTAAACATCACACTTTATTTTGAAGGACACTTTAGAACATTTTACTAGTAAACAGACTAAACTGAGAAAGTAATTAAGATGTTCAGCAACCAATCAAATAATGCACAATCATGTTATCAAAATGGATAATGAATCTCTAACTTATAGGTGAGAAACCTTTATTCCTCAGTAGTTTAGCACGTGTGCAACGAATAACATCTGTTCCAGTTTGGTGAGCCAAGACAACCATTTTATTAGCTGAAAGTCAAAATATTTGCCGTTGGAAAGGTCGGCTCACAGGTCCACTGGATTTAAAACACTTTTCAGAAGAGAACATGACATATTTGAAGTGATTCCCTTGTTACAGCTTTAAAGGGAAGCCAACAGACACCAGGTGGAGCCATTTACAACCGATGACGTTCACAAACTCACTGTTTTCAGAGTGAATTAAGGAGTCTGACAAAGACAAACGAACACTTTTTCAGTTTCCTTGGCCAAACACATGGATTTCCAGGTCTGCTAATAGTCCAAGTGTGTGAAATACAAGAAAAAAAAGCATAATGTGTCACTTTATCATCAGCAAAAATATTGATATAACATGAGATACATTTCAAAATCATCCGTTTTCTTTAGAAACATTTGATCTGAAGAAAAAAAAGGAAGTTGCGAGCTGATGACACAGTGTGATGTAGCTTTGATGAAGCCATTCTGACACAGCGACATTAAATCGATTGATTGATGGTTTCGTCTGTTAGTTGAAGGCAAACTGAATCTGAGGCAGATAACACGGGTGGTGCTAGTTTTTCTGGGGCATACACAAACAGCTTCAACCAGTCTGTCCGTGAATGATTTATCCTATTTCTCAGACATGTTAACCAAGTAATTCGGTCCAAGTCTCAAGCAAGTCCAATGTGATTTTTTGTCAAGAGACCTTAGTTAAGGTAAGTCAATCCCAAGTCTTTAACCTCGAGTCTTTATTTTCTGTCATGACAAGTTGCAAGTCATCTACACAGTCACTTGGGTTGACTCGAGTCCACATCCATGTTTCTCCTTTTGGATTTGTCACGATTACTTGAAGTCTCCACCCGCTGTGGAGACTCCTGACTTACTTTTGTCCCCTCTGCCCCTGCCTGGCTCCTCTCAGATAGTGAAGGCGGTGCCTTGACCTTTGCAACACCATTTACGCTACTGAATCGATGCTGAAGTCCCTCAATCCGGCTGAACTGGCTCTGCCGTCCACAGATTCTACCCATGATTCCCTTCGACACGGCTGGCGACAGCATCAACATGACGACAGGCTCCAGGAAGACATTAAAGGCGCTCGTCAGCATAGCGTAATTCCTCCACCAAACACTCTCCCCCAGCACAAACCCCACGATGTGCGAGGCGTTGTAGGGTGTGTGGCACGCCACAAACACAGCCAGCGTGGCAAGTGCAACAGTCAGGACTCTTCTTTTTCCCACAGGGCGCAAATTTGAGTGCCACACCAGGGTGACGCAGCGTAGGGTGCAGAAGGACGTCACGATGAGAGGCAAAATAAACAACATGATGGCCATTTCCAGGCGTAGAGGCAGCAGAACCTGCAGCTGGGAGGCGTTGAACTGGTTGTAGCAGACTACGTTGTCGCCCTTAGCGGAGACAAAGTTACCTCCTCCTTCAGCCATCAGAGCAAAACTGAGGTGGAGGAACACCAAGACCCACAAGGCAGCACTGATGAAGCAGGAGAGTCGAGCGCGGCGGTACCTCTTGTAGATGATTGGGAATGCGATGCTGAGGTAGCGCCCCACTGTCACAGCTGTGATGAAGAGACAGCTGCCATACAGTGAGGAGAAGAGGAAGAAGCTGTAGACGAGGCAGATGGGTGCTGGCAGCCTCCAGCCCTTAAGCAAAGTCTCCATCGTCTTGACGGGCAGCCAGGCAACAAGCACCAGGTTGGACGCGCACAGGTTGAGGGCGTAGACCGCGTTGGGTGTGGCACCATGCTTGCGGGCCTTGCGCACGTACACAAACAGGACGAGCAGGTTGGCGGGAAGGCCGAGCAGAAAGGTGAAGGTGTAGACAAAGAGAGCAAAGCAATCTTGGTAAGCCACAGCCATCTCTTTCGTTTAGGATGGGAGTCCAAGAAGTAGGTAGCGCTGCCTCCAGTTTACCATGACAAGGATGAATCTTTAAGCAAACTCAAGCTGATAGGGAGCAGATTATTTGACAAACAGTTTGGTGGATCATCGTCCTCGTATCCTCTCTCTTTGTGGCAGTAATGTCCGTTTCCAAGCTGGTAAAGGAGCCGCTGCGGTGCGAGGTTTGTCCCTTCGTCATGTCCGCACTCAGCTCTGAGACAAGTGACAGCAAAAAAAAAAAAAAGAGGCGGTGGCCACAAATGTGCTGATGTATGTGGGCACGAAGGGGGCGAGGTGCACACGACATCATGACCGATAAGGAGATGCATCCGCTCATGCAGAAGCAGGGGGGCATTTAGCAGGCACCAGGCTGCCTTAATTGCCCTCTCGGTGGAGGGCTACAGACAGGTAGCATCTGGGCCCTTAAGTGAAATGATTCAGAATAATTCAGCGTGTCAGGAAGCACATGGCCGTCCGCTCAAAGCCGAGGCTGTCTAAATGAACTGGAGGGCCGGGCTGTAAAGTCATAAATGCGATGAAGTTGATGGTCGATGCGAGGACAGGATGGGTTGGGCTTGTTTGTGGCACTTCTCACAGTTTTATGGCGGAGAATCAGTTATTAAGCGTGTGTGTATGTGTGAGAGGAGAGTGGGCGTGCCATGCAAACGGCTTTAGGTGAAGAAAATGGAGCAGAAAATCACTGTGATTTGTTGCAGAGGCATTTTATTGGAGCAGAATGATGGATACCAAGAAATGTTTTTCCAAGACACGACCTGCAGCAGGTCAAAACATGGCTGCTATCTGTTTGACTAGTCTATTGATCCACTGTTCAAAACAAATGTGTGTGTGTGGCGGTACTCCTCTGATATCTTGAAATGAATGTTTGCTAAGTATTGACTGTATATTTACCTCGTTTATTAGTTGAAGTGAAATTGACTTATTTTTTCTGTTTGTTTTCAGCAGTCTCAAGAGATTGCAGTGGGTATTTCCCACACGAAGGCCAACTAACTGTAGCTTTTAGGAACACAGGTTTGATGCTCTCAATAATTAATTTAGCTAATATTGAAAATATTAATAATATATTTGTCAAAATAACTGATTTTTTTGGCCACTTGGGGGCAGCAGAAACAAGTTGTAAACGCCTGATGAATAAAAATCAAATATTCACTCTCTTTTAGCTCTGTTTTTGGTCTCCACCACCTCCTGAGGGAAAAATATCTCACTCTTTAGCTGCTAAATGCTCCACTGTGTTCACCAGCTAGTCACTAACTGTGTCTGTGCCCCATTAGGCGCTAAGCAGATAGTGTACTGAGGTTTTTAACACTTCTTCTCTGATATCGGCTGCCTGCAACAAAAACAACACTATTGCTGTCTTTCCATCACATCTGCCAGCCTGGCTCCACTCAGTTTGACTCGGCACTGCAGCCCCACTCGGCAGGGATTTGCGTTTCCACCACAACTGGGCTACCAGTGATACGCTTGTCCCAAGGTCCATCACTGCTGCGGCTCGGCTCAACTCAATAAAACTGGTGATGGAAAAGCAAATCAGAGTGGCGCAGCACAGTGCGGCATGGATGTTTGAGTCTCATTCCCAACAAATAACGACTGTATTTGGATTTACTGCTGTTGTTGTAACATATGATAATCTGATTATTCCAAACAGAAAATGAATCTATTTTCTTTGACAGAGAGGAGAAATGGACCAAATATTTCTTAGAAAACACATCTTTCTCTCCCGTCTAAATCCTGTAGCAACTCAAACAAACACATCTATTTGAAGACTTTACAACTGAGGCAGGTGAGAGAGTTATGGGGGTTTATTGTCTGAGGGATCATGTTTAGTGCCTGTTTACCAGATTTTTTATCTAAACCGCGCATACTGTATGAGTCAAAGTTCACATCATTATCACCGTCTTCATGCTCCACACAGCGTCAGTTGGTCAAACAATATGACAAGGCCAAACAAAGCCGTTAAAGCTAATGGGCGATAAAAATAATAACCTTACCAGACATGAACGTGAGCACTGGTGAACTGTTTTTAAATTCTTAAAGAAGCAACCTTAAATGCATAAATACACTCACAGGCCACAAATACTGTCATGACTGAATGTTTAATTGAGACTAGAGGAACACGAACAGGATTTGGATGTTTTTTTAAAGTTAACCACACATACTGTAGGTAAAGTAATTCAACACAACACAAATCAAAACAAATCAACAACACCAAAAGATGATCTCAGGTCACAGGTCAGGAGACTAGTTTTACAAGAGACTGACAAATTTTGTGAAATACATAAACAAATTACAGAAAGGGATTTTTGTTCTCGAGCACTAATGGGGATAATTAATTAATTCAAGACTTCAGAACTGACTGGGCAGAACCTTTCAGTGGCATGTCAAGTGCTTGTTGATGGCCGCAGAAGTCAAAGCTAAAAATTACAAATCCGAATGTATTTGAGTTATGTCCCTTCCCTTCAAAAACTGGATGTCGTCATCTTACTGAGCCAGCAGCTGCAGGTTGCTCCTCCCGCTGGAGTTTGTGAGTGGAACCAGCAGCACCGGGGTTTTATCAGTGCAGGAGGTGGATGTGAGGCGACCGCGAGTGTTCATGCTTCGCTGCTCCAGAGACAGAGCTTCCTGTTTTCTGGAAAGGTCCTGCAGCATGTGTGAGTGATGGAGCTTCATCTTCTGCAGAGAGTGCCTGAGTGAGGGATGAAAGTTTTAGAGTGATTTCTTTCCTTTTACTTGGTAATTGAAGGGTAGTTCAGGTATTTTAAAACCTGGACAAACAAAAGGGGCAACCGAGCCTGTCGAAGTAATGTTACACCCACGTAACTTTCTTATTTTTGCCTCTAACAGGCCCATTTTGTGTCTGACAACATAATGGCGTAAATATAAACAGCATTTTTAATAAAGTAAGATAATTTTTGTTCAACCAGAAAAAGTCGTTATATCTCTCTCCTACAGCCACCAGACTCCTTTGAAAAAAACAGGAATTTTACCTTTCAGATCATTTAAAAAACAATTTATTCAACAGAAACAAAATAAAACTCACCACTAAAACTATGTATTTGTTTTAATAGAGATATAGATATATTTTTAAGCAATATTCCCTGAATGACTGAATGTTACTCTTTTAATGCAATGATTGACTTCCCTGCATGTGCTTCTCTATAATATACTTTATTCCTGAGGAACGGGTAAATAAAATTATGGATAATCTATCAGCTCCCCTTGGTGATCATAGTAACAAACTTCTGACTCACTGAGCGTCAGAAAGCTTCTGTTTCAGAGCTGTGATGGTGGCCTCCAACTGATGGACTTCATTGACGAGGCCGTACTGCACCTGAAAACAAACAGGAAGAAAAATATAAATAGGATAAAGCCTCTGAACATTTTTTTAAACATTAAAGCAACATTAACCCTAGTGAGATAACCTGACCTAACAACTGCTGTTATTTCCTCTGCTACTGCTAATATTCTGTATTCATTTAAACCTCGTCTCTGCACAGGTCCATGCCAGGTCTGTTGGTCCTGTTCTCCAGTCGGGTGTGAGCCAGTTTCAGTGAGGCCGTCTTCGCCTGCAGATCTGCATCCAGCCCGTGGATGTCACTCTCCATTTCTGCCATTTCATCTTCAGTCTACAGGCAGATACACAGACAGTCAGAATCAGAATCATCATCAAAAACTCTAAAACATGAAACCTGCAGTTAAAAAGATAAATACCTGATATTATAAGCTATTAGAAATCTTACATTTTTTATCTGCCACTTAAGCTCATCGCGGGCCTGCTCTTCATGGTGATTACGTTTACGAAGAGCAAACTCTGTAGCCCTTCGCTGAGTGTCCAACTCATTCTGCAGCTAAGAAATACAGAACAGAGAAGGGATTCATTGCACATGTGCCGTATTATACACTGAGAGCAAGATTTGTGTAATATTTATTTAGGAAAACCTTAGTGGGAAACATGACTTAAATTTCCTTTAAGATTCTCTGCTTTGACATTTGTGTGTCATTCAGTCCTGAGCAAAATGATTGTCTAAATGTTTTCTGCTGAAGGAGTTAGGTTGTGATATTATTGGGATTTGCAATAAAGGACCCTACAAACGCAAAACTAGCATATCTGCAACTTATGTGACACATATTTACACTACAAATACTGCACATGCAGGTGTAGTTGCATCATACACACACCTGGGCTCTGGTGAGACTCATCTCCTCCCTCATTTGATAAGACAACTGCATGGCCTCCTGGGCATTAGCCATGTTATACTGGCTGAACTGGACCCACTCCTGGGGGGTTGAAGAGCTACAACAAAGGAAACATTATTTTACTGATTCTGTTTAATGGATTACAATAGTATATATGATGCAAAATGGTTTAAATTATTTGAATTTTAAAAACCCTGAAGGTATGCGAGTTGGGTTGGTCTTCAGGGAGATCTGAGGTGACTTTATTGTAAGTGACAGGCAGGACATATCAATGTCCAGGGCGTCCATCTTGTTCTGCAGGTCAGCAGTCAGCTGGTGCCGAGCCTCCTGCAAAACACTGAGAGCAAGAACAAAGAAAGGTCAAGAGAGGAAAAGTGAAAACAGTACCTCAGCATCTCATCATCGTGCCCCTTACCACAGCTGCTCAAAGGACTTGTCGATGTGCTGCTGCAGGACTTGCTGCACTCTTTCAATCAGCTCCACTTCCTTTTTTAGCTGCTCGTCTACAGGGTCAACGACAAGCTCGCACCCTCGCCGTCCGTCCCTCAGTGTCACGCATTCACTGCTGACCTCCAGGGGAACGGTAGTTGCAGCCAGGGCCTGCTCGGTTTGCTCCTTAGACTGTCACAACACACAACATGGACACATAGGTATAAGGTACACATGAGTCTGACACTTGAATGAGACAAGCTCTCAGTTGTTTCAGAGGTCTTTGGACAAATCACCAGGGTCAGGGCCTCCATCTCTTGATCCACTTTCTGTGCGCAGGCTTCTAACGCCTCTTTATACCTGGCAACATCCCAGGCCCTGTCAGACAACCTGCGAGAGGTGTCGCTCTCATCCCAGGTAGTCTAGAGAGAAACAGCAAGAAAATGACTCGGGTTGGTTGATAAAATGTGGATGTATAAAGAAATGTGCGGACCATTCATGGTATAACATAAAATACTTCATCATGTAGAGCAGCGGTTCTCAACCTGGAGTGGAACAACACTGAATGAATTTGATTTACGCAGGGAAAATAAACAAGTGTTTGCTGAGGCTATTACGCTGACCTTTATTTCACTAAAATGCTGTTTTATCAGTTGCTTCCCCTATCATTGTTAATGATTGACAAAAGAGTGTGTCTGGTTAGCATTCTGGGAGGTATCCTCACAAACAGGAACCCACCTGACAGTTGGTCTCGTTGCGTAGTGACCTCCCCTCCTGCCGGATCACATTAGAAACATGTCGCTCATGTTGTGCTGTCTCAGACAGCTGGTGGTTGTTGCTGTACCACTCTGACACACTGTGGCGCAGGCCGGGCTTTGCAGGAAGTGCAGACATCCTACTGCTGCAGAAACATGCAAATGTCACAGTGACTGAGTTTGCCAAGTATGGTTAAATGTGCTAGATTTGTTTTGGTGACAATTTCACAGAAGCATATTTATAGTCTTGAGTTACATAGTAAACACAGACGGACATGGTACAGGTCCAACAGAGCTACTATGACATGAAGCACTGAGAATTATTGAGAATTTGCATCAGCAGTCAATAAACATTTAACACACGTTTTCAAAAATTATATATAAAAAAGTTTTGTTTCCTAAATAATAAGGCTACTTTCAAAGGTTTCTTTCAAAAACATTTTCACAACAATCTCAAAAATGCACTTATTGCTATAGTTATATACCAAACTGTGCATTAAGTAAGCTAGTTATAATTAGCACCACCTGGACCCGCAGTGACACTTAGAATAATTGGATACTGTATGACAACAACGTTTTTTTTAAGAGTTGTGTTACCAAGTATGAGTTTGAGTGCAGCTAGCTTTAGCAAATTAGCTAAATTTGACATTAGCTAGCTTAGCCGTAAAGGTGACAGCCCCAGGGGGATGGGACTTGACAGATATATTACCATGACAGACAATGAGCAGAATCCCTTTGAGGCAACAGAGAGGATAAAATTACTTGAACCAGCAAATTCTAGTGGACATTTTGCAAAAAAAAAAATCGAGATGAATGAGAGTTTAAAGGCTTCACTCAATTACAATTGGAAACACTATTCTCATACCAGTTCATTTGACTTCCATGTTCTTCCAACGCCATAAAAGTGTAGCTAGTTACTCGCAAAAGACGAAGCTTGTCATGTAAGTTGTTGCTACCGTTGATAAATGTGAACGTTAAACACCGCGAGGAGTTTAACCGTCATTAACCGTCACGTTAACGTCTCTTCTCGTGGAATTCTACTCACCGGAGTACTAGAATGTTCACACGGCCGGCGCGTGCTGGTTTCACCGGACGGGGTTACCTATGGCAACAACTACTCGAGCGGTCTCCAGGCAACGGGCCGACACAACTGAAATTCTTCAATAATTAAACTACTGCTGCAACGGTCAGGACATGATGTTGTACTTACATGTAGTTCAGTTCAGTAAAAGTGTTAATACCGCTGTGTAACATTTCATACAATTATAATATTGTGCTGATTCAACCAAACATACCTGTTTTCATTCTTTAAAGTGTCACTGTAACTGATGGAAGTACTAATATTGCGATACAATAATTATGAGGAGCCGTTTAGGCCAAAAACACATACTTCACTTGCACACACATGCATACTCTCAGTAGTGTATGCGTGTGAGAATGTATATATGTGCCAGTTAAGTATGTATATATGTTAAAGTGAGTATGTATGTATGTATGTAAGTAAAAGTGAGTATGTATGTAAAAGCATGTATGTATGTAAGAGTGAGTATGTTTACATCCTGAAATCGTGATATTTTCGGAGACAGTTATTGTACAGTAAAAAGACTCACTGTTGTAATCCTACTACTTAGTAAATGTACTTAGTTACATTCCACCACTGAGCTAAAGTTTTTGATGGTATAAAACTGAGACTTCCCTTACACTCAAAAACAAAAGTGAACAGAAAGCTCCTAGATAAATCTAATTCAACCTTGAAAGTATCTCCCTTGCTGCTCAAAGGCAATTTAAAAACACACACACCTGTGATAAACACCACTCAGGTATAAACACTTCAGTTTTATTGTAGTCAGATTTAGTCATGCCAGTGGTTATATTTCCATGCTGTGGTGACAAAAGCTGGTTAGTTACAACTATCATCACTCGCATCCAAACTACCCTCGTCAGCACATTCCTGGCCACGGTCGTCTTCTGTCAGCAGCAACGGTTCCCAGAGTTTTTTAAAGAATTAGGGAATATTGCGAAAGAAAAGCCACCTGGGGTGTCCACTAAAAATGCAGCAGGACTAGTGGGCCAAACAGAGGCCGAGACCTCTCATGACTGAACCTCTATTTCAGTGCATTACACCAGTGACCTATTTAGCAGATATACAAACAAACCATATTTTAATGCCCTTTAAGAATGACTCACGTTGAAAATCATCTCCATACTCTCTTATCTGTACATTGCACCTACTGGGGACACGACAGAGAGCTAAACTCTATATGTAAAGACTTCATCGAGTCTGGGAACCACTTGCCAGTGCACTATCCCAATTACCTGAGCTATGTTAACACCTAGATTCTCCGACAGGCTTCTATTAAGGCCTTGCACTAAAAATAAAACCTCCATGCCTGTGCTATCAAAGCTGCTTTTACTTTGTCAGAAAAAAAAGTATCATCGTTTCTGAATGTACTGACTCAGACTGTGTTTATAAAGTTTGTGAGCTCTGCCTGGTGTTTGGAGTGTCAGTGTTAAAAGGCAGAAAAAGTTACCTCAAACTGCACACAGATCAACTATATACACACACACGTGATCCACTGACAGTTAAACTCTCCTTCGAAACAGTGATGAGCACGATCAAAATATCTGATCTGCTCATTATTCGTCCGTTGCTGGGGAAAAAGTGAATTCAGAGATCAGCTTTTCTTTCTGTGTACACATTCCTTATTAAAGACTAATAAATTAAAAGTAAATGGATGCTATCATTCATGCCACATTTAGTAGTTTCAAACACAGCAAATGTCAACAGAAAAAAAAGGAACAAGTAGGCGTTTGTGGTACGATAAAAAGGTGAAATCATTAAAAGTAAATTTTCTGTGGCAGGTTCATAATTTAAAATAAAAAGAAACGTTTGGTGCAAGCGTGGTGGTGCTGTGCAGAGGTCGTTTTTTTTTTTTTCCTTGAAGCAGAGGTGAGAGGTTCAGTTAGCTACACAGTTAACGGATTTCAGAGCCGTCGAACAGCTGGAGGTCCTTCAGTGTTCATCTCGAGCCCTGCGCGTGTTTTCGTGGTCCAATTTCAGATGGAAATCGTCTCTCATCGTTATTATTCCTTTCCTGGTTATTGTTCAGGTGGGTGGGAGGATGCGACGTTTGTGTTTGTGATGGTACAAGTGTCCAAGTCCACAATCACTGTGGCGTTGCATCTCCGTTGACTTCTACGCCGTGCTGCTGTAGCTGTGCTCGAAGCAGTGCATTATCATTCTTCAGTTCTTCAATCTGGAAAATAAAAGACAGATAATTAGACACATTAAGAAGATTACATGTCTGTTTACATCTGGATGGGTAGAAACTGACATTTTAGGAAACAATGACACGGACGGACACGTTTATCAGTGTTTGTGGCATCATTGACAAAGGTGAACTCTGAGTATATGTTATGATATTGGAGTATTTGTATTTGTACAGTGACTGAATGGATGTTATATTGTTAAACATTATATTTAGAAAGACACAAATGGACATTGATAATACAATGATGGAAAATTGAGACAAAAACACAATGTTTTTGCTGATAAATTATTCAGAAGATTCTGCAGATAGCAGTCAGTGTTTCCCTGCCTCATTCATAAGCTTGCATTAACATGTTAAATATGTAGGGCAAGGTTAACTTTTGGTTCTAGGTTGGATTTTTTTTTTAAAGGTTTGTTTCCTGTCTAGATGTTTACCCACTTTTACCACAGATTAAATGGGCAACCTCTGTTCAGGCCTGCACCTTAAAATACTTTTTACATACACAGAGATACATAGAGATAAATTCTGCCCTCAAAGAATGACGGGTTCATATAAGATGTTGACCTGTTGTCTAAGCAGCTCGTTGTCCATCTCGACCCGCTCCACCTCTTTGTAACTCTCCTGCAGTCGCTGGTTACTCTGACGCAGCTCTCGGATGTAGTCGCAGGCTTTGGACAGGATGCCTCCTTTACTCTGAGAAACGCAGCAACAATGAGGTGTTAAATGTGTCAAGTGTCACTCGCATACATTTTCAGTGAACTTTCCTCCAGTTACTGAAACATTTCAGACCCAACCCTTGGGTAAGTACAACGCCACATGTCCCAAACAGTTGAAATATTACTTAATAGAGCCTCATTTTAACTGAGACTGAAATGCCTTGGCTGTGGTTACGTGCGGTGTTTCAATCTGACTTTCAGCACCAGTTATGCAAGCATGCATTAGCAGTGCAGACACACTGCACTGATTCCAGTATGGAAGTGGTCAGAAAATGTAACACAGATGCTAATTTCAAAAGATCGCAGATAGACAAGCAGCTGCCGCCAGCAGTGCGACCTCAAAATACCGGATCTTTACAGACAGATTTTATGTAACTTGTTATTATGTGCTTTGGAAAATATATATAGGCTGACCTCTGAGGAACTCACCGCTCCAGTTCTGCTGTCTACGCTGCAGTCGGGGATGATTTTTGAAAGCGTGACGATCCAGTTGTTAATCTTGTCTCTTCTTCTTCTCTCCACTGCAAAAAAGAAACACAATTGAAACACAGTTAAACTACAACTACAGCCTGTGTTGCATTCACAAAACACAGGGACTTCAGAAAACATCTCTTAAGCCTCATTCAGACCAAATTTGGTGTTCGTCTGACTCATTCTATCACAAGATTTGTGGGAAAAAACTTAGTTGCCTTGTGGCGAAAAGTTAAAACAGAATCAAGCCAGACCGGCTGGTCAACAGTAATGTTGTTCAAGCCACCATAAATACAGCCTGCTTCATTCATACTTATAATGGAAGTTCTTTTGGTGGCTTATCTACGCTGGTTGACATGACGCGTTTGGTGTCAGGGTGAAACAAATACAGTCATATAGCAAACAGAGCGGATGTTATCACAAACGTTCAGAAGTCCACCGACTTGCTCTGAGTTTCTATTATGTTGCTTGGTGTCTCACGCAGCATTGTACAAATGATGTACGAAAATAATGATACTATCCCAACTGTGTCTTCCTGTACTGCCACAGCACCTGATTTGGTCCAAATACGGCCTAACAGAGACATCACAGTTTCAAACTCTCCTGACACCGACGACCACGTACCTTCATTGTGCTGTGCTCGTCGCCTCTCATCTCTGGGCGCCCGTGGACCCTCCACCTTCCTGTAAAGACAGGAACAGACGAAAACAAATATTTACAATGAAATTCTAAATAAAATATCCGACTTTCAATATTAAACAAATCTGTAACACCTGAACTAGAACCCAGTTAACAAAAAAAACATTTTGTCAAACAGTTCTGAACAAAGGATTGGCTTTTGTTATTATCTATTTAGGCTGGTTGAAGAGCAGTACCCACATGCACCGTTAGTTTAGGTCTTTATTATTTGGAGAGGAGGTGCAGGTACAGATGAACCTTCAGATCCTCTGCAGGGCAAAGGTTCGTCGGATCCGGCCACTGAATCAAGATGTATGATGGCTTATTTATGCTAACTCGGGTTTAGTTTACAGCTTTAAGCTAGCAATGTTCTATGTCTGCCAACTCTTGACTGTATATAAAGATGGACGACGCGTCTCCTCTTCCTCTGACTGTACAAAAATGAAGCAAAAACATCCCGGATAACGGGTGCTGCCATCTTGCACTGATGACATGACTTGGAGCCAGAGTCTGCGCATTAGAAAACTAACACTTGAGGAAACATCAGCATGATAAGAACGACTTTTTGAATGTTGGGGACAAACACTCTGCATCTGCTAACATGGCGACGGAGAGGTTTTTGACCTGTACTGCACGCCAATCGAAATGTTTCATCCTCACTCTTGAGAAGCCGTCACGTCGCCCATCTTTACATACAGTCAACGCTGCCAACATACAATTCACAATACAAGGATGCTAATGATTGATTAGTGATCCCACAAACGTCTGTCTCTACAACACATGATGGGGGCAGGGTGGGGGCGTATGTGAAAGTTCTTCTCACCAGTTTGAACTGCCATGCTGCAACATCTCGCTTTCACCAAGGTCTCTGGGGATGGCAGGTAAGTAGGACAGAGTGTGGTTTTCAGATGTTGGATGTTTAAGATGATGGATATAGATTTGTTTTCTGTATCTTTATTTGTACACACAACTAATCAAACAAAACGGTTTCATTCCAAAAAAAAAAAAAGGGAAGGAAGAGTTAAAGAAGATCCGATCCACTGTGAGGTTACAGGGAAAGGGGTGAGAGAATGTGGAGGTGAGAAGTCGGCCAAACATGTGTGGAGAGAGTTATGGTGATGGTAACTTCATGGATGGGATCAGTGTGAGGGGGGAGTGTTTTATTATACTCACGCAGTGTAGGTGTGTGTGCGTGGTGCGATGGTACGAGGGGCCGTCGTCTGCAGCACCTCCGGGGGGCTCATCATCACGTAAAACTGACCTGGATTTTGAGAGACAAAGGATGAAAACTGTTAAAATCAAGCATTTTCCAAACTTTCAAGACTTTGCAAGAAACCCTGGGAATGTGACTAAGGTCAAAGGGCGGCAGGACATGCAACATGTGTTTTGTAAATCATCAACAGAAGCCCTGAAGTATTAGAAGTAGAATAGAAGTATTCTGTTATGCCGCTCATTCATGTTGTCCCACAGGTGACCGAGGAGCGAGGTCACAGCCGTTTCCTCACCTCCTGCCTGTGTGATCGTTGGGTCGGCGGTGGCCTGCACCGACACGGCTGTTCCATCGCTGACAGTGGCCGCAGGGAAATAGGCGAAACGTGTCTCTCCTCCCACAGTCTCCCCGCCAGGACTGCCCCCATTGCTGAAAGGGTTCTGGATAACAGCCTGGAAGAGGTGGAGTCAGGGGCAAGTCGGTCAACCATGTAAGATAATAAGTTAGACGATGATCACCTCCTTACAGCTGCTGTATGTTTACTCACCTGTGCCACTGCCTGAGGGGCTCCGGCGAACGCCGCAGCAGAGACGACGCTGACGGCTCCGGTCCCGTCAGCTGTTGCTTCTAATTGATCATCTGTCACCTGGACCACACGATAGGTCACCTGAGGACAGAACAGAGAGGAAAGGTCTCAAAAAAAGAGTGATCAAACAACTTCACAAAGTCTAAATAAAACCGGGACCTACTTGAAGGAGCACTATGTAGTTCTGGAGAAGAAATTCAAACTCAGAATTTTAATATTTAAAATACTAATGAGGTAATAATACAAAAAGTTCCATAACTGAATAAACAAGCTGTTCTCAGAGGAAAACAAGGTCCCAGAACACTGTTTGAAGATAGAAAGGTGGCAGGGTCCGCCACAAATGAACAAAGTAAAACAGTATGAAATTGTGTCGTCCTTTAAGGTCAGTTTATTCAGTCATGAAAACAAAGAGAGTTTGTTTAAGCATAAAAACCAGTCGATCTTCCCCAAAACTACAGAGCGCTCCTTTAACAAAAAACAGCCGACTTCACCTAAACACACAGTATTTGAGATTCACGCTCTCTCATTCGTTTTGTTTTGCTAAACTTCCAGTCACAACTAACTGCTTATCAGGCGTTAACATCCGTCTCCTCTGTTGGGGTTTGCGGTTATTTCCAGAATTCAAATTTCTCGAAAACCGGCTGGTGTGAACGCGGCTCAGATTAATCTGCAGCTCACCTGCCCTCCGCTGTTCTCTGTGCGGAACTGGTACTGCACATTGTGCTCAGCGAACGCAGCCTGCGGGACACCGGTGATGGTCACTGCAGTCTGCTCCTCCGTCCCCACCGTCTCTCCTGCAACACACAGGTCAACAAGGTTCAAATCAGTGACGCTGCAACGGGGCAGAGCCATGAAAGATAAAAAACAGATGTGAGTCGAGGAGTTTCCTTCAGACAACGATGCAGGAATGCACTCAATGTTCTCACATTCTGCCTCAAAGGAGCAAAACCTAAATTTGCATCAGAGATTTTATGTTCAGACAAAAAGCTGATTATTTGCTTTCAGGATTACAAGAAATGAGGCTCCTACCTTCCTGTAGCTGCACCACCTCTTCTGTTTCCTGTTTGTCGTGACTGAAAACAAAAAAGCGACACAAATGAGTCAATTTTAAGAGGGGAACCTGTACATTTCTCAGAAAGCATTACTTATCAAGGTGGAGCGAGCCCTCATAACGGTTTTATGACTGAGAACTCAGATAGTCGTCTCCAATGTCTCCAAGTCAAGTCCCTTCAGTGTAAGTATGGGTGTACAACAAGGGTCCATTCTTGGTCCTCTTTTATTCATCATATATATATAAACTATATTATCTCTGTCACACAGATGACACCATTTTATACGCCACTGGCTCCTCTTTTTATGTCCTCTGCAAATCTACAGTCTGTTTTAGAAACATTTCGGATCTCTCTCATCGAACATGAGCTTGTTCTGAATTCTGGAAATAATTAAAAACGCTGTTCTCTACATCATCTAGGAATATCCAGGCTGCTACCAACATCCAAACCTCCTTCAGAGTTCTGAAATTGACATGGTTGAATGTTAAAAATGACTCTGGCTGGATACCAGGCTCACTTATAAAGACCCATATGTAACAACTGTCAAGCAAACTGGAGATCAAAATTAGATTTTTGTAAAAGACCCAAATCACGTTTTTCTTCTAGCTAGTGGAAAGACCATCCTATCTGAAACCCGTCTGTGCTACTGATACTGTATGCCTGCTTCCCTCTCCACAGTTCACCCAAGTCTTGATCTTGAAGTAAATATTTGTTTGGTACAGACCCCAACAAATCTCACATCATCAAGATTTGAATAAATATTTTTGAGTGACAATGGAAAATGTGATGCGTAGAAGTGAATTGTGAATCATATCACAATATCTGTCAAAATAATCGCAATAAACGCTTTAAGCTTAGCAGCTACAGTGAAGATCTCAGCTTTTAAAAAAGGGGTGTATGACATATTTTTAAAATCAATTAAGGATCTCTGGGCTTCCGAAGAATCAGATAATGTCTGACGAGCTGTTTGGAGCCATTTTATGTTCTTTATTTAGTTGTTTTTTTAAGTGTTTTAAAAACAAGTCCCCATCTACTTCAGCTGCAACGCCGTTTTGCTGTGAAGCTCCAGAATTATTTTGTGGACTACGAAACTTCACCTGACCTTCCATCCA
Source organism: Pagrus pagrus (assembly GCF_965226575.1). NCBI lineage: Eukaryota > Metazoa > Chordata > Actinopteri > Spariformes > Sparidae > Pagrus > Pagrus pagrus. Next base: position 6,732,321 of record NC_140201.1, on the reverse strand, counting down.
TCCGTTGAGTAGATAATGACTGAATTTTCCTTTTTTTAGGTGAACTTATCCCTTTAAATCCTCTTGACTGTGTATCACAGCCTCCTAATTCCTCACCACCGTCGCACCTTAAATGAAAAGGTGGAATCGCGCTCTTTAACAAACAGACGGGAGCAGCAACGTATGTTGTCGATTTACATGGCTCGACTACAGAAACCACCGAGTTACCTCTGCTCTCCTGTGAATCCAACTTACAGTGTTAGTGTTTCACTTGATTGTTTATTCTGTAACATACTGGATTTTTTTGTTTTGTGAATATTTTCTAATGCGACACTTTTCATATGACTTTTATTGCGTGCACATGCACATAATGCACCCATATCCCCCCAACTAACTGCACGATATGGTCAAAAAGGGACATCGCAATTATAATTCATGATTATTATGGATGATTAAATTTGACATCACAATTTTCACTGTCATTGAAAAACTAGTAAAATCATGATGATGTGGCATTTCTCCCGGTCTCTGCCAAACACATGTTTTATCACATCTGGAGAAAACAAGCTCTGCAGGCCAAGGCACCTCTTCAGCACTACAAAACTTCATTTGAACACTGTTTTGAGACACATTTTACCTTTTAATTTGGATATTGCACTCTGTCATACTGCGATTTTGATTATTTTGTGATTAATCCTGCTAATCCAGCTCTGTTAACTCATTTTGAGTAGTGCAGGACTGCTTACAAATAGAAAACAATGTCAAAGGAACATTTTAAAAAAGGTATAAATCTGCAATCACACTGGAAATTGTTTTCTTACATATGAAATCTGAAGTGTGAACGTGTCTGTCTGTCTATGCTTAAACTGTAAAGCTGTCTCTTGAAATGGAGATCTTAAAAACTGCCTGTTTTTTTTTTTAAAAAAAAGGATTAAATAAAAATAACACACTGTGGGAGGAGGGCGCCCCCAGGTGGTCACAGGAGGAGATGATGATAACACATAAATAAAGTGATATATAAACTGGCGTGCAAGCGTGACAGATATCAGATTTTCTGCAATTTCCAGGAGGAAAACTATAATTTCCTGATCATTAAATCTCTTGTTAGTGTTCTGATTTGCTGCACAAGTCGAGACAAACTTAACAAATAACTAAAATACCCCCAACACCGCCCTCCTGCTCTAAATTAAAGCATTTAATCCTAAAAGAGCTGCATCAGGTTCACTAACAGCACAGTGCAATGAGATGCCTCAGTGATTATAGTCAGAAACTGCAGCTGTGCATTTGTCTTTCCTGTCATGTAAATAAAACAGCAATCGTGATGTTCCAGATCTGCAAAAGGGCGCACAAAATGTGCCGAAAATGTCTTTAAATGCACCACAACTGCAGGCTGCACCGTCACTGACTGGACCAGAAGCTGAAAACACAACAGTGCACACACATTCAAAGTATCTGCAGGTTATTATGAGAGCATCGCAGGGAGAAAGAGGGTTTTTAGGCCGTGGTGGGAGCCATGGCTGAGCAGGAAGCGGCCAACAGCCTCTCACCTCGCCGAGCTGTCCAGACTCTGCTCCAGCATATCCATGAAGCTTTTTGCGGGTTGTAAAACGCCGATATTCAACGACACTGATTTACGGAGATGGAAGCGCTGATCACGGGGACAAACACACGGGTCATGTGAGGAAGACAGTCCAGGACACGTGAGGCACCGACCGGGCAAGGAGCTAAAATGGAGGCCGCTGCCGAGCGGGACGGATCCGTCTGCGTCTGTGCGGAGAGCAGGAACAAGAAAAGAGCCCGGGTGTTTACGCAGCTTCGCGGAGGCGGCGGGGCTCCGGTGTGAGGGCTGGGATCGTTAAAGTCTTTCAGATTGGCTTCTGTATATGCGGATGGGAGATTATTTCCTTATAGCTTCGCGTGAAATCTTCGTGTCCTTGGTTTCTCTTTTTGTTGCTCCGCTGCGAACAGCTGCTGTTTATCCGCGCAAAGCTGCGGCTGCGACATGCGCCCAATAAGACGCGGAGTGGACTAGTTAGCGCGGTTTTATCGTGTCGAGAAACGACTGTTTTTTATCCCCGAAAGTGTTGCTTTGAATGTGCAAGATTTCATTTTGTGTCACGCAGTATTCACGTGACTCCTTGGATGTAAAGAGTTTGGCCTTTAAATAACAGATTGTCGCGTTTTTCTCGCTTTATTCATGCGTAAAACTCGCATTTAGACGGATTACCCGCCTTTAACTTGTGACACAGTGTCATATATGTGTGTGTTCAGGCTCTCGTATTGATCTGAGCTGTGTTAGTCAAACATACGCTGACAATCAGCTCGTCAACGACACTTCTCTCGGGTCCTGTGCCCAGGTGACCACAGAGATCCAATACGGGTTTTCCCACAAACCACATGACAGAAACGGTCCGTGTCGTGCCACGAAACCAACGCACAGCTCTCACGCTCCCCATAACTCACAGTTTTATGTCACGTAGGACAGCCAGTATCAGTTTTACTTAAAAAATCAGACGACAGATTGAGCTGGAGGACGTTAAAAAGGAGATTAAGTCGAGTTTCCTGCTGTCAGCGCGGAGCTTTACATCAGATTCAGCCGAGCAGAGGAGGCGATGGTGTGTCAGCCTGCAGGCGTGAAGCCCCTCAGCAGAAAATATAGGAAATAACCAAACCAGGACTGAGATCTCAGCATGTCTGCCTGTTTACATGTTGGATTTAATTCACACATTATGTTTTTTAAATCAACATCTTTGTTCCATTGTGTTTTCACGAGCTGCTGGTGAACAGCTGCACTGAAACACCTTTTAAATGATTAATTAACTAGAGGAGTTAAAGATGCACTGTGTAATGATGAGAGAAGATCTTTACCTGATCAAAGTTTTACTGGGAGCAGGTAAATAAATAAATAAAATATTACAAGGGAACTGGCCTAATGTAAACCAGACAAAACAGGATCAGTGGCTGGAAATTATCCAAGAAATGTTTCTTAGGAGTAAATCAACAGACCGTCTGGATATAACTCAATAAAAACTTAAGTGTGAAAGAAAGATGCCTTATGTAGTGTAAGATTAATGAGGTAACTACTATACTATACTATACTTGTATGCAGAATAGTTTAATAGTTTGCACTCCAGAAAACCATCAGATAGTAATTTACTTAAATACACAATACACAGGTACATGCACACATATTCCTGGGTCTCCGATCTCGCCCTGCTACTTTTGGTTACTTGTTCCCTTGTGCTGCTGTGTCAAAACATCTTAATATGACGTTAATTACCGTAAATTAATTGACAAGATCATTACAGAGTGTGTACATAAGCATCTCCTGTCGCATCAACATCAACATTTGACAGTTTTCCCTGAGATCAGTTGGTCTGAACCAGGGAGTCAGGATCCCACAAGCTAAAAATAAGCAATAAAAAATACTAATTATACCTTAAAACAGTGACATGAAGTATTTTAATTAAATGTAAAAGTTCCATCTTATTGTAAGTGTAAGTGTCTCATTTAATGCAGTTTTTCTATCACGTTGAGTCAAAGTGGGTAAATTAAATAACTGCAGATATACATCAACCTTCTGTTTATTCAGTTATCACATATGAAGTTAAGAGGATCGGCTACATAAACATTGTTTAATTTATACACATTGACTCAACATGATAGATACATTTGACCCTTTACATTCATTTTATGTAACAGAATTAGATGGAAAATGTACTTTTAATTAATGTACTCAAAGTCACTGTTTGAGATTATTATTTTGTGTTTTGTTAATGTGTGAACATGATTAAATAGCTGAGACAGAAAGAAAAACACATCTGTCACACATGTATATATGCATAGCCTGTAATAAAAATGTTTATTGTATTTTTAAATGTCCTCTTTTTTTCTCTTGATACTTTCACCTCTTTGGATATGTGAAAATCCCTCAAATGAAACAGTTATCATTATTGGTGTCCTTCTGTTTAAGGCATGAAGCATTGACAGAGTCACACTTCACATTTCCTGTCTGTTTACTCTCAATAAAGACATAAAACGCCCCCAAAAATACAACAATATGTGAAGGAAGAACCTTTTCTCATGCCCACACTGAGACCCACACCTGTGACAAGGTGTCACAAGCACATATTTCCACATTTTAAAGGTCCAGTGTGTGGGATTTAGGAGGATCTATTGTCAGAAATTGAATATAACGTTCATAATTATGTTTTCATTAGTGTATAATCACCTGAAACTAAGAATTGTGTTGTTTCTGTGACCTTAGAACGAGTCTGGAACAGACAAACAAACACTGGCTGGGCCTTTTGCATTTCCCTCCACGTTGGAGGAGGAAGATGAGCTGAGGATCTTCATTTGGTTGCAAAATGCAAAACGACTTAATCCTACGCACTAGACCTTTAAAGGTTTCAATCAAATTAGGTAACAACTGACACAGCCCCAAAAAGCACAGCAGGGTCCAACATATCCAATAACTCATTTTATTGTGTTCACTGATAAGTGAGTTTTCTTTGACTGATATCATTCACACAGATGTTCAAGCTTACAAAGTTCTTGAAAGCGTAAGTGTGGAGAGGAAAACACTGAAACTTTCTGTTTTAACACCCGTACACATCCAGGTTTCCCCTTTTACTTCCTGTTGAGTAGCAGTTCCTGTGCTCGCCAGCAGGCCACCTCCAATTTAAATGGGTTTTTAAAAAATCCTTACAAGTATCATGTTTGTGAAAGAAAGCCAGAGTGACATTACTGTGGTCTGCTTGAGCATTCTAGTTTTTTTTCTTGGCTGTGTTACAGTTGAGACTCTCTTAAGACAGGGACGTTTAATCAAAGCTGAAACACACATTCCTGAAACTTAACCGACCATATAGATGTTTTTAAAGAGTAGGGAAAGTCATTTAGAGTTGTTTATCTTAAATAAATATGCACAAAACGAAGGTTCGAGCTCTGAAAACTTCAGCTAAGGAGTTAAAACAATCTGAAACCTCTTATGTAAGTTCGTGCAGAAGTATCGGCGGTTTGAGTCAAAGTAAACGAGTAGATCCCGACTCGCAGGCAACAGATCTGCTTAAAATTATCCCTTGTACGTATCACATGGCATTGTGAGTTTCTTTGAGTGGAGGATGACTCATTCATTCAGACTGCACACCCATTACAGTGAGAGAGAGAGAGACATAGAGGGAGACAGAGAGAGAGAGAGAGTGAGGACCAACCACCTACCAAGTGCCAAACTTGAGGCCAACCTCTCTCCTCTCCTCCCATCTCATTCTTTCCTACATGGGCACCGTCAGATGGACTTGCAGACAGCGCAGTAACAGACTGAGCAGTGCTGGAGATCTCAGAGGGACTTTCATCACAAGAAAATTCACAGAAAAGTCTACGAATATATCTCGGAGCAGCCTTTTCTCTTCACCTGACGAGCTTTAAAAAGGTAAATCTTCTTGTTACAGTTGGCATCTTTTGTGCAGGGACATTTATTTGATTTTAGGGTGGAGTCGATAACCCCTCCCATGTCTTTTCATTAATTGTACTCTTTTCTTTTGTGCGTTTTATGCTATCGCACTCAAAAGAGTTGGAAGTTTCTAGAAACAGAGCATATTTCACAGTGATTTATGTTTATTTTCAATGCTAAAGTTGCAGTTATGGCCTCGTTATACACACATGCGAGTTCACACTTTTCCTTGAAAGTAATGAACATGTTAGAAAATGTTTTCTTCATCTTTTTCTGGATTATTTTAATACTAACAGAGGTGAATTTTAAATGTAAATTTGTAGACTGAGCCAGATGGTCAGTTTCCTCCATCCTGCTATGTAAATTATTCAAATATCAAAGTAAGTAAGTAAAACTTTATTTGTAAAGCTAATTTCAATTCATAAAGTGCTTTAACAACAATATAAAGTGAAAATTATGTACAAAAGAAATGAAAAAAAATAAGCACAGAGCATGTGCAATACCAAAAATAGTCAAAAGTACATGCAGAGACAGCAAACACACACTCAAAGTATTCAGAAACCCGTAACCACACAGAGATAGCCTCGAGATCACAGAAAAAAACAGGCTGAAAAAGTGTGTTTTTAAGTGTAAAGTACATCAAAATAAAAAAAAAAGTCCTTTACATTTTTAATGCATGAAAACAAACTATCATTATAACTAATCTGATAATCTGTTTCTGGAAAGACAGCAAATAAGAACAATGGCGACGCCCAAAAACACTCCCCGAGGTGCAAACACACCGATCTCCCCCAACCGCATCACTCGCCTCCAGGAGAAGGAGGACCTGTCCAACCTCAACGACCGGCTGGCCGTCTACATCGACAAGGTGCGCTTCCTGGAGGCCGAGAACGCCGGCCTGCGTCTGCGCATCACCGAGTCGGAGACCGAGGTCAGCCGGGAGCTGACGGGCCTGAAGGCGGCTTACGAGACGGAGCTGGCCGATGCCCGTCAGACTCTGGACTCTGTGGCCAAAGAGAGGGCGCGTCTGCAGCTGGAGCTGGGCAAGCTGAGAGAGGACTACAAAGAGCTGAAGGCAAGGTGGGTGCCAGAGGAATTTCTTTTTTTAGACTCCATTGTAGGCATGTGAAATCTTGCACACAGTTACTTTAACTTGTGTTTAATGTTGTTTTTGCTTTATAGTGAAGAAAAAACAAACAAAACATACAAAAAACATGTTCCTATTAGTTAATCCTTTAATGCATGGATACGTAAATGTCCACTGCAGCAGACACATGCAACAACGCTACAAAAAGCGATTCGATAATAACTTTTAAATCCCATTTCTATAACGTTTTCTATGCTTGCATGTGTGTGCTAGTGGAAAAAAAAGGACGAACACTTTTGAAACAGTGACAACCAAGTGTGAGGTAGGGGGGGTTTAAGGGGGCCTCAGCATGTTAGAGGCCCTGGATTTCTTTAAAGCACCCCTGAAACATTGTGAGATGTGGTGTCTTCTGACTGCGTGTGAAACAACACTCATAATACTCCTCGTACAAATTAAAAAAGCTGAGATCATAGAGAAAAAAAATGCATCTCACACTGCCGTGTTACAGCCACGTGCGTGGATCCCGAGACCGGCCCTCCTCTGTCTCTGATTGGCTGCCCTGTTATTCTTACCCTAACCTCACACCAGAGCCCTTAAGTAGAGAGAGTCGCGCCATCTCCGTTAACTCCAACGGACCATTTTCTTTTAAAGCAATGGCGGATCGTGGAGCTTCTCAATAGTTCCCTGAGGTTAGCTGTGAATGCTAGCAGCCCAAATCAATCAATCAATAAAGTCAATGAAGTCTCCATGTATCAGGTGACGATCTGCACTTTAAACTTCCATTGTTGCAACTCGCTCTGCTCAAGGGCTCTGCCTAAACCTGATGAAGGCGACCAATCAGAGGCAGGAAAAGCAGTGGGATCCATACGAACAATGGCAAACTAGATAGGCCCAAACATCGCTATCAACCTGACATTACCGTGTCAGTTCACTGTCTTTATGACTCTTCTCTACTTGTTCTATTGTTACGCAACATTTTACTATTATCCCTTAATTATCACTTGTGGCAAGTAATAACACAGTCGAGTCAGAAGTACCAAACCCTCTCGGAAAGTACTTACAATATAACTGCAGACACCGCAACACATAACAGAGCGAGAGACCTCTTCTCCCCAAGACTATAAAAGTTTTTTTTTATACGAAAGTAAAACAAATCAGCCTTTAATCAAAATGAAAAGACACTCTTGATCCAGAGATCTTGTTTATCTTATGATCATAAAAAGAAACAGCTGCCCTGAGGCTGCTAAAATCCCCATTTTTCATCCGAGTCCTTCCCTTTAAAAGACCATCAATATGTGCACTAAAGCTTGACTGAGAGTTTTTTTGTGATTGCAGTGTTAATATCTAAAAACATTCCTGCCACCGCAGCACAACACTCTCACTCATTAGCTGTAATTAGCTGATGTCTGTACAACTCCTGCTGACGCTCTGGGGAACAGTGTCGCCCTGCTGCTGTCGGGGCCACTCCCAAGCTCCAGCATACCCTCCTCATTGCTCACTGCTGTTTGACGTTGGACTTTTCTACGCCGACTCCTTCCCATGCTGCCACATCCAGAGCCCGATGACTAACTCTTTCCCCAGTTTCTCCTCCTTCACCAAAAGTAATCATTATGCACACAATACGTGGCAGTGTTTGGAGGGCTGCACTCTTTGCGCTTCCATTATTTTTCCATAAATATTGAGACGGAGACAGTTGTGTGTTTGGCAAAGCCAAGCCGTTGCCATGGCAGCGTCTCCGCTAAACACCAGTGGCTGTGGCTTGTGGCTACCGCATACACGTGACTGGACGCAGATCCTTGTGGTCTGTGAGTCATATGCACCGAGGTCTTTCCCCTGTTTCTATTTCATCCAGACTACATCCTCAATCTAAAATAGCCCAGATTGTGTTTCACTGCACCGTGTAAAGGAAACTGTAGTAAATAAATTCCACTTGGTTCCTAAGTTACAAAACAAAATGCATGTCTATCCCCTTACTCACCATTTTCCTCGCCTCTTATGTACTCTTTTTGTCTTTACAGGAACACCAAAAAGGAGTCGGACCTGGCCGGAGCGCAGCAGAGGCTCAAAGACCTGGAGGCTCTGCTCAACTCCAAGGATGCGTCCCTGACTACGGCTCTGGGAGAGAAGCGTAACCTCGAGGTGGAAAACAGGGACCTGAAGACGCAGGTTGCCAAGGTAAACTCCAACTCACGCTGAGTTTTAAAACTCAGTGGAAACACATCTGGGCCTCATCTTTCTGCAGTTACCGTACACGCTCACCAACACACAGTCAGTTCCCTCAGACTCCTCTGTGTTTCCAACTTTGTCGTTCTAAAGGTCAGCTTATCACAGATCAAGTCACAACCCTAGTCTCGCCTTGTTGCCCCCAGCTAACTTTTTCTTTTTTTCGAGCTTTTCCAGTTTTGCAAAGACATCACAAGGCCAGAGCCTGCATAACATTCTTGAGTAAAAATAAAACATGAAACATCTTGAACTCTGTGTCTGTATGAGCAAATAAATGATGCGTTTGCTGTCTTCAGACTTAAAGTGACAACATCCCAAATATTTCTCCTCTTATCTGTACTCCTATTTAGTCATCTAGATTGTTTGGTGCGAGTTGCTGAGTTTTGGAGAAATCAGCTTGTGGAGATGTCTGATGAAGGAGCGAGATGTCGCCTGGCTTGTGGTACTCAAAGCGCCAAAAAATAACACATTATAAAAACTCAACGGAAATGTCTCTCTCCAGAAATCATGACCCAGCTACTCAAGATAACCCACAGAGCTTGTTGTGAGCAGTTTTTCATGCAGGAACTACTTTTGTTCGGTATCACCAAGCAGAAGGAAACATGTATCCACTCATGGACTTGCTTCCTTTGGTGCGGTGATATGGAAATAGTTCCTAAATTAAACTACTCACAACAAGCTCTGTGGATTATATTCAGTAACCGGGTCATGATTTCTGGAAAAAGACATTGCTGTGGAGTTTTTTCACATGTATTTTTTGGCAATTTGAGCACCAAAAGCCATATATTCAAGAGAACGCAGACATCTTTACCACTGATATCTACAAAACTCTGTAACTCACACCAAAACAATCTAGATGGATGAATGGCACCACAGGATTTTTTATTTTGCGGTGAACTGTCCCTTTAAGACTCTTCAAGCAGCCTCCCTTCTCTCCTGTCCTCGTACTGTATTCACCGCGTATTTCTGCGCTCTGCTGCATGTCAATATGAACGTTTGTGCGTTTGCTTTTTACTAATATTCACTTCCTGTTGTGCTCTCTTAGCTGGACACCAGTTTGGGCGATGCCAGGAAGCAGCTGCAGGATGAGATGCTGAGGAGGGTGGACGGAGAGAACCGCATCCAAACCCTCAAAGAGGAGCTGGAGTTTCAGAAGAACCTCCACTCTGAGGTCAGACTCAGAAAACACCTCATCATCACTATCAGTGAATCATTTTAAACCTTCACTTTCTTTATTGTTTTCCCATTTTGTCAGGGCTTCCCCTAACATTTTTAAGCTTAGGGTGCAGCGCCCAACCCCAGCAGATCGGGTTAATATTGGTCCAACATGATGTGAAACTGCCAGATACATGCACTTATCTCTTCCACAAACCGAGGGGAAAACACTGCTTTCATCACATCAGCACCTGCCAGTTATTTAAAACATAAACATGCATTTGCAGTTGATGATTTTGGTGACTCTCCAACAGGAACTGCGGGAAGTTAAGAGGCGCCATGAGTCTCGTATGGTGGAGATGGACAATGGCCACCAGCAAGAGTTTGAAAGTAAGCTGTCGGAGGCGCTGGCAGAGTTGCGCAGCCAACACGAGCTGCAGATCAAAATGTACAAGGATGAGATTGAGAAGACCTACAACTCCAAGGTAGAGCATCGATTTAATGTTGTCATAAAAACATACACTTCTTTTATGTAGCTTTTAGTGGAAGATAAAATATCAGTAACGTGACAAACGGCACAGAATAAATATCCACAACATATTTTCTTACCTTGTCGTTTCCTCTGCCAGTTGGAAAATGCTCGTCAGTCAGCCGACAGGAGCAGCCACCTGGTTGGGGCAGCGCACGAGGAGCTGCAGCAGACACGAATCCGCCTGGAGTCGACGTCGACTCAGCTCAGTCAGCTGCAGAAACAGGTGACCTGAAAACATCCTGGGTTATTACACTTAAACATGTAACATAAAGCAGCAAAAGGAGGTTAATGGGACGTTTTCCAAATGTTCAAGCAAAGACAAAAACTTCACTTTAATGTTTTCTAAATTTAAAACATGAGATTATTTATTCATTTATGGAGATTCAAATAAAAAAGACAGTTGTTATATGTTTGGAGTATGAATTCAAGAGGTGGCCAATTCTTACACATTGCACCTTTAAGTGTTAAGAGATTTTTGACTGGAAAATGAGACAAATGCACTTTTTGATTTTGAGGTTTTGCAATGAAACAAACAGTTGTGTCCTTGTTGCAAACAATGTTTTGTTGATTTTTCTCATTTTAAGCAGATTTTCCTGTTTGTTTTATATTTTCTGAGAAGAAAAGGGCACTTTTTACCATCTTTTGACTGATCTTAACAAAACTGGCATATAATATAACACATTTTATTAGGACAAAATTTCACTTAACTTCATGTCACTTAAAGATGTCACTAAAAATCATCAATTACAGCGACTGACTTGTCTAATTTTGACCTGACAATAACCGTGCGATTCTTCGGTCTGGTCCAGCTGGCGGCCCGTGAGGCGAAGATAAGGGACCTGGAGGACGCCCTGTCTCGGGAGCGGGACACCACACGCCGCCGGCTGGGAGAGAAGGACAGAGAAATGGCCGAGATGAGGCAGCAGATGCAGCAGCAGCTGGATGAGTACCAGGAGCTGCTGGATGTCAAACTGGCTCTGGATATGGAGATCTGTGCCTACAGGAAGCTGCTGGAGGGAGAGGAGCAGAGGTTTGTTGACCCTGAGCTCACAATGAGTTTATTCAACGAATAAGAGTGACACCCAGTTAATAATCCTCATCCTGTTTGTCTCTGCAGGCTGCGTCTCTCCCCCAGCCCCCCGCCCATGAAAGTGACAGCAAGTCGCTCCTCTGCTTCAGCGCACTCTCGATCAGTCAACTACAGCAGCCAGAACTCTCCTGCCAAGAGGCGCCGCCCCAACGACACCGACAGCGAGGCTTCCAGCTTCACAGGTGGAGCCGTGGCCCGCACTCGCATCACCCAGCAGGCCTCAGCCAGCGGACGGGTCACCGTGGACGAGGTGGACCTGGAGGGGAAATATGTCAGACTGAGCAACAAAGCAGATGAGGTGAGAAGATGAATAAATTATTAACTATGATCTATTATATGTCAGCACAAACATGCTGTCTGCAGTTTTCTTACATTTTTATCAGAGGCTGAATCTTTTAGAAAATAGAGCTCCCATCTTCACTTGAAGTCACAGATACAAATTCCCCTCATGCAGCTTTAAAAGCCCAGATTAATAATTCATTACCAGCTGAGGGAGAATATAACTCGGAGGAAAAAGATCCGCTGACTTTTTATTCCACCATCAGGATCAAAACCTGGGGAACTGGCAGCTGAAGCGGCAGGTTGGATCCGGTGCGTCCATCATCTTCAAGTTTCCAGTGAAATTCACTTTGAAGGCCGGACAGAGGGTCACGGTATGTTCACTCAGCAGAATCATAACTGAGCAGCACAGCGATGAACACAGTCACTGATATCTCACTCTACTTGTACCTTGTAATCGTGGTTGACAGATCTGGGCCTCTGGTGCTGGTGGGACCCACAGTCCTCCCTCTGACCTGGTGTGGAAGACTCAGCCCTCCTGGGGCACCGGAGACCTGTTCCAGACCACCCTGATCAGTGCCAGTGGAGAGGTATGTTACATTTTAAAGTACTGTGATTAGATTTTCTTTATGGCCACAGTCAATTATACAACACTGAGTGCCACTAAATAAATGAATTAATAAACATATACTACTTTTCCCTCCAGGAAATGGCGATGAGGAAGGTGACCCGCACACATCTTGAAGAAGATGATGATGACATGGTGAGAGAAACTGTACCTGTAATATGCAAAACACAGAAATCTGCAGGACCAGTTAGCTACAGTTTACTGTGTTCACCAGTTTCCTAGTTTTTTAAAATTATAAATAGAGCTGAAATACAAAAAATAGTCCCACAACATGCATCTTAAAGGGAAACCAGATTTACACATGAAAGTGTGTTTACAAGTCTTGGGGAGAACGACTGAATATGTGAAAAAAGTAGTATAAAACCTTTTTGTTTGTCTCTCTGCCTCAGCAGGTGGCTCACAGCACCTGTGGGGGGGACAGTGAGTACAACCTGCGGAGCCGGACGGTGGTCTGCGGCTCCTGCGGACTTCCTTCAGACAAATCCAGCAGCTGCTCGGTGAGCTCAGCCTCCCGCTCGTTCCGCAGCGGAGGCCTCTCCGAGGGTTTACTGCCACACTCCTACGTGTTCAGCACCAGCACTCCTCGCAAGGTGGGCACCAACATATGACCTCCTTTGAATCTTTTTAAAGGCCTAACTGGAAAACAAACAAAACATTCTGCCACAAAACTGTTAAATTGACATTTCTTCTGTCTTTATTTTTGTGTGTGATGACTAAAACTCTGGTAATATCTTCTCTCAGGCTGGATTTGGATTGGAGAGCTGTCCAGTCATGTGAGCCTCTGGATCCTCGCTGAAAACACTTCAACTATTCAATTAGTTTTTAGTTATTAGTTCTTTAGTTACCAGTTATCAAGTTCAGTTCATGTACTTTTGAATTATGTTAAAGATACTGTATGCAATAAAACCTCATACTGCTTTTTTATAATGTATATAGGCATGCCTTTGACATATGTTCTTGAATATAAAAGGTGATTAAAGCCGCCACTTTTGTATCAGTGACATTAAGGGTTGGGAATTTCTACCAGGCTTCCAGTAAGTAGTAAATCAAGAGCTTATCAGCAGCTTAAAACAACAGCTTGGACTAATTTATAAAGCTGGTGATATCAACAGCTTCTGCTGCTGGTCGTAAATTATACTTATTGTGCCAAACAGATCAGGTTTACTCTTGGTGAACGCTGATGCGGCAGGGTTTCAGTAAATTCATTTGTGCTCACTTATGTTGAAGGATACATTTATTTAGAACAGAATTTACTTGGAGTTAATAAGTAAATTTAGCCAAACCTTGCTACGGATCCACAGGATATTGTGTATTTTTACTGATAACAATAAACACTTTTTTCAGAATTCTGCCATATTTGTCTTGATCAACAAAAGTGACACACACACAAACACACAACACAAACACTGCGTATGTTAATTCAGCAATAATGATGTTCCAATAATATGATGGCCCATCTAATAATATAATACTCCGAAAGGGGCCCTTCTGTGTAATACGTACAAAAACAAACAAGCAAAACAATGTTTACCTCTACATGTACAGATTTATATGAGGGGATGTTCTAAAAATAAAAATAAAACAAATAATTATATACTTTAAAATTTATGCTTTTTAAATAAAATATAATTTCATCGCAATTAAATAAAATGCAATATAAAACTGTAACTCATCAATTTAATGTATGTAATTTTAACATAAAGTATCACTCCCAAGTGTTGATCCTTTATTTTAAAAATAAATACATTTAATCAGTGAGTTATAGTGTTATACTAAATCTTACATTATATTTAATTCCCATGAAAGTATATTTGATTATGTTTAACTGATCACGATGATGTTTTATAACATTTACCTCTTACAGACTATTTATGGTGTAGTAGTATTTCTATTTTTACTTCCGCCACTGTCCATTTTCATAATAAAGCCAGTCCGCCCTCTCCTGGTGTATTACTTTTAAGTGTAGTTCCATTGATCGTACTTTTATTTTGAAATTAGACCGGATGTGTTCGTTTTAAAACCCGGAAGTGTGTGACACCGCTGGGCTGGGAGTGTCATTTCACTGCTGCTACTTTCTTTCAGGGTGTTATCGCTGTGTAAGTTGTGTCACTGCATGTTTTAAAGGACAAACTTGCATGTGAAGTTGTTTTCAAGAGGGGCTTGTTAACTTTTGGTGAGTTTTATCAACGCTTCGTCACGAAGTCAAGCAAAGTCAAGCTAATGCTGAGCGTTAGCTAAAGTTAGCAGCTCACAACAACAGCAGAAAGTAAACAGACTGTAGAGAAAGTGCGACTTCATCTTTCTGCGTCTCATTTCAAGTCCAACTGTAAAAACAAACCTTTTAAATTAACACACTTTACTCTTAACTTACTGTCATGTCCGCAAAGGGCAGGTTAGCTTGTTGCTGTCTGCTAAAGTTGCTAAAATAATTTAGTAAAGCAGCAGGTGGAGCTGTGTGGCAGTTTAATATCATTTAAAGTAACATCAGCATGATTATTGTGTGTATTCATATAAACTGATGTGTGCACTGTCACTTAATAAAAAGTAATCAAGTTAATGTTAGTTCAATAGAGCTGCATGTTATGAAGTAAAACTAGCTTTCAAACTGTGTTAACTAAATTTTATCCTCATTTTGGCATTTGATTCATACATTTTTCTTTTTCATACTTTTTTAAGATTTGTTGGTTGACAGAAAATTAATCATTGACTGAATTTTGTCATGGATGCCCTTCTCAAATCTGAAAAATCATGCTTTTCTCTATTTTCTATCACTGACAAATGTCTACTATTTTCATTTCTACTTTTGTCCCTACAAGTGTCCATATTAATAGCTTTTTTTTCTAATTATTTTCTGACGTTTAATGAATGAATTAATAAAAAATCAAGCAACAGATCAAAAGAAAGTGAGTGTAATGATCAGTTGCAGACCAGCTTGTTATGATCTGTTCTGTGGAGTATGATTCTGCTCTAATCACAAGTTCAGACTCCTGTATTAAAATATTTGACTTTATAAAATACAGACGGGGCTTCCAGGTCTAAAAAGTGAGGTCAATGCAAGAGTGCCTTAAACTGGCATTCTCTATCATGGCCAGCAGGGGGCGATAGAGTATATAAGCTTATGAGAAAATGGCCCTACTTCTCACTTCACTTATTACCTCAGTGAAAGTTTCCTAGTGAGTTTATGGTCTGGTTTATGGTGTGGTTACCTTGTGATTGACAAGTAGCATCCAAGGCGTGTCTTCATTCAGGTCCCAGCTCCACCCTCTCGTCAGAAAATGGTCGCCTCTCGCCTCTTACCACCGAGATGGTAACGGTCATAATGCCACACTCGAGTTCACAAACCAAAGGATTGTTTTGCACTTGATTAGAATGCAAAGTTTACAGAAAAAGAAAACGGCCGTTGGTGTTGGCAGCAAGAATGTTCGTGCTGTCTCTTCCTGTGAAGCATATTGAGTAGAAGCTGAGAGCACAGGGATGACTAATGCAAATCCCCCTCTGGGACTGAGTCTCTGCAGGTGGACGGAGGAAGCAAAGAAGAACGCGAGCCAGCAGCGAAAGCAGTGTAGCAGCTGTAGGAGGCAGCGGTGTCAGCAGACTGTGCAGCAGAGCTTTCATTAGTGGGAAAACGTACACAAACACTGGAGTTGTCTGTCTGAATCATAGCTCCCTCTCAGGCTTCTTGTTTTTGCTTTACACTTCTGCTTCTGTCAGTTCTTTAAGTCATGGATGGGATCAGTGTGGGGTAGATGACTGTGGTCTCCTCTGTTGCAGGAGTTTGGATCCACCTGAATGTTGAGTGTGCGGGCTCTGTTTGGGATCGGCTTCCTGGTGACCTCAAGAGCTGCGACAGTCCTCGCTCAGCCGGGGACATGCCCGCTGTCCGCTGCAGCTAATCACCACAAGAAGGACTGTTTCAGTAGCAGAGCAGCATCCACCATGGCCCAGACCATCAAATATCTTGGGTGAAGTTTAATATCTTGTAAACTGAGCAGTTAAACCGTTAACTGACTGTCTGAGTGTACAAACTGACCCGTCGATGCTCCACAGGCAGGAGGAGGCCCAGCACATCGATGAGGAGCTCTTCAGTGAGTACGGCTTCAGTGTGGACCAGCTGATGGAGCTGGCCGGACTCAGCTGCGCCACAGCCGTCACAAGGGTGAGATGCCGAACAGGGTTAGGGTTAGACCTTTTAGGTATCACTTCTACTTGGTTTCTCCTCAAAAAGCCTAGTTGTGTTACCAGGAAACCAGGTTTTGCATTAACACTAATCAGATTATTCCCTGAAGTCTAATCAGATGTTTCCGTTCTCTGAAACTGTCTCACTAGAAGTATTTCTCCTGAGAAGCTGCTGTGAAGAAAATCCTTGTTTTCTTGTCAAACACCAGTTGTAGTTCAGTGCTGTATAGATTTTCTCTGTCTGTTTTTTTCCTGCAGGCGTATCCACTCACTTCCCTGGTGAAGGCCAGACCTTCTCTGCTGGTGATTTGTGGACCAGGTAACAACGGAGGCGATGGCCTGGTCTGTGCCCGACACCTTAAACTCTTTGTGAGTGTCCTTCACTCATGTGACAGTGAGCTCGTAGCTAAGTACAGTTCATTTTAATTTCAAGAACAATTTCCAGGTACTATTACTTCACTTGAGTATTTCTATTATTCTACTCTAATTACATTTCTTTAACAGCTTTGACTGCTGGTCATTTTTCACACATTTTTTGACGCCCTTTTTCGTTGCTCTCAATGTTACAGAGTTACACGTTATATAAAAGTTGACTTATTAAACGATGAAGTCGTTAAAATCCGCTACAACAAAGATGCATCAGTAATAATCATCCAATAAAATAACACTATGAAAGGGTTCGTTTGGCTTAACAAGCACCCCCGTTACTTTATGTACATTAAGAGATATTTATTCTTTTACTGAAGTAAAGGATTTGAATCGTTCTTCCACCCCCGCTGCACAACACCAGATTAATACTCCATTAGTGTATTAGAGCAGACTCTGACCTCAGGCGGTTTAGCAGCGCTAGCAGAGTATCACTTAAGGTCAGTCTCTGCAACATAATGCCTCAGTTGGCATTTTCTTTTTCCACAACTATGATATTAACCTCCTGGTCTGTGCAGAGTTCAGATTAACCTGCTTGGTCAATCTTGTAGCTTTCACTTTTGTTCATCATTGTGCGTCCTCTTGCAGGGTTACGAGCCCACCATCCTCTACCCGAAGAGACCGAACAAACCTCTGTTCCAGGGTCTGACCACACAGTGCCAGAAAATGGAGATCCCCTTCCTGACTGAGATGCCTGAGGTTTGTTGATAATAAATTATGCAGCAGTGTTGTACACACAGCGATGAATACAATGCTTCTTGTGTATTGTGTTT
Organism: Pagrus pagrus; assembly: GCF_965226575.1. Taxonomy (NCBI): domain Eukaryota; kingdom Metazoa; phylum Chordata; class Actinopteri; order Spariformes; family Sparidae; genus Pagrus; species Pagrus pagrus. Next base: position 6,714,524 of record NC_140201.1, on the reverse strand, counting down.
ACGAGAGAGCATTTTATCCCAAGCTGTGAGAGTATACACATTAGATTGTGATAAATGAGGCTGCAGTTTAGATCAGATGAAGCCTCAATTATTCCCCTGTGGTGGACTCACTCTATTATGTAATGGATTGATTGATACAGTCATCATGCAGAGGCTGGAATAGTGGCTGTACTGATGTTTTCAAGTTGTTGTTTTGTGATAGTAAAAGCTCGGTGTTTGCCAGTGCAAAAGAAAAAAACAACACATTTATTTTGAAATCATTGATTCCTCAGGCTAAAGTGATCGATGAGGCTTACAACCTGGTGATAGACGCCATCTTCGGCTTCAGCTTCAAGGGGGCCGTGCGAGAGCCTTTCGGTTCCATCCTAGAAGTGTTGAATAAGACGACAGTCCCCATCGCTAGCATCGACATCCCCTCAGGTCAGTCCTCACAAGAATAAAGATTTCCACTAAAATATTAACCTCCTTCTATGTTAGTAAGTTTGAATCTGCTATCAAGGAGTACCTAAAAGAATGTTACATATAACTATGTTTTTCTGCTGCTTTTCTTGGTCTCAATACAAGATTTTTAACAAATTTACCATGTCCAGTTTCGCCAGTGAACCTCCAGTGATTGTGGATTGTTGACATCCCCTTTCCTTCCCTTTTGTTTGTTTTTTTAAAGGCTGGGATGTGGAGCAGGGACGTGCAGACGGACTGCAGCCCGACATGCTCATCTCTCTCACTGCTCCCAAGAAGTCTGCCTCCTTGTTCAGAGGACGATACCACTTCCTGGGAGGCCGCTTTGTGCCACCGGGCCTGGAGAGGAAGTACCAACTTAACCTGCCTCAGTACCCCGGCACAGACTGTGTGTTACAACTGTAGATCAGAGGTTTCAGTGTCGTCATTAAAGGAATAGTTCTTGATTCTCGTCTCCCTTGCGATTGGTACCTTTCTAATGTCTAATAATTACGGAGCCCGAGTCTGGAGGTAGCCTAGCTTAGCATTAAGACTAGAAATGGGGAAAACAGCGAGCCTGGCTCTGTCCTACGTTGGTACATATGCCTACCAGCACCTCTCAAAGCTCACAAATGAACACACACGTTGTTTGTTTCATCTATACACAAACAGAAAGTAAAAATGAATTGAGTTATTTCTTGGCAAATATTAATTTTCCAGGAGTTTTATCATCATACCAAGTTTCCCAAATGCCAAATACCAGCATGCCTGTAGGAACAGTTCACCCCCAAATCGAATATACATCCTTTTCTCTTTTACTTGTAGGCCTGTTTATCAATCTAGATGTTTTTGGTAGTTTCGGAGAGAAGGACTCATGCATCTACTCATATACGAGACGTATACTAAGCTTAAAGCTAGCTAATACAACAGCTCAGAAAAGGAGGACACAACAAGGTCTGTGGATTATCTTCAGTAACCAGGGCATCATATCTGGAAAGAGACATTGCTGTTGAGCTTTTCAAATGAATTATTTTGTGCTTTGAGCGCAACGAGCTCAGAGGCGTCTAGACCCACTATATTTGAGAGAAGGTGGACATCTCTACAGCTGATGTAGATATGTATTTTTTATTTTATTTTGGGGTGTTCTGTCCCTTTTAAAATGCGTGTTCATTGACAGTATATGGTGATAAATTGATAATTAGGGAGCGTTAAAGGAGCTGGTAGGTGTTTTTTTTTAAGTCTGTATGCTAAGTTTTGCTAATCATGTCCTGAATCCAGCTCTGTGCTTTCCACCCAGACATGAGAGTGGAATCAATCTTTACATCCAACCTTTGCAAAGAAATCAAATTAGTGCATTTCCTAAAAGTTAAACTATTCCTTTAAATCTGGGAATTTCATTGGTTCCCATTCTGTGTATGATGATGGTTTGGATCTGAATTCTGTGCTGTAATAATAATAAGGTGTTTCAATAGAGCTTTAGTTAAAGCACAAAGTTGTAACATCGTGGATGCTTCACCTTCATGAAAACACTAAAATGAAAATGTAAATAAATAAATAAAAATGATTGCAAGTTGTCTGCTTTGTTCCCACGCCAAGGAGGTTATGTTTTCACCCATGTCCGTTTGTTTGTTGGTTTGTCAGCAAGATTACATAACAACTACTGAACGGATTTTTTACTAAACTTGACCGATTAACTTTTGGTGCAGATCTGGATAAAGGGACGGATCCAGGAATTTTCCTCACTGTCTATAAAATTGTGAGATACAGTAGGGCGTTTTTCATCATTTTCATTTGAAATATTTCTGACTTGATGAAAGAAATCAGGTGTATTTAGATGTCTGGTATCTATGAGTGAGAACAAAAGGGAACTGTTTGGCCTTGACGGAGGTATACTCTCTACTGAGTGCCATTCTAGTTGTTTCTGTATCAACAGCCGTCCATTTCAAGCATCGACAGAGAAATCAGCAACATTTCTATGAGGATGCATTATTACCATCAACAGAAGACTTCTCCATTACATACTTTTTAATTTTTTTATTCGTACATCTTAAGATTGGATGTCATGTACAACTAGCAACTGGAAAGAAAGTCTATCATACTCCATTACATTCTGCTTTATAAAGAACGTTACCATACGTGTTTTGTGTCTTATGATTTATACATTAGGTGGTGGTGATGTAGTAAAAAGCTTTCTTTTACAATCAGCCTCATGGAGTCCGCCATAGTACCACTTAGAGTTCATATAAACGTGTGACTACGTACACTTAAAGAAATACTGTATGTACAGTATATGCTTCCGACAATGTGGCTCATTAATGCATAATGGGTTCTCATGTAAGTGCAAGACATGCTGTTGAGCGCAGAGTACTATATACAGTGCTGGTACCATGTTCTCTTTGTTTGTCATATCCAGTTGTGATCTTTGTCGAGGAAAAGGTAAAACAGAGACTTGAGATAAAGAGGAGATTTTCCTCTGAGTTGTCTACATGCAGGTCAGAGGGTGGAAGGATGTCTTCTGTCCACGGGAGAAGCCTGAAGATAAAGACAACATGAGTTAGGGATTTAATGGAAACTATTCAAAACCAGTTCTTATAGAAAATCCAGTTCATCAAGAAGCACTACACTGTTCATGATGGAGGGTTTATTCTACTACAACTGAGTCTTTATGGTATAGAGTTGATACAATATTATAGATCCCACACAAAACAGACAGAAGACTGAGAGAAACCACCATGGATTCATCAATATTCAGCACAGTTAGGCTGCTGATATATAAGAGCTGTGATCAAACTACAGTCAGATCAAGAATAAATGGGTCAGACAGACTGGAACTGTCCCCAGATATGAAACACAATTCATCTGTTAGGTAACGTATTTAGACTTAAAGCTCAATCAAGAACAAATGTGGAAAGAACTTTTTTTTAATGTTGGAAATTTGTTTTGTTGCAAAGCCAGTATCTTTTAGAAACGATAATTGCTGATTACCTTTACAAAGTAGCACAACACAATATAAAACGGGACTGTATAAAAGACTTAAATTGTAACTTTAAAATGATTTGTTATCTTATTGGTGTCGGCCATGAGAAGCAGGTAACTGTGTACTGTACACAGTTGGGACCAAACAAGTACTGCGATTCAAGTCTTCGTTAGAACTGGTCAACAAGGGATATTTAACAACACACTTCAGTGTTTCTAATGAAAAACACGTATGACAAACACGTACAACATGGACATCACAACGTACCTGTGCTATTCTCCAACCTGCACTCCTGCGCAGTTGTCTTTACTTTCTGAGGCTATAGCTAAATACTCAGCATTTCTAGAGAGAGAGGAGAAAAACCGAGCCCAGGTTATCAAAAAGAAAAAAATGTACTTTGGCAGAATGAAATGGGTGAAAAAAATGCAAAACTAAAACATCACAGCTATGGTTGTATGACAGGTCTTTGTTTCTTGACTTACAGGAGGGAGGTTTTGGTTTTGGTTTTGGTTTTTACTAGGAAGGAGGATGACAAGACGAAAACATGACAAGTAGACACCGGGAGCGTGACAAAAAGACAAAAGTGAAAACACACAAACACGATGGAAACATTGATCATCTTGAAAATAAGTACGACGGACAAAATGGGAGCATTTTGAACCAAAGAGAGGACGTGACAAAGCTCGGTTAAATTATAGGTGTGACTTCAGCAATAACACATGAATATAAATGTGCAGTATTCATGGGGAAATACACACTTATCAAGCAACATTTTCACACCAAATGTTTTATTTTTAACACATCGGCGAGTTTGGGAATGAGCTGTTTGAGTAAAGGACTCAAATTTGCTTCCAAAAGGGGAACCACTGTCGCTAACAAGCTAGAAAGTCAGAAAAAATGCTAGTGCTAGTCAGTCCAAAATCGCCAATTGCTAAGTTTCCAGTGAGTTAGCTCGGTAACTCAGTCAGTAACTTGGTCATTAGTTAGCTTGATAACTCACTGGCTAGCAGGACGATAAGCTTACAACTTTATTTGACAGATATATAAATTGCCGCAGGAATGAGTCCTAAAACCTGAAAGTAAGTCAGAATTTTTTAACTTCCAGTCCCCTCGTCTCAATGTCAAAGGGTTTTTTTTTAATGGGTTTATGGTTAAATGCCATATATAATTTTCTGCCATTATCCAAAATCCAATTGAAGAACCCCCGTAGAAACAGGCCGATGCTAACTTCCACCACTCTGTTTGTACAATCGACTCCCGTCTCGTAGCTTTGTGTGAAAACCATTCCTCTTTTGTGGAGCAAAAGAGGGTTGATGGAAAAAGTGGAGCTACTTAGCTTCCTTCAGTTTGGACTTTTTTGGCTCTCCGTTTGCTCAAAGGTCAGAACTGTCAAGACAGCTTGCTGGTGGTCGAGCCCACCAATTAAAGCTCTGTGTGAGAGATTGACCCGGCTTGTTTCGAGCTTTGCATGCACGCAAGAGCCAAAGAGATATATCGATACAGTAAACTGACCTGCTCAGTATCAATATTTTTTAATCAACAAATTTATTACATTCTTATCCATAATAGTTGCTTATGTAACCTGTTTATTCTAAAGACTAATCATGGTCGATATATCGTGACTGGATTTTTAGACTCAAATATCTGTGGAGGTATTTGTCTCCAGTACTTCGTTTGGGCTCTGCAACACACGAAAACCTTGAATCTCCAAATTATCTGCTTTTCAACAACTGCGTTTTTAGCTTAACCATTCATTAAATAATCAAAGTCAAAACTGAATCATCATAACTGGAGCGACAAGGTTTTCACATGTCGTGAGCACGTGAGCATACAGATGTATGCAATCAAAAATACTTACGCAGCTTCTCGTAATGCTTCCTCCCCGGCTGCTGATATTTTCCTGTAGCAGTAAATCATCTCTATGAGCAGCCAGACCTGAAGGCCGATGATGGACACGTACATCATGACCTCGGACACGATGGAAGCTGTTCCTCTGGTGGCTGAACGCAGGAAGGAAATTCAATCAATCAATCAATCAATCTTTTGTTGGGATGGGAGTGATAATGCAAAGCTATGGTAGATCTGTCTGTAAACACTCATATCTACTCCGCTCGGTCACGTGGACGGCTCACCACAGTAATTTCACATTAAAATCTGCCATCCATTAAATGCTCATAGTTACAGAGTACTGCACTTGATTTCCTCGTACCTTTCCTCACCACATTGAGGTGGACCACCTTGCTGACGATGGTGTTGTACTCATAGTTGGCGTAGAAGAGGATGCGGTGGAAGTAGCAGCGGTAGGTGCCCGTGTCGTTGAGGGTGACGTTGAGCACGTAGATGGACCCGTCTTGGATGTCGTTGCTCCTCTTGCTCCCGTTCCAGTCCACACGGTCAATGAAGTGTTCGTTTTGTATGGAGGGGCCGTCCTCGTTGTAGGTGTAGATCTGGAGCCCGGGAGACATCAAGGTTAATCAGATCTCATTACGTCTACACATACATCGATTGTGTAAGTATTGCAATCGATCGTCATTCTCTCCGTACATACAAACAACAACCGCAAACAAAGTTCGTCAACTATTTTGATAATCGATTCATCCGTTATGAGATTTTTAAGAAAAACTAGTCAAAATTCTCTAATTCCAGTTCCTTAAATGTGAATAGTTTCTGTTTTTAAACTGAATATCTTAGGGTTGTGGACGTCGTCTTGGGCTTTGGAAAACAAAGAACATCTAACAAAACATTGATTAATTGAGAAAACAATCGATAGAATCAACAATGAAAATAATCATTAGTTGCACGACTGGGAACCTGTCTTGGTCATCACACATCACCACCCTGGTTAAAAAAAGCACAGAAAAGGCTCCACCTTCTACGGGAACTAACGAAGACTAAATTCTGGAGCAAGATGCTGGTCAACGTCCTGACATCCTGACTGGAAACATCACGGTTCTTGCACGGCCCAGGACAGGAAGGCTCCACAGCGGCTGATTAAAACCTGCCCAGAACATCACTGGTACCATCTACAGAGCATCATTGACATCGGTGAAGTGAGATGTCTGCAGAGAGCGCAAAGGATGCTAAAACATCACAGACACAAACACCAGCCCAGCCACAGTCTGTTCACCCCGCTGCCTTCTGACAAATGATACAGAAGTATCCACAGCAGCTTCACTCCTCACAGAGCAGCTTCACTCCTCAGACTGCGAGACTCCTGAACTCATGTAGTACGTAAATTTTAAATGCTGTTTAAAAAATGACAAAAACATCTACCCTGTATTTTGTACATAAACACAGTCAGAGGTTTCAGGGTTTCCAAAAGCTTATTACTTTTTGTGATTTAAGTGGAGAATCAGTTCCAGAAGAAGATGTCAGAAGTTTTTGTTTCATAAATAGAAAAATCAAAGCATCCGGCCTATTGTTGTTTTATTAAAAGGTTTTTGGGCGTCTCCTGGTAACCCATGGTAACCCTTTGTTTAACGCTGTTACACTATGAACTGAGCGTTATTCCCTCAGGCAGAGTCAGCGGAAATGAGGACTTACGGAAAGTGGCCATAAAAGGCTCCTTGAGAGACCCTTCAAGCACTTCGGCCCGCTGGACGCACCTCAATCCTCGGTCTTGTTGCTATTCTGCTGGGAAGTTTCTTTGTATCGTTTCTTGTTGAGAAATCACATGTGGGATTTACTTTGGCTGTCATCCTGACTCAAATATGCAATAACAGGAAGTCAACACAGCTGCGTGTCATCTCTGGAGCCTCGGGGATCTCTCGCTGGTCTAAAATATCACAATCGATTCCATATGAAGCTCACTGTGACCTCCACACTAGGAGGCATCGTCTAATCGAGGGCGTAATTGTGCAAGAGAGAGACAAAGGAAGGGACAGAGCTTGGCAGTGCAATATATACTTACATAAATAGATTGTGTCTGCAGGAATGCAGCCGAGGACAGATTTGATTCTGAGGATGCTTGCACGACTAAAACTCCTCCAGGAGAACAAAACCTTCCTGCACTCTGCGGCGCGCTGCGTCAGATACAATTTGTGCTGACTAAAACATCACTCACATGGACAAAATCGGCGTCTCCTTTGGGCCTGAAGTACCATTCAACGGTGGCGGAACCGTCCACCTCACTCCTCCTCTTGCAGGAGATGCAGCCCAGTTTGAATCCCTTGCCGGCCACCGCCTCAGTGTCAGAGTCCACCTCGGCACAGGCCCCATGACACTGGCTCACTGTTTATAAAATACAGGAATGATTACTCAGGGTTGACATGATGTAGAAGCGTATTATAAAAGGTGACAGGTAATGAGCTCGACTCACCAAACAGGCTGCAGAGGAGAGAAAGGAGCAGAAGGTGTGACTCTGCCATGTCACCGGTCGTTGGAGTCGCTTGTTTTTGTGACGAACTTTAACACCAGCGCTCCGAGTGTGGAGACACTCGTACACTGAGCACCTCCCAGTTTAAGGAAAGGATTTCCTATTGTACTTTAATAAAACTGGATCTTAAAAGCTGTGCGTCAGTAAAGTCACGTGTTTGAATCTAAACACAGAGGCCTCCTCTACGCCTAAAATCCATCCACTGTTATTGTGTCTGATCTTTGGCTCAAGCCAGCGACAGCTTCCTGATGGTTACAAAGATTTATTGCCACAGATGTATTGCTGCTTTTCGAGACAATCCACCCTTCGTGTATCTCTACCCAGGCTTTGTGCATTCAAATTCCTGCTTTTTTAAAAATTATCAAGGTAGCATCTGAAGCAACCCAGATCTATCTCTGGTGACTCACAGTGCTCCCCAGATCAACAAACACCCTGAGATTAGATTATCTGTTGTGTTTTTCCCCCTGAGGTCCCTAATGTGAGATGATTAGTGGTGCCTGGGGCCGCGTGCTCTGACAGCAGGTACACACAGGTATAACGGATGTTTATATAACATGCCAGCTACAATACAATACGCTTAAACACGGGTGCATATATAATTAACTTGCATGCTCTGTGATAATCAAATGGCTACAGTACTTAATGGTGGAGAGCCTGTTCTCCTGGATGGATCACAGGCCTCCTCCTCCTCCTCCTCCTCCTTCCTCTGTCCAGGCTCCTCGGCAAAAATCAAAATCCTTCTCGTGCGATGGAAAAACCTCTCACCTATCCGCTTCACCGATCTCGTGGAGGGGACGCGTCGGTCGTGCGCGCATTGCAGATAAAACCGCGCGCACGGCTACATAAAAGCCCGAGAGAGAGAGAGAGAGAGAAAAATATATGTATCTATAAATGAAACACGTCCTGCTGTCCCGGTTATGGATGTTTTCTCCTACGCCACAGCGGCGCCCCGATCAGAGGATGCTGCAGATGCACTGCGGTAAAAAAAAAAAAAAAAAGAAAGAAAGAAAGGACGGCGTTGCGTGTCTGTGCGGGGCCGAGCAAGATGCTGCTGGTGACGACCCTTCACGCTCCTGTCCTCCACCCAGCTTTAGCTTTTTTAGTCCTGAATCTGCTGCTACGAGGAGGCTGGTTTAAGGGGGGTTTGCAGCAGGAACACACACACACACACACACACACACACACACACACACAAATTGTGGTAGCACGATGCTCGGATATTGTGGTGAACTGGCCCTTTAACTGGAGCTCCACAGGGGGGGGCGGGGGTGAGCCGATGATGGCATCTTCTCCCTCACATAACTCCGGATCAGTCGTTAATTAACCAACACATTCTCATGCTAATGTTGAATCCAGCTCTTGCAAAGTGAGCCCGACATTTTGTGTGACACTGCGGACAGTGTGACGCCGGTTTGTAGTGATTAAAGCCACGTATTCACACCAAACACCCACTCATGTTGTGCGTGAGGGATGCTGATGCTGATTTGGCAACCAGCTAGCACCAGCTAGCACCAGCTTACGCCTCCGGGCGAGCTGCTGTTAGCATTTATTAGCTTGCTTTTTTTCCCTTTTTTTTTCTTACACAAACAAGAGAGGGTACATCGTGTCTGGAGTTCACGATAATAATGTGATGCTGCAAATAGCTACAGCACACACCGACAGCTCAAAGGTAAAGTACCTAAGCTAACGTTAGCTAACTAGCTAGTAGCGACTCCCGGTTAGCTTCCTAGATGAAAACACGGGGCAGTGTTGACTGGCGACACAGCCAGACTTCATGTTTATAATACCGTTTTTAAAAGACAACCGTTTGACATTATATGACGAGCTATGTCAGCTAACGTGTCGCTTCGTGTCTTGAGAAGCTACCGTTAGCTGTCTAGTAGCGTCTCCTGGTTAGCTAGGCGCTAACGCAGGCATGCACCTTTTGTTGCTTCCCCGACGAAAACACGGGGCAGTGTTGACAGGGGCCATAACCAGAGTTCATGTTGATAATACCGCGTTTAAAGACAACCGATTTACATTATATGACGAGCAGTGTTAACTAACGTATTGCTTCGTGTCTTGAAAAGTAGCTGAGTGATGGCTAGCTAGTGAGCATCAGGTGGAGCTAGCTGCTTTTTAGTTTTTGATGCCCACAACAGGCTATAAATTCATGTTTATCGACAATTAACCTGCTTATGTTGTGTCTGATGTTAGAGCTTATATATATGCATGTATAGCTAATCAACTGACAGAGTGATCAGTAAGTAACAGGAAGTTGAGCTCTTGTTAAAATGTAAATGATTAATTGATGTCAGGCAAATGTACCAAACAATACATTGTCCCAGCCTCATAGTAATGAGGATTTGCTGCTTTTGTTTATATGATTGTTAGGTAAGGCAAGTGTTAATCTAGAAAACAACCAATTAAATGATAGATCATTTTGATTTAATGACTTGGTTTGTCAAATAAAAGTTCTGAACAAGAGTAAGTGTTGACCGATAATCAGCACTGGCCGATTATCGGGGCCAATATTCAGCTTTTTCTGATTTATCGGTATCGGCATTTTTTTTTTGTCAGATTGCCAATAAGATTAACTCATTTAAAAATGTGCTACTTTGGCTCTGATGCATCATCCTTCACACGGTGTCCTGCCCACAACTAACCTAATGTCGTACTTATTCACACATTTTATTCAAATGTGGTCCTCAAACATATAAAGGAAAAGATACAATCATAATGAAGGCAGCACTGAAACTGTAAACTTAACTGGGAATTTATTACCTGTAACCTACCAGAATCATATGTTGACATTATGTTCTGTACAAAAATCACATCGGCTCATTTCGGACAACATAAACCCCGATACTGATAGATCTGTGACATATCTTTGTTCAGATATATCTCTGTTATGTGAATAATGTGAATTGTCAGTTGTTGTTATTGTTTTAAATGCAAGTGGAGTTTCTAAAGTAATTTGCCCAACAAAAAGTACCGAAGATGAGATGAAGTAATTTATGCAGTGCTAGGGGAAAGGACGTGTCACAGCTACGAGTCGAGTCGAGTCGAGTCAAGTATTGAAAAATGTCTTGTTGTTCGATTCAAATTTCAATAACTAAGGAGTTGATCTCGTCAGTGTCACTTTGTAATGCTTCAGTCTTTTCTTTACTTTTGTGTAGCCATGGATCCGACCTGCAGTGCTTCAGCTGCTCCTGCTGGTTTGACGGTCCAGGTGTGTTTCCCCGGGGCCCGTGCTGCTGTTCTGGACAATCTGAACCGGCAGCGGGAGGAGGGCCGGCTGTGTGACCTCTCCATCCAGGTGCAGGGTCAAGTGTTCAGGGCCCACCGCTGTGTGCTCGCTGCATCCTCGCCTTACTTTCATGACCAGGTAGGCCAGAGTACATCAGTGCTGTGTGCACAGATTCATGTATTAGAAACAAGTTGTTTGTTTTTCACTTGACTGAACCCATATTTCATCCAGATGCCTAAAACTTTTAAGCATTTTTGTTCGTATCTCTCAACAGGTGTTACTGAAGAATGTCACAACTGTTTCTCTACCTTCGGTTATGGACCCAGTGGCCTTCGAGAGTGTCCTGAGCTCTGCCTACACGGGCCAGCTGAGCATTGTGCACGACGACATTGTTAACTACGTCACCGTGGCCAGTTTCCTCCAGATGTGGCACATCGTGGACAAGTGCACCGAGATCCTGAAGAGGCCCCGGCCCTCGGCTGAAGTCATCCCCGGAGAGGCGGCTGTAGCTCACCATGGCACTGCATCTCGCCAGCAGTCCCCGAGCAGCACCGACTGCTTATATCTGGAAACAGAGGGAAGAAGGAAGGAGAGGAAGCCTGATGCGTTACCTCCATTAGCTACATGGAGACGCCCGCAGCAATTTCCTAGATGGGGGCGTCCACGGCCCTCATCGGCTCAGCACTTAGCAGACTCTCAACTGGACACCCTCCCTGGATATGCGGATGGTGATTACACCAGCTGTGAGGAGGCCTGGGTGTCGAGCCAAGCCAAAACAAGCCACTTTGTTCATGATGGGCCAGGACATAATACTCGGAACCACGGGGGGTTCCCTGGCGGTGACGCGTTCAAGCAGAAAGTCAGGTTTCAACAGCGGGGAGCGCCGGCAAACACCGATAGACCGCTTGATAAGAATAGAGAGAGCGGCGACTGTGATGAGACACGGGAGAGGAGGAAGAGTGAGAAAAGGGAGATCGAGGCCGATGAGGGAGTCGGAGACGAGGCGGTGGAGAAGAAGGAAGGCTTTGCACAAATGGGACACTGTGGTAAGACACAAAAGCCTCATTTTACTTTTAACACAAGTAATATTTCTCTGCCGAACAAACTATTCTCTAACTAATATGCTGTAGTTCTCTGCATCTAATTTTATTCTACGTTTCTCCAACAGGCCTCCACCCAATTTCAAATGAGACTGCAGGTCCCGGACATGTCACAGGGAAGGCCAGTGTGGAGGAGATGAAGGAGAAGGTTCAGAGAAACTTGGTAGAAGGTGATCCCTCCTCAGGCCCGCCCGGTGTTCACGCTTGCCAAACAGCTGAAGGAGCTCCAGGTCCGTCCTGTTCGGTCTCAGCCCGGCTGCAGTGGCAGACGGGTCCCTGGTCTCAACAAGAGCAGAGGCCTCAGGAGGGAGAGGCCGGCAGCTGCAGTAAAGACGAGGATGACGACGAGGAGGAAGAGGATGCGGACTTTGAGTGTTTCACGGAAGGGACCTTCAGCAGAGGCACGTATGACGAGATTGAAGACGGCACAGGGCAGGTGTCCCAGAGGCCTTTAGTGCCGGTGTCTCCTGACTTCACCGTGGCAGGCTCGGAGGTGAACTGGCCCTCCACCAGCGTGGGTCAAGGTGGCTCACTGACTCCCACCTCGAATCGCAATCCGTCTCCATCCTCTGCTGCGTTTCCACCCCCCTCTTCACCCCCAACCCCATCTTCGTCCTCCTCGGTGTCCCTCGCTGGCGCCCCCTACACGGGAAAAGTCCACTTCTGCCACTGTGGCAAAGCCTACACCCTGAAGAGCATGCGTGACCGGCACGTGAAGATGCAGCACCTCAATCTACGGCCCTTCGGCTGTCCCGTTTGCACAAAGTCCTTCAAGATGAAGCACCATCTAACCAAGCACCTTAAGACTCACGGGGGGCTGCGGCCCTACGAGTGCGGCCTGTGTGGGAAGAAAGTCATCTGGAGGGACAGCTTCCTCAGGCATCAGGCCCGATGCGAGAGACTCGCCTCCAGCTCTTCAGCTAACGGCAACAACGCAAGCACACCAGCAGCCGATATGGACGACGGCTACAGTTACGGATTTGAAGACGGGGAGGCTTTTCTTGCAGCGGGAGGACAAGTGAAAGTGGAGGAGGTGGATTTTCACGGGGAGATGGAGGACGGGATGGGTGGCCTGTTGGGCAGTGTGTCTGGGATCGTGGATCAGCTAAGAACTCAGTCACAAAATGTAGCCGCCGGGAGTCACGTTTTCAAAGAGGAGGCGAGTGAAAGCTTTAGTGGAAATTAATGTGAAGCATACTTTTTTTTAACGGCACTTAAATTGCAACCCAATCACCAGAATGAATGTTGGAAATTAACGTTTCTGCAAACCGGGGATATCTTGAAACTTAACATTCCTTAAGGTTCAGTTTTCTATTTTATGTTGTGACAATGCTGTGCTTATGATCTGGTTAGGTTTAGGCACAAAACATCATGTTCATGAGATGCACAAATGTGAACTTTTAGGCTGTTTGCAGAAATGCTAACTGCCAACATGTTATCCTGGTGCCTGGGACATAAATACATAGAAGAAGGACAATGAATGTCACGATGACTTTAAAAGTCTACGGACTCTAATCATTGAAGGCCTCTTTGAGCAGCCACTTATGTTTTAACTTTTGTATATGCACTCTTTTCATGTCCTTGGTATTTCTGAGAGTAAAGTAACAATCACCTGCTTCATTCAAGTGATCCTTTTTTATTTTGTGCGGTGCCACGTGGCCTCAGTTCTTGTTTGGTGATGCTGTACGTCTGTAATAAGCAGTGTTGTGAATGTACTTCTCGAGCCCGAATGAAGTTAATTTTGCACATAAATTATTTACCATTGATCTGCATTAGGAAATAAATACTAAAGGTATAAAACATGTTTTTCTATGCCATATTGATGTCTCTCCACAACATGTAAAGAAAATGAATCTTGGTATATACGGTAATAAAACCAGTTTGGGTTTTTCTGATTGATTATGGACTGTTGGGTTTTATTCAAGAACCTTGAGGCTCATCGGAGAACATTTGTGGTTATTCGAGGTCACTGAGGAAACTGAAAGCATTGAGCCTTTTTAAACGTGGCGTTGATGCGTCTTGGTTAATCCGAACAGAAGTGGACATTTGCCGAATTACCAAGAAGACCCAAATAATGAAGAATTTGTAATAGTTTTCACAAATTATAGTATATAAAGTTTCTCCTATCTCAACATCTCACAAAATTAAGTGATTTCTTAAGGGAATCTGAGGACTTTCTTCACGGGCGACAAAGAAGTAGCCCACAGTAGTTATGTTTAAGGCTGGGTATTAAAAGTTATACCTTTATGGTGCCGACCGAATTGCCTCCATGTTACCGAGTATCAAAAAATGTCTTGTCATTAGATACCAAATTTCAATACAGGAGCTAATCTCTTCAGTGTCAGCGAGCCAATAAGCATGCAGCATGCTTGTTGTCCCAACGGTCTAATAGTGCTGGTGATCGGCTGTCTCCCGAGGCTTGCAGGAAAAAACACTGTTACAGCCAGAGGAACGGGTATCGAAGTAAAGGTAATGATACCCAGCCCTAGTTAAGGTGTACCGTATTTATAAAATTTGACATGTCTGTTGTCGGTACACCAGAGCCCAGTGAGCCACATGGACATCAGACAGTGTGTCATCCATTCTGCCTTCCTGTTGTTTCGGGGATGTCAGTCGGTGTCCTGTCACTTTAACAAACCATCACGCCCTGCACTAATGTAGCTATAAACTAAGCTCATTTAAACTTGTGCACTGTGCATCAATCTAGAACAGTTCGGCTCGTACCGGATCACTGAACAGTAGTTTTGCAGCACAGTGTTGGAGCACCAGAGGTCTCTCTTGCTCAGTGCTGCAAAAAAAGGTCTCATTTGCACAACTGAATCACAGGAAATGGATGCTGCAGCGTTTCACATTCACTGTGTTTGATGAAAACATCCCCCATCAGTCGTGAAAGACCTCCGAGCTAATATGGACTGTTGTTTAATGAATTCAGATGCATTCAATGGAGAGATTTCCATTTAAATGCAAACATGAGACTGTGACAACAAAGGATACCCCGACAAAGAGGTGCAACAAGAGCAAATGGTATTTCATGACACCATATGTAACCTGTCGTATTCAGACGCAGTACAGGGAAACGACAGAAGAAGAACGAATGTCCATTTGTTTTGATATTTCCCGTTACTTGATGTGTGTATGACCACTGTCGGCGTAGAGACGACCCACAGTGGCCTAAAACGTGAATGAAAACATTACCTCTCACCTCGCCTTCATGTGATTTTACCACGATGAGCCAATTATCGTTGGGAACATGAGAGAGAAAACGATGGAGCTCTTCGCTAATCGTGGTGTTCGGCCAGTCGTCCTTGAAAAGTTCTATCTGTGTGCTTTCTGATGATGAGAAACATTGGTTTTTCTCACCTCTGGGTCTCCTTAAGTGTGTAATTATATATAGGACAACATGTACAGCTTGATGTAGGTGAGCTCTTCAGGATCGTTGTCTGAGACGGATGATTGGCCTCCAGAGGATATTTCAAGATGTGCGTGGGAGTGTTTCCAGTGGTGGATCATGGGTTGATTAAGAAGCCAATACTTTATTTTTTTCCCTCCCTCCTCAGTTATTCAGCTGTAGAGTAAACATCAGGGCTGCTTCAGACATGGTATGTTGGCTTTTAGTGTGTTTCCACATGCATCTCCCATCGACTTCAATACAGCCAACACCTTTGTCTGACCCCAAAGCGACATTCGGTGATGCGATGACCCTTCCTTCTTCTTTAGGATACTTGTGCATAACCAGGAAGCTAGAAAACCTTTTGCGTTACCTTATGTGGTTGAAAATAGATGCAATCAAGGAAACAGGTTTGTCAGATTTTAAACCATTTAATAACAGAGAAGAAGACACGTTTATTTCCAGTTAGAGTTTTACATTAAGAGGAAACAAAACACTCAGTTTTCTAAGTATCAGTTCCTAATCCTGTAGCACCACCACACGTCAGCAACCTCAGAAAGAAAACAACAACAAAAAAAACAACCCATACAGTTGTTTTGACTATTTTGTTAAAGTGAACATGCAGACAGAGAATCGGGATGCGAAAATAAAATGACACGTCAGAACATTTGAAATCAACATACTGTCCCAAAAAAACTCCTCTTCTCGACCGTCTGAATGCTCCCACCATGAACCACTTACTATCCGACCATCAGACAAAAACGCACGTTTATCATCTTCTAACATTAAAACTTCAAACTTAATTTAAGATGCAAACAGATAAAAGAAAAGAGAGCAGACCAGTCGGTTCTTTTGGTATTATTTAGTTTAAACAGTGCATTTGAAAAGGGCGCTTTGGATGACATCATACTGTACATGTGTTTTTAATTACACTGAAGCGTAATGAAACAAAAGTGTTACGTAAAAACAATATTAGAGTCCACGCTGCTCATACACTGAAGGTTTCCAGTTGTGTTTTTCAGATACATTTCTTTTTTTGCGACATACATTTCACTCGAGCACAACGACCACAAACGCTCCGTCTAGACTTCACATGTAAAAACAAAAAACAAAGGCTTGTTCGGTGTGAGAGTCGGCGAGATACATAAAGCGTCACTCGTGTACAAAAATGCAGATGACGGGAGACAAATATAAAACATCTGCCATGCACAAACCTCAGACAGCAGACAGTAGCACCATCAGACCAAGATACAGCTACATAATGACTGAGACGAGATATGCTGAGGAGTAGGATTAAAAAAAGATGGTGAACACCTACACATGGTGGATTTCATGATGGGTGTCACCGTCTAAACATACAGGAGGCCGCTGTTAGTGTGTTAACATTTCTTGAGGTTGTGAGTCCGCCGCTTGCAGATCTGTTCCTCCTCCTCCTTCTTCTTCTTCTTCTTTGTCTTGTCCCGTCGGCGTCGGATCTGCTGTTTGGTCCTCGGCGGAGAGCTTAGAAGATGGTGCTCCAGCGTTTAGGGGGTGGACGGGACTTGGTGTCTCCCTGGAGAGAAGGAAGAGGATGATGAGGAGGCTGAGAAAACATCTGGTCATCTGACATGTAAGATTGAATGTGGGGTTTTGTTGTTGCTGAAGGATTTGATTGTCGAATGCTTCACATTTATTGGGAGTGAAGGAGATCGTCCATGCTGAAAACAAAGCCTCAGAAGAGTCGAGGTAGATTTACAGAAAACGAATCAATGAAAACAAGTATGACAAGTTTAATGTCTGTGTTTAGATGTAGTGTCACTGTAAAAATGAAATGTTGCTCTTTAATTCATTAGTTCGTTATGATGGCAGGCTGATGTGTGCGAAGAGGATTAGGACCACTGTGAAAAGACACAGTGGTCCTAATCCTCTTCCCTGGCTGTGAAAGCGTGTCGATGAAAGAAGATGAGTGAACTTAAAACGATGACTTATTATACTGCTTTTATTTATTACTCACTGATCTCTGACGAGAGCATCACTGTAGCATTAAACACAGACAGGAAACAGTGTTTATGAAGCCCAGTTTTTACAGTACAAAGAGGAAAAATCAGAGTGAAACAAGGATTCAAACGTGCGGTAAAAAGCTCACCAGGTTGAAGAGTCTGGACAGTGTGCTTTGGTCTCTGCGTCTTCTGACTGGTGACTTTGTGCTCTCGGCACGCGGCGACGAGGCCTAGAAAAAAATGCTCTATAAGCACAGATGGAGACCTGAAACCAGCGCCCTGCTGCTCCGTCATGGTCTAACCTTTAACCAGACGTTTAACGCGTTTTATATCGGCTCTTGGCCTCATTTTTTTAACGAGATGAGGATCATTTAATCTCAGAGCGTCAGAGATGTCTGACTTCTCTAACAAAATGCCCAAAACAATTGCTTAAATATGTTAAAGAGGGCACAGTTATTACAGCTGTTGGACAAAAAACACAAATCCACAAATAACATGTCCTGATATGAAGAAGCTGAAATTCCCTTGGTGATAATAACGATGAAGTGATGGGAGGTTTTTAAAAACTATACTTGAATTGTAAAGGTCTAGAGTTACCATCTGTGTACAAATAACACTGTAGACCTTCAAATTGTGTGCAGCACATATGCCAAATTCCAATTTTGCGTGC
This sequence comes from Pagrus pagrus, assembly GCF_965226575.1. Classification (NCBI taxonomy): domain Eukaryota; kingdom Metazoa; phylum Chordata; class Actinopteri; order Spariformes; family Sparidae; genus Pagrus; species Pagrus pagrus. The sequence continues at coordinate 6,696,368 of NC_140201.1, read as the reverse complement.
AGGTGATACTCCGATCCAAGTTTAATTAAGTTTAACTTAGCAATTAAGTTTTGAGTAAAACAAACAGAAACCGCAATACCACATATAAAACATGTGGGTGGACATTGGGGCTGATGGATGGAGACTTTCCCCAGGAGACTGGTGTGTGTCCCATCAGAAACTGAGAGGCAACGCTGACTTTTTCAAAGTTAATGGATGTAATGTTTTTAAGTTACATCATGCAAGTGGTCTTTTCTCTAAACCGAACAAAGTAGTTTTATTTAGCCCATCCTCGTTAGAAGAAGACCATATAGGTCGACTGCAAAAGCAGTTTATTACGACCTGTATTTTCTTGTTAGACGGCGACCTCTAGTGGCCATAGTCATTATTAGGGTAGCAAAGGAGGAAGTCAAGTGAAGAAGGAAAAAGAGCGAGAAATTTCACATAAGGAGGAGGACTGGCCATAACCATATTTTTACTTTTATTGCTCCTAAGGAGCGGGACAAAACAACAAAACTATGGTTTCCCTGCAACAGCAGCAGTGTAATGCTGAAGAGTCGTCTCTGTTGTCTGAGAGAATAACATGATCGAGACACGGAGGGAAAACAAGAACACGTGACAGGACCAGACTCAGGAAACCTTCAGGAGGAAGAAAATGGATGGCAAGGACGAGGTAAAGTCCACAGTGAAAAGACAGACACGCAAGTGGTCAATGGCCGTCAAATGACACATGAATGGCTGTCCAGAGTCACCAGACAGATGAGAAGAAACAAAGGAGGGTGGAAAGGCAAAACAGATGTATCGGTGAGTCATCTCTGGCACAGAGAGGATGGAGATGTTACACAGAACGAGAGTTGTGAAAGAGAGGAGGAGGAGGAGGAGGAGTGAGGTGATGCAGGCCAAGAGGTCCTAAGAGAATATGTTTACCGGTTGTGGTTCATAAATAGCTGAGCAGTTTCAAAGTCATCCAGAAGCAGTGAGCCGCTCTGGATTGAAGCAAAGAAAATTAATTCACCAATAAGCCAATACTCGATGGTGTCAATAACGAATAAATCGATCTTTTCGACTGATGAATCAGTGAATGAAAGCGGTTTTCTGTGGGAGAGTGAGCTGCTGTAAGCTTTTCAGCTACTGTATGTAAACACTGGTGAATCATCCCTCCTTTTGAATATGTGTAAAATCAACGTGCTGGAGTATAAAAGATATTTCTTCGCGAGGCACAAAGCAGAGACAGAGACAGGAAGAGCGTGAAGGTTAGGTAACAGGTGCACTGCACACAAAGGAGACCATGCAGAGGAGCCCTCTACACACACACACACACACACACACACACAGGTTGTGTCAGCAGTGGGGCTATTGTTTGACTGGAGGAGGGAGGGTTGTGTGACGTACCAAGCCCAAGACGTCTCTCCACTGGAGATGAGAAAGAAACAGACAGTGACATGATGAGATGAGAGTGTAGAGGCATCATCCAGTTAAAGATATAAGATGGTGAGATTAGGCCATGATGTGATGGTTGATTAATTAGAGTAAGAACCAAAATGTTTTGGTTTCTGGTCCCTGACGCATGAGTTGTTGCGCTAAAGAGTGACTTTTCCACCGTATACGTACACTGTGACCCCTCTGGTCTATAATGTGACCCACTGGAGCGGTCCTGACCCACTGGTTTGGCACCACCCATGTAAAACATGCAGTTCCATCAATAAACGGTAGAATTATCATTTAGTTTGAAATATAAGCATGAGAAATATACAATGCTTATAGCGTAACATTAGCTTAAAACTAGTGTTTACTGCTACATGTAATTAGCTAAACTAGTGTTTAGTTGCTACTAATAGGTAAACATTAGCTCAAAACCATTGTTTAGTGCTAATTAGCTAAACTGATATTTAGTGCTTATAGCTAATCAATAGCTGAAAACCATTGTTGGTGATAATTAACTAAGTTAATGTTTCATACTTTTAGCTAAACTAGTATAAAGTGCTAATAACTAAACATTAGCTGAAAACCATTGTTAGTGCTAATTAGCTAAAGTAGTGTTTAATGACAATAGCTAAACATTTGCTTAAAACTAGTTTTTGCTGCTAACTAGCTAATGTTAAACTAATTTATGTCTATGTGCTAATAGCCAAATATTAGCTTAAAACCATTTTAGTACTAATTAACCAAACTAATGTGTTATGCTTTTAGCTAAACTAGTGTTTAGTGCTTATTAGCAAATTTTACCAGACAAATCTTTGCTATGACTGTAGCATCTTACACATTTTATTGATGGCCTACATTTTTGTTGGTAAAAATTTGACAAATTGTCTTCAGGTCAGATCCAATGAGGGAGGAGGATAGTAGCAGTGTACTACCACTGGATGGTGCCAAAGCTATAAGTACCATGCATAATGGCCTAAAGCCCCCAAAAGACCGACCCCAAGGTACCCAGTGAAGCCTAAAGTGGAAATCCAAAAAAAAAGCTTAAAACGTCATTCAAGAAACTTCAGCTGTTTAAATTTGACATTGAGAGAAATGATGGTGAACACGGCTAAAGCGTGATCAGAAGTCTTCTTTTGAATTATCAGTGCATCTCTGCATCTTCACCCCTGGAATGATTAACAAAAACAAGATATTGTGAAAAAATGAGACTCACCCTGGATTTAGGACGAGGGGAGGAAACCTGAGAGACACCAAGCAACAAACAAAAAAAAAAACAAACAAACAGAATGACTGATTGGGCCGGGCAGGAAAGCAGAACAACAAAACTCTGTTGTGAAACAAACAGATGATTGAGCTGCTGATTGAAACCTTCTCCCGTTCCCTTTTTTATGTAAATGAAGGAGTCACGCAGCTTTGTAATCTGTGAGGGAGCCGAGGAAAAACAGTTCAGCGTGCTGTTCTTGAGACGCTGCCGCAGTTTTGATGCCAAAAGTCGAATCCAAAAGCAAATCAAAGGAAAAACTGACAGTTCAACATTGGAGGAAAATGGTTTGTTCTTTGTTCTGACTTGTTCTGAGTAATACATCAAACTGTTTGGATGAAACTCAGGATGTTAGCATGAAGGAAAAATAAGTGACTTTATGTACATGGATCAACGTGTGTTACGGTCGGTTATAAGAAACTTACAAAGCTCCTGAAGAAATGCACCACAGCATTTTCATTGGTCCGGCGGCGAGTGGAGGATTGCAGGGGTGAGGAGGCAGAGTGACCCCTGAACGACCCCTGTGAGGATCAACAGAGGTCAAGTTACTGCTGCACAAGATGGAGTAAAGCTGCTGTGAAATCAGAAATGCATCAGGTTTTTTAGACCCTGAAGCAGTGTGTATCTAAAATCTTTTCACGCAGCGTATTCATGATGGATTAGCTCGGCATGAGCTCCAACAGACATCAGTTACTTTCCTGAAAGCGTGTCCTAGCTGCGCCGTACCTCCTTATATAATAATTACAATAATTATAGTAGTTTCGAGGCCTTGCTGAGTGGAGAGTCGCATGATGTGAGAGAGAAATGAAGTAGAAGAAGAATTGATCATTTAAGGTCCGATAAAATACAAGTGGGGTAAGAGAGCGAACTCTTAGTATGAAACTAGAAAGTCCTGCAAACCTTCACAGTAACCTCATCTGACCATCTCTGCCTGCACCGCAGACGGCTGATTCGTCCTGCAGTCTGACGTTTGATTGTTGTAATTTACGTGTGTTTTCTGCTACAGTATGTTTCACGAGCGCCCTAAAAAGACACCTTTCATGTCTAGATATCTGTCTTTGTGGTTTTCTTTTGGCTCTGTATTATCATGCAAATGCAGGACAGAAAGCCTGTAACATACGATGGAAAAGATCTTCATCCATCTGAAATATTTGTGATCCATGATACATTGTGCTGCAGCTCCTCATGTGAGATGAAAGGAGGTCTGTATGAGAGCAGCTCTGACTCCTGAGGGCCCCTCCCATCACACGGCGCTCAGTCTTGATCTTGGAAGAGGTTTTTTATCCGACAAACTCAATTTACGTGCATCTTAGTGATGTTGCATCTATTGTAAATTTAGTTTAGGCTCATGTTTTCTCTCACAACATTTCAGTGAGTAGGTTCTTATTATTCTTTAACTTATAAACTCAGATAAATTATGTGAACTGATGAATAACTGCAGATTAGAAAAGCCAGGTGTTGAGTCTGTACCACTGAAGTGTCACAATAAAGGTCATGTTTGTGAGAAAAGCTGATTTTTGAGTGTCTTTTTCAAACGCTTTGTGATGGCGGCCGACCCGACCTTCAATCCCAGAGCGTCGCTATTTGACGAGTTGGGAAAGAGACTCTGAAAGTAACTTTTCTAACAAAGATGACCCTTAAAAGTCAGTATCTTAACAGTGACAGCCACTTAAACCTCTTGGTCCCAGTCAACAGTCCCAATAATATTATTAGATTAACCTTTATAAAAGATAAAAGTTTTCTGAGTATGAATTTTCTTTTTCTTTTTTTTTAATGACATAAAAATCTTGTTGCATCTTACTTTTCACAAAAACTACTGCACGCCAGGCTGCATTATTCCCTTAAAATTAAAGAGGAATGAAGGTAATTGTCAAACAAAATCACAATCAAGGAGATTCTGGTTTGGCAAATAAGCGCTCACTGGTCCTTTAAACAGAAACTCTCCAAATCCCTTCAGCTACAAGCAAAGCCCAAACTGAGAAATGTACTTTTTGCAGGCGGCAAGTGAGTTTGAAATTAAAAATGTAAATCTACATGTTTAGCGTGTGGAGCCCTAATTTTTTCCATTATTGGCAATTGATAAAGTTGAAAACATGGATTCCTGTTTTCTTTTCCTTTTTGTAAGATTTTTTTTTAATGATTTATGGCATTATAATCGCAGAATACTCCACAAAAGGCAGTTATCCTGCTCTCGCAGTTCAGTTTAATTTTTCGTTCAGTTGTTTTTCTAATTATTATGTTATTTTGTCTTTTTTGTGTTCCTTAATGGATCGAGGAAATTCTTCTACATCTTAAGCTTTAACACAACTTTTACAAACTTCACACTGTCACATAATTAAAAAAAGTTTTCGTTTTCCTAGATTATGAAGAGCTGACATTCTGGTTTTCATACGACATCAACAAAACCGTCCTCAGAATTCATATATCAGAAAATCAGGTGATTCTTTGGAGGAACTGGACTTCTCGAGTCTTTAAGCCACTGACTTGAATTTCAAGCAAATGTTTCCAAATTCAACAAAAGTCACAGCACAGTATTGTGGTATTGTACTTTACTAACATGGAGAAAAAAACCCTGAACTATCCCTTTAAAATGCAGACGCATCAATACTCACCTTGCTCCTTTTCTTTTTGTCTCCTCCAAAGAACTTGGTAATCTGATCCATGAGACCGGGGTTCTTCTTTTTCCTCCCGAGCCCGAAGGTGCTCTGCCCTGAGGTGCTCGCCGTAGCCATGCTAGTATTCGCTGAAGCTGGGTGGAGTTGACCTTTCTGTATCTACTGAGTACTCCTCTTCAAGACTGCCCACAGTGCCAACACCCGTCTCTGCTGCTCCTTCAGTGTCGTTCTGCAGCTCTTATGACGCGTCTTTGAAGGTGTTGTCCCCTCGCTCCCGGGGCACCATGGGACACGAGGAGGGTCAGGTCGGGGTGGGTGCGGTGAGGCTGGAGTGTCAGTGAGGTCCATGGCTCTGGCTCGGTTCCAGGCATTCTTCAGAGCTTCAGTGGCTGTGTCAGTCACTGCCGCCCTCCGCATGGGCCGGGCCATTGTTCCTGTCCCCATCTGCTTCACCCCGGCCGCAGGGACAACAAGGGTTATCTCTGAGTCTGCACTCGCACCCTGATGCAAAGCAGCCCGCAGAACTGTGATCCATTGTTGAATCGGACTCATATATTTTCTTAATGGATGGTGTTTAAATTAGACGTACAGTCACCCAGATTAACATATGGAGAGGCCCAGAAGGAAGAACGAGCCTGTGTGACAACTCGTGTGAACGCGAGCCAAGTATCTGCGTCTGCAGTGATGAAATAAAGTGGTGGTGACTTGGCATGTTCGGATTTTCTTTATTTCTGTGCTTAAACAAATTAAACTGAAACAGCCCTATGACTGAAAGCTTATGACTAATAGAGCTTCGAGAGGGGAAAGAGGGCCAAGGAGTGTGTTGGGATTGGGCCTTTGTATCTACTGCAACGAAGAGGGCAAATTATTCAGTTATCCATCTACAAGTCGCATTACCATTCATGTTAAGACATTCATGTTCCCCACTGGATGGATCTGAATAACTTTGGTGATCCCTGGATTTTTCCTCTAGTGCCATCATCAAATATGAATATCAGTTTGTCCAGTATACGGTCGCCGGTTCGATTCCCGGCTCCCCCAGGTAGCAGCAGCAGTAGCATTAGTGGTAAGACCAGTAATCAGAACTGTGGTGATTATAATAATAATCAATGTTAAAGTAGTATTTCGTAGAAAAAGCTAAACATGTTTGGTGCTAATTAGCTGAACTGGTGATTTGTGCTTATTAGCAAATGCTAGCATGCTAACGAACAAAACTAACACGAACATGTGTTAAACCTGCAAAACACCAACATGTTAGCATTGTCATGGTAAACACGCCAAACTTCACGGACAAAAAGTCTGAAGTGATCAGAGTTATATAAAGTTTGAACTTCATGTCGCCTTTTGATCGATTCAGACTGACTGAGTAAGGAAACCTTGAGACACGACTGTTGTGTTCAAGCTGCTCAAGCTCAACATTTATTGTGAGCGCTTCCGCCATTGTGTCTTGGACACACAATTTTAAATAGCCTTGACTATTTGTCGAAGTTTTTATTTCATTTGCCATTGTGAGAGTCGTGCATGTGTTGTTTCGCCCGCGGCGGCTGCAGCAGCCAGTGAACAAAGCCGGATCTGTTGCAGGGTAAGTTGTGTTAGAAAACACCCATGCAGCATCAGAATATTAATATTTCAGAACAGATGCCTTTTTGTTGGAGCTGTTTCTTATTTGAAGTCTGAAAGTTACTTTTAGAGAAGACGTAAAAAACTCACTTTTGTGAAACTGAAGGAGTGGCAGATGAAGCTGTTTTCATATCAGAGAGCATTATGACAAATGAAAGCAGGAGGATGGTGGAAGTACAGCTGCAACATTTCAGAAATGTGTTTTTATCCTGTTAAGTAAGTGAAATACAAGAGAAAAGTCCATATTTCATCTGATGTGACCGGCTGTATGAATAATATTTGACTTTCTTTCCATTTAAAGACTCTCACAGATGTACTGTATATGTTAGACCTGGAAATGAGATAGTAAATAGAAAAGTGTCATGCTCTGGCTGGGTGAAATATCTCCTACAGACACAAACCGGCTGTGAACAGGAGCAGTATCTCCACTGTCATGCTGTGCTGTCACTGAGCTTCATTACAGGATAATGCTTCAGGGTCTAATCATGTTCCTCTCGTCGACAGTCCCCTGCTGATGTCTGCGCTGGAGCCTGATGTATCAGGACCTATTTTTCTCCCCTCAGATGAAGCTCCTTGCACATTACAAAGAACACCATGTGATTTGAAAAATGTGCATGTTACATAAACCATCAGTGTAGCTGCATGTTTTCATATTATTCTGTTACACTACATGATGACCAGGGAAGGATATCAAGACCCAAGCAAAAAATCTCACCAAAAACAGAATAACACATCCACGTTACCCACAAGCATTTTTGTTATTCAGGAAACAAAACACTAGTACGCTCGTGTGGCTCGGGAGGTAGAGAGGGTCATCCAGTAAGTGGAGGGTCAGGGGTTTGATTCCCGCTCACTTCAGGTAGCAGTAATAGCAACAGTAAGGTTGGTAACTGGACGGTGGTAGAGTGAGTCATCCAGTAATCGGTATGCGCCTGCATGATTCCCAGCTCCCCCGGGTAGCAATAGCAGCAGTACGACTGTGTGGCTCAGGTGGTAGAGTGAGTCATCCAGTAATCAGAGGGTAGCTGGTTCGATGGGTCATCCAGGGTAGTAGTAGCAGCAATATGGGTGGTAATCAGAAGGTATTCACAAAGTATTCATTTTGAGTAAATCTATACTTAGATACTAAGTTAATGTTCTTCAGTGAAAAACAACATGACATTTCTCACATCACATGTAGTTTCAGCAGCTTCGCTCACATACTTTTAGTTTGGCGAGTCATCTGAGCCACCATCCGGCACCGCGTAAACCAACTGTTAGTCCTTATAATACAAACTAACTATAAAATTACTCATCTTTCAACAACCGCACGAGTCTCAAACGCAACTCATTCACAAAAATTAGACGCAATTATTCAGAGAAAATGAAAATCCTCGTAAAAAACGGACATGAGGCCTTTATCTGAACTCATCTGCTGAGGAATCCTGACTATGACAGTGGGTGAAACGTTCATCATGAAACATGAGCGCCCATAACACTGAAGTCTACATGGCTGCCCAGTTTCCTGTATGAACAGAATAAAATGGGGAAAGACTCAGAGGGATACATGTTTGTCCACTCTGCCCTGTGCACAGTGCTCTGTCTGTTTGCCCTGCAGGGCCGGGCCTCGGCGCGGCACCCACGGGCCTGACAGAGGTAGGGTACAGGAATGCTGATAGTGGGCCGACCACACTGCTGTCCAGAAGAGTCTTGGATTTGTTCCTGCGGCTGGAAGGTCGAGGCCAGGCGCAGGGGAAACAATAGCGGCCATGCAACAGAGCTGTGGGACACAAACACGGGAGATATCCTTGAACCCCGGCAGGAATGTTGATCTAGACCAAGACGCCCACCCAGAGAGGCAGCTGAATATCTATCTGCTGCTGGAGAGATGGAGGAAGAAAGCCAGCCTCTGTTCCATCACGTGTGCAGAAAATGAACATTTGGCCTTGTTTTACAATAATGAGTAAAAACAGTTTTTATGACTCCTGAAACGTCTGTGAGTGAGTGCAAGAATTAATTTGATGCTGTCACTTCAGCTACAGAGAGTGTTGAAGGTCACTTGAGCTAAAAATAGTCAAAAAAGGAGTACAGTTTGTTTCCCTTACATACAAACATTTCTGATTTCAAAAGTCAGAAGACAGGAGAAATTACACTGATGCCTTTCTTTTTTCTTTTCTTTTCCTGTCCTGTCTTTGCACCAACTTCACCATCAGATATGTGAAATAAAAACCTGGTGCACAAATAAAAGATGTAATTTCAGGCATGTTTTACCTGATTTTTGACAGAGAACGTCATGAAATACTTCTAGTTTTTCTGTCACTTTTTAGTCATTACATATTTGCAATAACATTTTTAAATTAAGGATGTATTTTTCTAATTGTCCAAAATTATTAAAAGACAATTTCTGGCATTTATAGTCTTAGTCTCAGCCTTGTTTAACAGCAATGGGTAAAAAACAGTTTTTCTGACTCCTGAAACGTCTGTGAGCGAGTGCGAGAATTCATTTGATGCCGTCACTTGTTGAAGGTCACTTGAGCTAAAAATAGTCAAAGACGGATGTGGAGGAGTTTGTTTTTCTCTTATATAAATTATTACTTTTCCAGACCAGTGTTAACAAAACCTGCTGTTCAGTTCAACTAAAAAATGTTTAATTGTCATCTGCACCACTGGAAGATAAAAGATAAATTCCTACAGCCTCAAAAAAACTTTTGCACCATGTTTGAAGGATATTTTCAAACATGGATGGCCCTAAAACATGTTGCCCAATATACAAAAAGTATTAAAGTGCCACTTAGGGTAGGGTGCCCTTACAGAGGAGATACATGATGCAGGCTCCTCTAGGGCCAAGATATAAGGCTACTAGCTTGCAGTTTTATAGTTCTTTTTAATTAATATTATTTAGGCCTTTATTTGACAGGACAGCTTGAGAGTGACAGGATACGCAGTGAGAGAAAGGGGGATGAGACTTGAACCTGCGGCCCGGTCTGTTCATGGGGCAAACGCTCCACCAACTGAACAACTGGGGCGCTGAAGTATAATTATGGTTAACTAAAACTAAAGCTAAACTCACAAACTGCGTAACCGTATCAGTCCGACTTAATACAACATTACTGCAGACAAATTACACCATTGGTTCCCCTTTCTCTGTGCTGTTTGGCCTCCCACTGGGCTTGATATTTGCTGCATAAGATGTATTACAACACAGAGGTAGCACGTCTGCCATTATGAAAAACAGGTAGAGACATGTTTTCCCCTGTTGCTACCCCCGGGTAACAGTGGGACTGGAATACCTATTGAAACTCAATAGACTGCAATAGAAAATGGAGGAGGCAAAGAAGGAGAAGAGGCAAAGTGATCGGTAAAACAAGAGTGGACGGACGGGCATTCACTTAAACGAGAGCTCTGCAGTGTTGTGTCAAAGTTTTCTATTTATCCATCCACCCACCCTTCCATCTGTGGTTACACATCCATTTAGATTATTGTCAGTATACTTGAGGAGGAGCAGCTATCGAAGGCAGCGAAACGACTCTTCAACCAGAGTGTCCGCGTGTTGAGATGCGTCAGACTGGTCCTTCAGTCAGAACAAATCAACCTGACCCTGAAAACTGCTGTTACACAAAAACAGAGGGTTGGTTCACAGTTTGCAATCCTTCAACGATTTTCCGTCACTGAAGAAGAATATTTGTCTCGTGAAAACTATAAAGCCTTGAACTCTGCAGATTATATCAGATGGTTTTTAACTAAGTTGATTACTGAAGCTTTACATTTCTTTTTTCTACTCAGTTCAAGGGTAGTTTTCTCTTCAGTCCAGCGGGGGTGACGGTGACTCAAGGGAAACAGGGAATACTCGATAATATCGTGCACTGCTAATTGGCTTTGAGAGTGAAAAGCCTTTGTGTTGTTGTGTCTATGTCACCCTGGATGACCTCTTCATGTCGCATCCAGTCCCTGCAGCCTGTAGATGACAACATAGCTATGATGCTCAGCGGCTGATGTCACCATCTAGGGGTCCCCCCGGGCCAAGAAAGGTCTCCTCGCTTCCTGCTGTCGATGAAACATCTGATTGTGTCTGATTACGAATTAGATAAATTATGATAAGAACAACTGCCATTTAAAAATTCAATGTATGGCTGATTTTCTGAGTCGTTTTATGTTTTCATTGTCTCAGAAAATTCCCCATTGTTTGAACTAATAGGATCAACTGTAAGATGTGAATGGCTTCTTTTCCCACAGTGCGTCCTCACAGCGATCCTGTTGGCTGGTAAACAACTCAATGCAAATGTCTCGGTGGTCGAAAGCCAATGATTCCATCAACATTTGGCAGGAGCCGCTGCACAGGGCTCGAGCATAATGCTATCATTTGTTCAGCAACGCAACAATATCATGCTCTCTTGTTTCAAACTGAAGGCTGGAGGATATTTTTGAGGCACTGCTGCTGTATATCAAGGAATGTTGAAAACATACAAATGTTTCTGATTTCAGAAGTCAGAAAAGAGGAGAAATTACACTGATGATCTAAATTTCTTTTTTCTTTTCTTTTACTCATGTTTTCCCCTCTTCTGTCTTTGCACCCACCATAAGCTTGAAACCTGGTGCACAACTAAAAGATACAATTTCAGGCATGTTTTGCAGCCATCTGAAAATGATCACAACTTTCTGTCAGACAGGGTATATCATTCTGATATTTTTCTAGTTTTCCTGTCACTTTTTAGTCATTACATATTTGCTATAACATTTTTAAATGAAGGATGTATTCTTCTAGAAAGTGTCCATAATTCTTAAAAGACAATTTTCTGGCAAATAGAGTGAAGGAAACTATTCATATTACAATTTGCAATATAATATGATACGATAGATACAATACGATACGATATGGGAGGATATGATAAGATTTGAAATGGTACGATACGATACAATACAATATCGTACAATATGATGCGATACGATACAATAAATGCATTACGATATACCATACAACAGGATACAAGGATATATGATACAATACTATACATTATTATACAATATGATATGATACAATACGATAAAATACGAAACAATACGATACGACAAGATACGATACGATACGATGCGATACGATGCGATACGATACGATACGATACGATACAATACAATACGATACGATACGATACGATACGATACGACACATCCGGGAAGGTAAGATAAGGATAGGTAAGACTTTAGCCAAGCGACAGCCAGGCCAGAGATGTCGGTCTGATAGCGCGCCATGATCTATGGTATCGAATGCAGCGTGCAGGCGGGAATTTTCTTTACTCAAATTTGTCCTGAGGGCAGAAACGTTTGTGATTGGTTCAATCTGACAACCAATCACAAGAGAGGAGAGCATAGCAGAGGCGGGGCGACCATTTTGAAGTTGTGTTTGCCGAAAAGTACGCCCTGCAGCTGGATATCATTTCAAAGTAAGTTTGTAAAAACAAAATGTGAGCAATTTTCTCCAAAATGGAGCATTGTGCAGCTGTGTGTGATTTTTTTCTGCCCTCACTCAAATCATAGTGTAATGGCGCAGCTTGTAAGTTAAGGCTAGCCTACTGTTTCAGAAGCAAGCTAGCTGCTAGCCACTAGTGTTGTAGCTTGCATTGCAATGTTGCAGTGGCTGTTGCTAGAGGTTCTTATCACAGAAAGGTAGAAGAACAAGATAATTCAGAAAAACATCACCTTTTCAGTATTAATGAGCTAGTGCTATCAACATTATGTGTGCCCATACATGCTAACCATAAGCGCTAGCTAGCTAGGTGAATCCCTCCTGGTCTCAGGGCAGAAGTCCTATTTTTCTGTTCTCAGGGCAAAGTAGTTGGACAAAAGGGAGTCAACTGTCTCAGGGCAGAAGCTGTCTGAGGGCAGGTGAATCCCTCCTGGTCTCAGGGCAGAAGTTGTCTGAGGGCAGGTGAATCGCTCCTGGTCTCAGGGCAGAAGTTGTCTGAGGGCAGGTGAATCTCTCCTGGTGTCAGGGCAGAAGTCGTTTTGTAGGATTTTCCTCATGGCTGTTTAGTCTCATCTGTTCCCAGGGCAGAGACCATTGTTTCCCACAATTTTGTCTGAGGGCAGGTGAATCCCTCCTGGTCTCAGGGCAGAAGTCCTATTTTTCTGGTCTCAGGGCAGAAGTCCTATTTTTCTGTTCTCATGGCAAAGTAGTTGGACAAAAGGGAGTCAACTGTCTCTTCTGGTCTCAGGGCAGAAGCTGTCTGAGGGCAGGTGAATCTCTCCTGATCTCAGGGCAGAAGTTGTTTGAGGGCAGGTGAATCCCTCCTGGTCTCAGGGCAGAAGTTGTCTGAGGGCAGGTGAATCTCTCCTGGTCTCAGGGCAGAAGTTGTCTGAGGGCAGGTGAATCTCTCCTGGTCTCAGGGCAGAAGTTGTCTGAGGGCAGGTGAATCGCCCCTGGTCTCAGGGCAGAAGTTGATTTGTAGGATTTTCCTCATGGTTGTTTAGTCTCATCTGGTCCCAGGGCAGAGACCATTGTTTCCCACAATTTTGTCTGAGGGCAGGTGAATCCCTCCTGGTCTCAGGGCAGAAGTCCTATTTTTCTGTTCTCAGGGCAAAGTAGTTGGACAAAAGGGAGTCAACTGTCTCTTCTGGTCTCAGGGCAGAAGTTGTCTAAGGGCAGGTGAATCCCTCCTGGTCTCAGGGCAGAAGTTGTCTGAGGGCAGGTGAATCTCTCCTGGTCTCAGGGCAGAAGTTGTCTGAGGGCAGGTGAATCTCTCCTGGTCTCAGGGCAGAAGTTGATTTGTAGGATTTTCCTCATGGTTGTTTAGTCTCATCTGGTCCCAGGGCAGAGACCATTGTTTCCCACAATTTTGTCTGAGGGCAGGTGAATCCCTCCTGGTCACAGGGCAGAAGTCCTATTTTTCTGGTCTCAGGGCAGAAGTCCTATTTTTCTGTTCTCAGGGCAAAGTAGTTGGACAAAAGGGAGTCAACTGACTCTTCTGGTCTCAGGGCAGAAGCTGTCTGAGGGCAGGTGAATCTCTCCTGGTCTCAGGGCAGAGACCATTGTTTCCCACAATTTTGTCTGAGGGCAGGTGAATCCCTCCTGGTCTCAGGGCAGAAGTCCTATTTTTCTGTTCTCAGGGCAAAGTAGTTGGACAAAAGGGAGTCAACTGACTCTTCTGGTCTCAGGGCAGAAGTTGTCTGAGGGCAGGTGAATCTCTCCTGGTCTCAGGGCAGAAGTTGTCTGAGGGCTGGTGAATCCCTCCTGGTCTCAGGGCAGAAGTTGATTTGTAGGATTTTCCTCATGTTTGTTTAGTCTCATCTGGTCCCAGGGCAGAGACCATTGTTTTCCACAATTTTGTCTGAGGGCAGGTGAATCCCTCCTGGTCTCAGGGCAGAAGTCCTATTTTTCTGGTCTCAGGGCAGAAGTTGTCTGAGGTCAGGTGAATCTCTCCTGGTCTCAGGGCAGAAGTTGTCTGAGGGCAGGTGAATCGCTCCTGGTCTCAGGGCAGAAGTTGTCTGAGGGGAGGTGAATACCTCCTGGTCTCAGGGCAGAAGTCCTATTTTTCTGTTCTCAGGTCAAAGTAGTTGGACAAAAGGGAGTCAACTGTCTCCTCTGGTCTCAGGGCAGAAGTTGTCTGAGGGCAGGTGAATCCCTCCTGGTCTCAGAGCAGAAGTTGTCTGAGGGCAGGTGAATCCCTCCTGGTCTCAGGGCAGAAGTCCTATTTTTCTGGTTTCAGGGCAGAAGTCCTATTTTTCTTTTCTCAGGGCAAAGTAGTTGGACAAAAGGGAGTCAACTGACTCTTCTGGTCTCAGGGCAGAAGCTGTCTGAGGGCAGGTGAATCCCTCCTGGTCTCAGGGCAGAAGTCCTATTTTTCTGGTCTCAGGGCAGAAGTCCTATTTTTCTGTTCTCAGGGCAAAGTAGTTGGACAAAAGGGAGTCAACTGACTCTTCTGGTCTCAGGGCAGAAGCTGTCTGAGGGCAGGTGAATCTCTCCTGGTCTCAGGGCAGAAGTTGTCTGAGGGCAGGTGAATCTCTCCTGGTCTCAGGGCAGAAGTTGATTTGTAGGATTTTCCTCATGTTTGTTTAGTCTCATCTGGTCCCAGGGCAGAGACCATTGTTTTCCACAATTTTGTCTGAGGGCAGGTGAATCCATCCTGGTCTCAGGGCAGAAGTCCTATTTTTCTGGTCTCAGGGCAGAAGTTGTCTGAGGTCAGGTGAATCTCTCCTGGTCTCAGGGCAGAAGTTGTCTGAGGGCAGGTGAATCGCTCCTGGTCTCAGGGCAGAAGTTGTCTGAGGGCAGGTGAATACCTCCTGGTCTCAGGGCAGAAGTCCTACTTTTCTGTTCTCAGGGCAAAGTAGTTGGACAAAAGGGAGTCAACTGTCTCCTCTGGTCTCAGGGCAGAAGTTGTCTGAGGGCAGGTGAATCCCTCCTGGTCTCAGAGCAGAAGTTGTCTGAGGGCAGGTGAATCCCTCCTGGTCTCAGGGCAGAAGTCCTATTTTTCTGGTTTCAGGGCAGAAGTCCTATTTTTCTGTTCTCAGGGCAAAGTAGTTGGACAAAAGGGAGTCAACTGACTCTTCTGGTCTCAGGGCAGAAGCTGTCTGAGGGCAGGTGAATCCCTCCTGGTCTCAGGGCAGAAGTCCTATTTTTCTGGTCTCAGGGCAGAAGTCCTATTTTTCTGTTCTCAGGGCAAAGTAGTTGGACAAAAGGGAGTCAACTGACTCTTCTGGTCTCAGGGCAGAAGCTGTCTGAGGGCAGGTGAATCTCTCCTGGTCTCAGGGCAGAAGTTGTCTAAGGGCAGGTGAATCCCTCCTGGTCTCAGGGCAGAAGTTGTCTGAGGGCAGGTGAATCTCTCCTGGTCTCAGGGCAGAAGTTGATTTGTAGGATTTTCCTCATGTTTGTTTAGTCTCATCTGGTCCCAGGGCAGAGACCATTGTTTTCCACAATTTTGTCTGAGGGCAGGTGAATCCCGCCTGGTCTCAGGGCAGAAGTCCTATTTTTCTGGTCTCAGGGCAGAAGTTGTCTGAGGTCAGGTGAATCTCTCCTGGTCTCAGGGCAGAAGTTGTCTGAGGGCAGGTGAATCGCTCCTGGTCTCAGGGCAGAAGTTGTCTGAGGGCAGGTGAATACCTCCTGGTCTCAGGGCAGAAGTCCTATTTTTCTGGTTTCAGGGCAGAAGTCCTATTTTTCTGTTCTCAGGGCAAAGTAGTTGGACAAAAGGGAGTCAACTGACTCTTCTGGTCTCAGGGCAGAAGCTGTCTGAGGGCAGGTGAATCTCTCCTGGTCTCAGGGCAGAGACCATTGTTTCCCACAATTTTGTCTGAGGGCAGGTGAATCCCTCCTGGTCTCAGGGCAGAAGTTGTCTGAGGGCAGGTGAATCCCTCCTGGTCTCAGGGCAGAAGTTGTCTGAGGGCAGGTGAATCTCTCCTGGTCTCAGGGCAGAAGTTGTCTGAGGGCAGGTGAATCTCTCCTGGTCTCAGGGCAGAAGTTGATTTGTAGGATTTTCATCATGTTTGTCTAGTCTCATCTGGTCCCAGGGCAGAGACCATTGTTTCCCACAATTTTGTCTGAGGGCAGGTGAATACATCCTGGTCTCAGGGCAGAAGTCCTATTTTTCTGTTCTCAGGGCAAAGTGGTTGGACAAAAGGGAGTCAACTGTCTCTTCTGGTCTCAGGGCAGAAGTTGTCTGAGGGCAGGTGAATCCCTCCTGGTCTCAGGGCAGAAGTTGTCTGAGGGCAGGTGAATCTCTCCTGGTCTCAGGGCAGAAGTTGTCTGAGGGCAGGTGAATCGCTCCTGGTCTCAGGGCAGAAGTTGTCTGAGGGCAGGTGAATACCTCCTGGTCTCAGGGCAGAAGTCCTATTTTTCTGTTCCCAGGGCAAAGTAGTTGGACAAAAGGGAGTCAACTGACTCTTCTGGTCTCAGGGCAGAAGCTGTCTGAGGGCAGGTGAATCTCTCCTGGTCTCAGGGCAGAAGCTGTCTGAGGGCAGGTGAATCTCTCCTGGTCTAAGGGCAGAAGTTGTCTGAGGGCAGGTGAATCCCTCCTGGTCTCAGGGCAGAAGTTGATTTGTAGGATTTTCCTCATGGTTGTTTAGTCTCATCTGGTCCCAGGGCAGAGACCATTGTTTTCCACAATTTTGTCTGAGGGCAGGTGAATCCCTCCTGGTCTCAGGGCAGAAGTCCTCTTTTTCTGGTTTCAGGGCAGAAGTCCTATTTTTCTGTTCTCAGGGCAAAGTAGTTGGACAAAAGGGAGTCAACTGACTCTTCTGGTCTCAGGGCAGAAGCTGTCTGAGGGCAGGTGAATCTCTCCTGGTCTCAGGGCAGAAGCTGTCTGAGGGCAGGTGAATCTCTCCTGGTCTAAGGGCAGAAGTTGTCTGAGGGCAGGTGAATCCCTCCTGGTCCCAGGGCAGAAGTTGATTTGTAGGATTTTCCTCATGGTTGTTTAGTCTCATCTGGTCCCAGGGCAGAGACCATTGTTTTCCACAATTTTGTCTGAGGGCAGGTGAATCCCTCCTGGTCTCAGGGCAGAAGTCCTACTTTTCTGTTTTCAGGGCAAAGTAGTTGGACAAAAGGGAGTCAACTGTCTCTTCTGGTCTCAGGGCAGAAGCTGTCTGAGGGCAGGTGAATCTCTCCTGGTGTCAGGGCAGAAGTTGTTTTGTAGGATTTTCCTCATGGCTGTTTAGTCTCATCTGTTCCCAGGGCAGAGACCATTGTTTCCCACAATTTTGTCTGAGGGCAGGTGAATCCCTCCTGGTCTCAGGGCAGAAGTCCTATTTTTCTGGTCTCAGGGCAGAAGTCCTATTTTTCTGTTCTCATGGCAAAGTAGTTGGACAAAAGGGAGTCAACTGTCTCTTCTGGTCTCAGGGCAGAAGCTGTCTGAGGGCAGGTGAATCTCTCCTGATCTCAGGGCAGAAGTTGTTTGAGGGCAGGTGAATCCCTCCTGGTCTCAGGGCAGAAGTTGTCTGAGGGCAGGTGAATCTCTCCTGGTCTCAGGGCAGAAGTTGTCTGAGGGCAGGTGAATCTCTCCTGGTCTCAGGGCAGAAGTTGTCTGAGGGCAGGTGAATCTCTCCTGGTCTCAGGGCAGAAGTTGATTTGTAGGATTTTCCTCATGGTTGTTTAGTCTCATCTGGTCCCAGGGCAGAGACCATTGTTTCCCACAATTTTGTCTGAGGGCAGGTGAATCCCTCCTGGTATCAGGGCAGAAGTCCTATTTTTCTGTTCTCAGGGCAAAGTAGTTGGACAAAAGGGAGTCAACTGTCTCTTCTGGTCTCAGGGCAGAAGTTGTCTAAGGGCAGGTGAATCCCTCCTGGTCTCAGGGCAGAAGTTGTCTGAGGGCAGGTGAATCTCTCCTGGTCTCAGGGCAGAAGTTGTCTGAGGGCAGGTGAATCTCTCCTGGTCTCAGGGCAGAAGTTGATTTGTAGGATTTTCCTCATGGTTGTTTAGTCTCATCTGGTCCCAGGGCAGAGACCATTGTTTCCCACAATTTTGTCTGAGGGCAGGTGAATCCCTCCTGGTCACAGGGCAGAAGTCCTATTTTTCTGGTCTCAGGGCAGAAGTCCTATTTTTCTGTTCTCAGGGCAAAGTAGTTGGACAAAAGGGAGTCAACTGACTCTTCTGGTCTCAGGGCAGAAGCTGTCTGAGGGCAGGTGAATCTCTCCTGGTCTCAGGGCAGAGACCATTGTTTCCCACAATTTTGTCTGAGGGCAGGTGAATCCCTCCTGGTCTCAGGGCAGAAGTCCTATTTTTCTGTTCTCAGGGCAAAGTAGTTGGACAAAAGGGAGTCAACTGACTCTTCTGGTCTCAGGGCAGAAGTTGTCTGAGGGCAGGTGAATCTCTCCTGGTCTCAGGGCAGAAGTTGTCTGAGGGCTGGTGAATCCCTCCTGGTCTCAGGGCCGAAGTTGATTTGTAGGATTTTCCTCATGTTTGTTTAGTCTCATCTGGTCCCAGGGCAGAGACCATTGTTTTCCACAATTTTGTCTGAGGGCAGGTGAATCCCTCCTGGTCTCAGGGCAGAAGTCCTATTTTTCTGGTCTCAGGGCAGAAGTTGTCTGAGGTCAGGTGAATCTCTCCTGGTCTCAGGGCAGAAGTTGTCTGAGGGCAGGTGAATCGCTCCTGGTCTCAGGGCAGAAGTTGTCTGAGGGCAGGTGAATACCTCCTGGTCTCAGGGCAGAAGTCCTATTTTTCTGTTCTCAGGGCAAAGTAGTTGGACAAAAGGGAGTCAACTGTCTCCTCTGGTCTCAGGGCAGAAGTTGTCTGAGGGCAGGTGAATCCCTCCTGGTCTCAGAGCAGAAGTTGTCTGAGGGCAGGTGAATCCCTCCTGGTCTCAGGGCAGAAGTCCTATTTTTCTGGTTTCAGGGCAGAAGTCCTATTTTTCTGTTCTCAGGGCAAAGTAGTTGGACAAAAGGGAGTCAACTGACTCTTCTGGTCTCAGGGCAGAAGCTGTCTGAGGGCAGGTGAATCTCTCCTGGTCTCAGGGCAGAGACCATTGTTTCCCACAATTTTGTCTGAGGGCAGGTGAATCCCTCCTGGTCTCAGGGCAGAAGTCCTATTTTTCTGGTCTCAGGGCAGAAGTCCTATTTTTCTGTTCTCAGGGCAAAGTAGTTGGACAAAAGGGAGTCAACTGACTCTTCTGGTCTCAGGGCAGAAGCTGTCTGAGGGCAGGTGAATCTCTCCTGGTCTCAGGGCAGAAGTTGTCTGAGGGCAGGTGAATCCCTCCTGGTCTCAGGGCAGAAGTTGTCTGAGGGCAGGTGAATCTCTCCTGGTCTCAGGGCAGAAGTTGTCTGAGGGCAGGTGAATCTCTCCTGGTCTCAGGGCAGAAGTTGATTTGTAGGATTTTCATCATGTTTGTCTAGTCTCATCTGGTCCCAGGGCAGAGACCATTGTTTCCCACAATTTTGTCTGAGGGCAGGTGAATACATCCTGGTCTCAGGGCAGAAGTCCTATTTTTCTGTTCTCAGGGCAAAGTGGTTGGACAAAAGGGAGTCAACTGTCTCTTCTGGTCTCAGGGCAGAAGTTGTCTGAGGGCAGGTGAATCCCTCCTGGTCTCAGGGCAGAAGTTGTCTGAGGGCAGGTGAATCTCTCCTGGTCTCAGGGCAGAAGTTGTCTGAGGGCAGGTGAATCGCTCCTGGTCTCAGGGCAGAAGTTGTCTGAGGGCAGGTGAATACCTCCTGGTCTCAGGGCAGAAGTCCTATTTTTCTGTTCCCAGGGCAAAGTAGTTGGACAAAAGGGAGTCAACTGACTCTTCTGGTCTCAGGGCAGAAGCTGTCTGAGGGCAGGTGAATCTCTTCTGGTCTCAGGGCAGAAGCTGTCTGAGGGCAGGTGAATCTCTCCTGGTCTAAGGGCAGAAGTTGTCTGAGGGCAGGTGAATCCCTCCTGGTCTCAGGGCAGAAGTTGATTTGTAGGATTTTCCTCATGGTTGTTTAGTCTCATCTGGTCCCAGGGCAGAGACCATTGTTTTCCACAATTTTGTCTGAGGGCAGGTGAATCCCTCCTGGTCTCAGGGCAGAAGTCCTCTTTTTCTGGTTTCAGGGCAGAAGTCCTATTTTTATGTTCTCAGGGCAAAGTAGTTGGACAAAAGGGAGTCAACTGTCTCTTCTGGTCTCAGGGCAGAGGTTGTCTGAGGGCAGGTGAATCCCTCCTGGTCTCAGGGCAGAAGTTGTCTGAGGGCAGGTGAATCTCTCCTGGTCTCAGGGCAGAAGTTGTCTGAGGGCAGGTGAATCGCTCCTGGTCTCAGGGCAGAAGTTGTCTGAGGGCAGGTGAATCCCTCCTGGTCTCAGGGCAGAAGTCCTATTTTTCTGTTCTCAGGGCAAAGTAGTTGGACAAAAGGGAGTCAACTGACTCTTCTGGTCTCAGGGCAGAAGCTGTCTGAGGGCAGGTGAATCGCTCCTGGTCTCAGGGCAGAAGTTGTCTGAGGGCAGGTGAATACCTCCTGGTCTCAGGGCAGAAGTCCTATTTTTCTGGTTTCAGGGCAGAAGTCCTATTTTTCTGTTCTCAGGGCAAAGTAGTTGGACAAAAGGGAGTCAACTGACTCTTCTGGTCTCAGGGCAGAAGCTGTCTGAGGGCAGGTGAATCCCTCCTGGTCTCAGGGCAGAAGTCCTATTTTTCTGGTCTCAGGGCAGAAGTCCTATTTTTCTGTTCTCAGGGCAAAGTAGTTGGACAAAAGGGAGTCAACTGACTCTTCTGGTCTCAGGGCAGAAGCTGTCTGAGGGCAGGTGAATCTCTCCTGGTCTCAGGGCAGAAGTTGTCTGAGGGCAGGTGAATCCCTCCTGGTCTCAGGGCAGAAGTTGTCTGAGGGCAGGTGAATCTCTCCTGGTCTCAGGGCAGAAGTTGATTTGTAGGATTTTCCTCATGTTTGTTTAGTCTCATCTGGTCCCAGGGCAGAGACCATTGTTTTCCACAATTTTGTCTGAGGGCAGGTGAATCCCTCCTGGTCTCAGGGCAGAAGTCCTATTTTTCTGGTCTCAGGGCAGAAGTTGTCTGAGGGCAGGTGAATCGCCCCTGGTCTCAGGGCAGAAGTTGATTTGTAGGATTTTCCTCATGGTTGTTTAGTCTCATCTGGTCCCAGGGCAGAGACCATTGTTTCCCACAATTTTGTCTGAGGGCAGGTGAATCCCTCCTGGTCTCAGGGCAGAAGTCCTATTTTTCTGTTCTCAGGGCAAAGTAGTTGGACAAAAGGGAGTCAACTGTCTCTTCTGGTCTCAGGGCAGAAGTTGTCTAAGGGCAGGTGAATCCCTCCTGGTCTCAGGGCAGAAGTTGTCTGAGGGCAGGTGAATCTCTCCTGGTCTCAGGGCAGAAGTTGTCTGAGGGCAGGTGAATCTCTCCTGGTCTCAGGGCAGAAGTTGTCTGAGGGCAGGTGAATCTCTCCTGGTCTCAGGGCAGAAGTTGATTTGTAGGATTTTCCTCATGGTTGTTTAGTCTCATCTGGTCCCAGGGCAGAGACCATTGTTTCCCACAATTTTGTCTGAGGGCAGGTGAATCCCTCCTGGTCAAAGGGCAGAAGTCCTATTTTTCTGGTCTCAGGGCAGAAGTCCTATTTTTCTGTTCTCAGGGCAAAGTAGTTGGACAAAAGGGAGTCAACTGACTCTTCTGGTCTCAGGGCAGAAGCTGTCTGAGGGCAGGTGAATCTCTCCTGGTCTCAGGGCAGAGACCATTGTTTCCCACAATTTTGTCTGAGGGCAGGTGAATCCCTCCTGGTCTCAGGGCAGAAGTCCTATTTTTCTGTTCTCAGGGCAAAGTAGTTGGACAAAAGGGAGTCAACTGACTCTTCTGGTCTCAGGGCAGAAGTTGTCTGAGGGCAGGTGAATCTCTCCTGGTCTCAGGGCAGAAGTTGTCTGAGGGCTGGTGAATCCCTCCTGGTCTCAGGGCCGAAGTTGATTTGTAGGATTTTCCTCATGTTTGTTTAGTCTCATCTGGTCCCAGGGCAGAGACCATTGTTTTCCACAATTTTGTCTGAGGGCAGGTGAATCCCTCCTGGTCTCAGGGCAGAAGTCCTATTTTTCTGGTCTCAGGGCAGAAGTTGTCTGAGGTCAGGTGAATCTCTCCTGGTCTCAGGGCAGAAGTTGTCTGAGGGCAGGTGAATCGCTCCTGGTCTCAGGGCAGAAGTTGTCTGAGGGCAGGTGAATACCTCCTGGTCTCAGGGCAGAAGTCCTATTTTTCTGTTCTCAGGGCAAAGTAGTTGGACAAAAGGGAGTCAACTGTCTCCTCTGGTCTCAGGGCAGAAGTTGTCTGAGGGCAGGTGAATCCCTCCTGGTCTCAGAGCAGAAGTTGTCTGAGGGCAGGTGAATCCCTCCTGGTCTCAGGGCAGAAGTCCTATTTTTCTGGTTTCAGGGCAGAAGTCCTATTTTTCTGTTCTCAGGGCAAAGTAGTTGGACAAAAGGGAGTCAACTGACTCTTCTGGTCTCAGGGCAGAAGCTGTCTGAGGGCAGGTGAATCTCTCCTGGTCTCAGGGCAGAGACCATTGTTTCCCACAATTTTGTCTGAGGGCAGGTGAATCCCTCCTGGTCTCAGGGCAGAAGTCCTATTTTTCTGGTCTCAGGGCAGAAGTCCTATTTTTCTGTTCTCAGGGCAAAGTAGTTGGACAAAAGGGAGTCAACTGACTCTTCTGGTCTCAGGGCAGAAGCTGTCTGAGGGCAGGTGAATCTCTCCTGGTCTCAGGGCAGAAGTTGTCTGAGGGCAGGTGAATCCCTCCTGGTCTCAGGGCAGAAGTTGTCTGAGGGCAGGTGAATCTCTCCTGGTCTCAGGGCAGGAGTTGTCTGAGGGCAGGTGAATCTCTCCTGGTCTCAGGGCAGAAGTTGATTTGTAGGATTTTCATCATGTTTGTCTAGTCTCATCTGGTCCCAGGGCAGAGACCATTGTTTCCCACAATTTTGTCTGAGGGCAGGTGAATACATCCTGGTCTCAGGGCAGAAGTCCTATTTTTCTGTTCTCAGGGCAAAGTGGTTGGACAAAAGGGAGTCAACTGTCTCTTCTGGTCTCAGGGCAGAAGTTGTCTGAGGGCAGGTGAATCCCTCCTGGTCTCAGGGCAGAAGTTGTCTGAGGGCAGGTGAATCTCTCCTGGTCTCAGGGCAGAAGTTGTCTGAGGGCAGGTGAATCGCTCCTGGTCTCAGGGCAGAAGTTGTCTGAGGGCAGGTGAATACCTCCTGGTCTCAGGGCAGAAGTCCTATTTTTCTGTTCCCAGGGCAAAGTAGTTGGACAAAAGGGAGTCAACTGACTCTTCTGGTCTCAGGGCAGAAGCTGTCTGAGGGCAGGTGAATCTCTCCTGGTCTCAGGGCAGAAGCTGTCTGAGGGCAGGTGAATCTCTCCTGGTCTAAGGGCAGAAGTTGTCTGAGGGCAGGTGAATCCCTCCTGGTCTCAGGGCAGAAGTTGATTTGTAGGATTTTCCTCATGGTTGTTTAGTCTCATCTGGTCCCAGGGCAGAGACCATTGTTTTCCACAATTTTGTCTGAGGGCAGGTGAATCCCTCCTGGTCTCAGGGCAGAAGTCCTCTTTTTCTGGTTTCAGGGCAGAAGTCCTATTTTTATGTTCTCAGGGCAAAGTAGTTGGACAAAAGGGAGTCAACTGTCTCTTCTGGTCTCAGGGCAGAAGTTGTCTGAGGGCAGGTGAATCCCTCCTGGTCTCAGGGCAGAAGTTGTCTGAGGGCAGGTGAATCTCTCCTGGTCTCAGGGCAGAAGTTGTCTGAGGGCAGGTGAATCGCTCCTGGTCTCAGGGCAGAAGTTGTCTGAGGGCAGGTGAATCCCTCCTGGTCTCAGGGCAGAAGTCCTATTTTTCTGTTCTCAGGGCAAAGTAGTTGGACAAAAGGGAGTCAACTGACTCTTCTGGTCTCAGGGCAGAAGCTGTCTGAGGGCAGGTGAATCGCTCCTGGTCTCAGGGCAGAAGTTGTCTGAGGGCAGGTGAATACCTCCTGGTCTCAGGGCAGAAGTCCTATTTTTCTGGTTTCAGGGCAGAAGTCCTATTTTTCTGTTCTCAGGGCAAAGTAGTTGGACAAAAGGGAGTCAACTGACTCTCCTGGTCTCAGGGCAGAAGCTGTCTGAGGGCAGGTGAATCCCTCCTGGTCTCAGGGCAGAAGTCCTATTTTTCTGGTCTCAGGGCAGAAGTCCTATTTTTCTGTTCTCAGGGCAAAGTAGTTGGACAAAAGGGAGTCAACTGACTCTTCTGGTCTCAGGGCAGAAGCTGTCTGAGGGCAGGTGAATCTCTCCTGGTCTCAGGGCAGAAGTTGTCTGAGGGCAGGTGAATCCCTCCTGGTCTCAGGGCAGAAGTTGTCTGAGGGCAGGTGAATCTCTCCTGGTCTCAGGGCAGAAGTTGATTTGTAGGATTTTCCTCATGTTTGTTTAGTCTCATCTGGTCCCAGGGCAGAGACCATTGTTTTCCACAATTTTGTCTGAGGGCAGGTGAATCCCTCCTGGTCTCAGGGCAGAAGTCCTATTTTTCTGGTCTCAGGGCAGAAGTTGTCTGAGGTCAGGTGAATCTCTCCTGGTCTCAGGGCAGAAGTTGTCTGAGGGCAGGTGAATCGCTCCTGGTCTCAGGGCAGAAGTTGTCTGAGGGCAGGTGAATACCTCCTGGTCTCAGGGCAGAAGTCCTATTTTTCTGTTCTCAGGGCAAAGTAGTTGGACAAAAGGGAGTCAACTGTCTCCTCTGGTCTCAGGGCAGAAGTTGTCTGAGGGCAGGTGAATCCCTCCTGGTCTCAGAGCAGAAGTTGTCTGAGGGCAGGTGAATCCCTCCTGGTCTCAGGGCAGAAGTCCTATTTTTCTGGTTTCAGGGCAGAAGTCCTATTTTTCTGTTCTCAGGGCAAAGTAGTTGGACAAAAGGGAGTCAACTGACTCTTCTGGTCTCAGGGCAGAAGCTGTCTGAGGGCAGGTGAATCCCTCCTGGTCTCAGAGCAGAAGTTGTCTGAGGGCAGGTGAATCCCTCCTGGTCTCAGGGCAGAAGTCCTATTTTTCTGGTTTCAGGGCAGAAGTCCTATTTTTCTGTTCTCAGGGCAAAGTAGTTGGACAAAAGGGAGTCAACTGACTCTTCTGGTCCCAGGGCAGAAGCTGTCTGAGGGCAGGTGAATCCCTCCTGGTCTCAGGGCAGAAGTCCTATTTTTCTGGTCTCAGGGCAGAAGTCCTATTTTTCTGTTCTCAGGGCAAAGTAGTTGGACAAAAGGGAGTCAACTGACTCTTCTGGTCTCAGGGCAGAAGCTGTCTGAGGGCAGGTGAATCTCTCCTGGTCTCAGGGCAGAAGTTGTCTAAGGGCAGGTGAATCCCTCCTGGTCTCAGGGCAGAAGTTGTCTGAGGGCAGGTGAATCTCTCCTGGTCTCAGGGCAGAAGTTGATTTGTAGGATTTTCCTCATGTTTGTTTAGTCTCATCTGGTCCCAGGGCAGAGACCATTGTTTTCCACAATTTTGTCTGAGGGCAGGTGAATCCCTCCTGGTCTCAGGGCAGAAGTCCTATTTTTCTGGTCTCAGGGCAGAAGTTGTCTGAGGTCAGGTGAATCTCTCCTGGTCTCAGGGCAGAAGTTGTCTGAGGGCAGGTGAATCGCTCCTGGTCTCAGGGCAGAAGTTGTCTGAGGGCAGGTGAATACCTCCTGGTCTCAGGGCAGAAGTCCTATTTTTCTGTTCTCAGGGCAAAGTAGTTGGACAAAAGGGAGTCAACTGTCTCCTCTGGTCTCAGGGCAGAAGTTGTCTGAGGGCAGGTGAATCCCTCCTGGTCTCAGAGCAGAAGTTGTCTGAGGGCAGGTGAATCCCTCCTGGTCTCAGGGCAGAAGTCCTATTTTTCTGGTTTCAGGGCAGAAGTCCTATTTTTCTGTTCTCAGGGCAAAGTAGTTGGACAAAAGGGAGTCAACTGACTCTTCTGGTCTCAGGGCAGAAGCTGTCTGAGGGCAGGTGAATCTCTCCTGGTCTCAGGGCAGAGACCATTGTTTCCCACAATTTTGTCTGAGGGCAGGTGAATCCCTCCTGGTCTCAGGGCAGAAGTCCTATTTTTCTGGTCTCAGGGCAGAAGTCCTATTTTTCTGTTCTCAGGGCAAAGTAGTTGGACAAAAGGGAGTCAACTGACTCTTCTGGTCTCAGGGCAGAAGCTGTCTGAGGGCAGGTGAATCTCTCCTGGTCTCAGGGCAGAAGTTGTCTGAGGGCAGGTGAATCCCTCCTGGTCTCAGGGCAGAAGTTGTCTGAGGGCAGGTGAATCTCTCCTGGTCTCAGGGCAGAAGTTGTCTGAGGGCAGGTGAATCTCTCCTGGTCTCAGGGCAGAAGTTGATTTGTAGGATTTTCATCATGTTTGTCTAGTCTCATCTGGTCCCAGGGCAGAGACCATTGTTTCCCACAATTTTGTCTGAGGGCAGGTGAATACATCCTGGTCTCAGGGCAGAAGTCCTATTTTTCTGTTCTCAGGGCAAAGTGGTTGGACAAAAGGGAGTCAACTGTCTCTTCTGGTCTCAGGGCAGAAGTTGTCTGAGGGCAGGTGAATCCCTCCTGGTCTCAGGGCAGAAGTTGTCTGAGGGCAGGTGAATCTCTCCTGGTCTCAGGGCAGAAGTTGTCTGAGGGCAGGTGAATCGCTCCTGGTCTCAGGGCAGAAGTTGTCTGAGGGCAGGTGAATACCTCCTGGTCTCAGGGCAGAAGTCCTATTTTTCTGTTCCCAGGGCAAAGTAGTTGGACAAAAGGGAGTCAACTGACTCTTCTGGTCTCAGGGCAGAAGCTGTCTGAGGGCAGGTGAATCCCTCCTGGTCTCAGGGCAGAAGTTGTCTGAGGGCAGGTGAATCTCTCCTGGTCTCAGGGCAGAAGTTGCCTGAGGGCAGGTGAATCTCTCCTGGTCTCAGGGCAGAAGTTGTCTGAGGGCAGGTGAATCCCTCCTGGTCTCAGGGCAGAAGTCCTATTTTTCTGTTCTCAGGGCAAAGTAGTTGGACAAAAGGGAGTCAACTGACTCTTCTGGTCTCAGGGCAGAAGCTGTCTGAGGGCAGGTGAATCGCTCCTGGTCTCAGGGCAGAAGTTGTCTGAGGGCAGGTGAATACCTCCTGGTCTCAGGGCAGAAGTCCTATTTTTCTGTTCTCAGGGCAAAGTAGTTGGACAAAAGGGAGTCAACTGACTCTTCTGGTCTCAGGGCAGAAGCTGTCTGAGGGCAGGTGAATCGCTCCTGGTCTCAGGGCAGAAGTTGTCTGAGGGCAGGTGAATACCTCCTGGTCTCAGGGCAGAAGTCCTATTTTTCTGTTCCCAGGGCAAAGTAGTTGGACAAAAGGGAGTCAACTGACTCTTCTGGTCTCAGGGCAGAAGCTGTCTGAGGGCAGGTGAATCTCTCCTGGTCTCAGGGCAGAAGCTGTCTGAGGGCAGGTGAATCTCTCCTGGTCTAAGGGCAGAAGTTGTCTGAGGGCAGGTGAATCCCTCCTGGTCTCAGGGCAGAAGTTGATTTGTAGGATTTTCCTCATGGTTGTTTAGTCTCATCTGGTCCCAGGGCAGAGACCATTGTTTTCCACAATTTTGTCTGAGGGCAGGTGAATCCCTCCTGGTCTCAGGGCAGAAGTCCTATTTTTCTGTTTTCAGGGCAAAGTAGTTGGACAAAAGGGAGTCAACTGACTCTTCTGGTCTCAGGGCAGAAGCTGTCTGAGGGCAGGTGAATCTCTCCTGGTCTCAGGGCAGAAGTTGTCTGAGGGCAGGTGAATCTCTCCTGGTCTCAGGGCAGAAGTTGTCTGAGGGCAGGTGAATCTCTCCTGGTCTCAGGGCAGAAGTTGATTTGTAGGATTTTCATCATGTTTGTCTAGTCTCATCTGGTCCCAGGGCAGAGACCATTGTTTCCCACAATTTTGTCTGAGGGCAGGTGAATACATCCTGGTCTCAGGGCAGAAGTCCTATTTTTCTGTTCTCAGGGCAAAGTGGTTGGACAAAAGGGAGTCAACTGTCTCTTCTGGTCTCAGGGCAGAAGTTGTCTGAGGGCAGGTGAATCCCTCCTGGTCTCAGGGCAGAAGTTGTCTGAGGGCAGGTGAATCTCTCCTGGTCTCAGGGCAGAAGTTGTCTGAGGGCAGGTGAATCGCTCCTGGTCTCAGGGCAGAAGTTGTCTGAGGGCAGGTGAATACCTCCTGGTCTCAGGGCAGAAGTCCTATTTTTCTGTTCCCAGGGCAAAGTAGTTGGACAAAAGGGAGTCAACTGACTCTTCTGGTCTCAGGGCAGAAGCTGTCTGAGGGCAGGTGAATCTCTCCTGGTCTCAGGGCAGAAGCTATCTGAGGGCAGGTGAATCTCTCCTGGTCTAAGGGCAGAAGTTGTCTGAGGGCAGGTGAATCCCTCCTGGTCTCAGGGCAGAAGTTGATTTGTAGGATTTTCCTCATGGTTGTTTAGCCCTCGTGTTGTCTTTACATTTCACCACACACAGAGGGTCACAGTGACCCCCCAGGACAGGACAATGGCAGGGGCGGCTTTGGTGTCTTATCGTTATAGCGCCGCCTAGGGACTATATACAGTATTGCAGCAGTAAATCTAATATGATTGTAGAGGGCAGTGGGTCACAGTGACCCCCCAGGACAATGGCAGGGGCGGGTTTGGTGTCTTATCGTTATAGCGCCACCTAGGGACTATATACAGTATTGCAGCAGTAAATCTAATATGATTGTAGAGAGCAGTGGGTCACAGTGACCCCACAGGACAATGGCAGGGGCAGGGCCAGGGCCAGGGCTGGTGTCCACAACAGAGGGTCACAGAGACCCCCCAGGACAATGGCAGGGGCGGGTTTGGTGTCTTATCGTTATAGCGCTACCTAGGGACTATACACAGTATTGCAGCAGTAAATCTAATATGATTGTAGAGGGCAGAGGGTCACAGTGACCCACCCAGGACAATGGCAGGGGCGGGTTTGGTGTCTTATCGTTATAGCGCTACCTAGGGACTATACACAGTATTGCAGCAGTAAATCTACTATGATTGTAGAGGGCAGAGGGTCACAGTGACCCACCCAGGACAATGGCAGGGGCGGGTTTGGTGTCTTATCGTTATAGCGCTACCTAGGGACTATACACAGTATTGCAGCAGTAAATCTACTATGATTGTAGAGGGCAGAGGGTCACAGTGACCCCCCAGGACAATGGCAATGTGGCAGGGACAGGGGCAGGGCTGGTTGGTTTCTTATCTTTGTAGCGCCGCCTTTGGACTATATACAGTATTGCAGCAGTAAATCTAATATGATTGAAGAGGGTAGAGGGTCACAGGGACCCCTTAGGACAATGGTAATGTGGCAGGGGCCAGGGCCAGGGCCAGGGCTGGTGTCCACAACAGAGGGTCACAGAGACCCCTCCCAGGACAATGGCAATGTGGCAGGGCTGGTGTCTTATCGTTATAGTGCCGCCTAGGGACTATACACGGTATTGCAGCAGTAAATCTAATATGATTGTAGAGGGCAGTGGGTCACAGTGACCCCCCAGGACAATGGCAGGGGCAGGGACAGGGGCAGGACTGGTGTCTTATCATTGTAGCGCCGCCTTTGGACTATATACAGTATTGCAGCAGTAAATCTAATATGATTGTAGAGAGCAGTGGGTCACAGGGACCCCTTAGGACAATGGCAATGTGGCAGGGGCAAGGCCAATGGCTGATGTCCACAAGAGGGTCACAGAGACCCCCCCCCCACCCCAGGACAATGGCAATGTGGCAGGGCCAGGGCTGGTGTCTTATCATTGTAGCGCCATTTAGGGACTATACACAGTATTTCAGTCATATGTCAGTGAGTCAGTCAGTCAGTCAGTCAGCCAGCCAGCCAGCCCGTCAGCCAACATGTCCTGTCCTTCTATCTTCTATCTCCACCACTAATCTCAGCTCCTAAACTGAAATGAGCACAGGTCGGACAGAATGGCAGTGTACATCCTTTGCATATAAATGTCTTGCAACCAAAGCACAAAGTCTGTGTTTTACGGTCCATCTTTGGTGGGCATATCTGACACCTCTTCCTCTTGCTATGTATTCCAGGTGAGCTGACAGCTGATGAGGTGGTGGTGGTGGTGGTCATGGGCTGCCGCTGCTGCTGCTGCTGCTGCTGCTGCTGCTCTCTTTGTTGTTGTTGTTGCTGTCGTTGTCGTTCTTCTTTTTCTGCTTCTGCAGCCTCTACATCCTCATTCTTATCCTCCTCCTCCTCCTCCTCCTCCTCCTCCTCAGGTCGATCACGACATTTAGCGCTACTTGTTCTTCTCTGAACAGCTCTCACGACCGAGGCAGACGCTGCCGTGCGAGGTAGACGCTCCCTGCTTTGGATGAGTGGAGTCACCAGCGCCTTTCCCAGTTGTTCCAGGAACATCCTCCTTTTGTTTCGTTTACCCGACAGCCAGCCAGGTTTGATCTCTCGCCATAACACAAAGGCATTGTACGAAGAAACGTCGATGATGTTGTGAAAGATGACCAAGGGCCAGCGCGCTGTCATTCTTCTACAGCTGTATGTTCCAATCACCTTATCCAAGTTGTCCACACCTCCTTTGTTGCTGTTGTAGTCTAGAACGATGGCCGGTTTCTTGTCTTTGCGATGGCCGCCGCCGCCGCCGCCGCCAACGTCGTTGTCGTCGTCTTTGTCGTCGTCGTGGGGAGCCTCCGTGTGCAACGTGCTCATGAGCATAACGTTCTTGTTTTTCTTTGCCATGTAGGACACCAAAGTGGTGGTGGACGTGAATGCAAACTTTGAGGACAAGACTCCTCTGTTCTTGGATGTCAGCAGCGCCGGCGGGAGTTCGGGCTTGTTTTTTCTAACCGTACCGACCATGGCGATGTTCCTCTCTAAGAGGCGCTGTCCGAGCTCGTAAGAGGTAAAGAAATTGTCACACGTGACGGTTCTGCCGTTGCCGCCCGTCAGTCCCTCCGTGACATCGAGCACAACCCTCATCCCCTGGTTTTTCTCCGAAGCGCCAGAGGTCGGCTTCCCGGTGTAGACTTGCATTTTCCACGCGTAGCTCGACTTTGCATCACACGCCACCCACGTCTTGATTCCATACCTGGCCGGCTTGCTCGGTATATACTGTCGGAAAGGACAACGACCTTTTGTGTGTGTGTGTGTGTGTGTGTGTGTGTGTGTGTGTGTGTAAGAAGGAGACAAAGGGTGGGAAAAAAAAGAATAAGAATAAGAATAACAAACCAAAAAATTCATCTCAAACTCGCTCACACACACACACACACACACACACACACCAAAAGCATTTATTGTATGCCAACAACTACTACTACTACTACTACTACCTCTGAAGGGAACCAGTTGCTCATCCACCGTTATGTCAGGCCCTGGGTTGTAGAGGTAGGGAAGCCGCTCGGTCCATTTGTCCCACACCTCTCTTACGGCTGCCAGTTTGTCAGCGGCGCGTCTCTCGGGTCTCGACTCGCGATCGTCAAAGCGTAGCATTCTCGAGTAAATGTGAAACACTTTGAGAGGCATGGTGGCACGGAAAATCGCCCTACCGCTCTCCGCGTCCCATAGACTGGCCGCGGCCTCGCCTCGAGACCTGTATACGCCTGCTAGGATCAGCAGCCCTATGTAGGCGTGCAAGTCGATTCGACGCATGTCTTTCCAGCCGTCTCCGTACTTTCGAAAACCCTCCAGATTTGTCATATCTAGCA
The DNA here is from genome assembly GCF_965226575.1 of Pagrus pagrus. NCBI lineage: Eukaryota > Metazoa > Chordata > Actinopteri > Spariformes > Sparidae > Pagrus > Pagrus pagrus. Next base: position 6,664,496 of record NC_140201.1, on the reverse strand, counting down.
CAATTTTGTCTATCGCCGGTGTGAGAAACATTTGAAACGTTGACACGATGTCGTGGGCATTGGCAACGGCGTACGCGGTGGGTCCCGGTGCCGGTGAGTTTGCTTCTTCTGCTGCTGCTGCTGCTGTTGTTGTTGTTTCCCTTCTTCCCCTCCTCATATATCTGACATCGTCGACATCATCGGCATCGGCATCGTCATCGACATCGGCATCGACATCGGCATCGTGCTGCGCTATTACCCTGCGATGTTTGTAAAATGCCACTGAGGACCATTTGATAGTGTTGTTCTTGGACATGTATATTTCTCCTTGTTCTTGTTCTTGTTCTTGTTCTTCTTCTTCTTCTTCTTCGTCTTCTTCTTCTTCTCCTTCTTCTTCAGCCGCAGCCTCAGCCTCTTCTCCCGCGCGACGACCGTCTTCCTCGCCTTCCTCCCCCGCATCCGATTCTTCCGACACGTCCTCTTCAGAATCAGAGTAGCGTCGCCCGGCGTTTGAGGAAATCTCGTCCAACACCTGTTTAGCCGTGAAACCCGCAGTCGCGGGCGGGTGACATCGCGTTAGTGGAACAGAACAGTACCGATTGGATAATGTCTCCTCAGTTGGACTCGACAGTACTGGTTGGATAACAACGTTACGGTTGGACACAACAGTACTAGCCGGATGCAATCGCGTCAGTCGAACAGAACAGTACCGATCGGATAACATGGCATCAGTTGGACAAAAGAGTACTGGTTGTGTAAGACCATCGATCCAATAGGGGATATACCGTTTAGAGTGTCCGACTGCCGACCGTTCCTCTAACCGGTGATACTGGACTGTACAGAGTGTCTGTCAAGTCTTCCGTTGGGTTGGGTTGGGTTGGGTTGGGTTAGGTTGCTTGGCCACCCCCAGCAAATGTGTGTGTGTATATATATATATATACTGTATGTGTAAATAGACAGCAGAACAGCTCCGTTTATTCACAACCCTTCTTCTTCTTCTTCTTCTTCTTCTTCTTCTTCTTCTTCTTCTGTGTACAGAGTCTGCGTACTGCACCAAAGCCCATGACCATGGCGTGTCCTGTCCCCGTGTACACGGTGGTGGATAAAGTGTTGGAAGAAATGCTGAAGGTGGAAGCGGACAAAGCCCGCAGCCCGGGCTCGATCGAGTGGACTTCGCGCGTCCAGATGTTGGAGGCGTACAAGCACGACGTAGCAGAGAGACACCGGTGTATCGGAGGTTATCTGGATCGCTTACTTCCAGAAGATTCGCACGTCCCTCTCCTCTGGTCTTACTATCAAAGTAAGATGAATCCGGTCGAGTTGATGCACAAAGTCATCGATCGCTACCTCGAGAGCGAGGAAAGCGCAATGAAATTCCTACGGGTCTTATTTCAGGTGGACGAGCACTTGTACGCAGAGCTGCTGGAACGCGGACCCCGGGGGAAGTTTGGTGAGTGTTGTGTTGTGTGCTGCTACTGAGCTCATTTATCGGGGCCTGGATGGAATACGATCAGCCACACGCCGTTTGACTAAAGTCTAAAATAATATTTCTGCACGTTTGTTTGTTTGTACGTTTGTTTGTACGTTTGTACGTACGGTCTCTTTCAGTCAGGAGAGATCCTCCCCTTGTGGAATTGACAGAGAAGGTGCGTTCTGCGCTCGGTGACAAGGTGGCGCTTCTCAAGACCGTGACGACGACGCCGCTTTACAGGAACAAGATCGTGAACGTCAAGTGCGCCCTGGATGTACTGAAGACACACGGTCAGCTGCTTCCAGAGGAATATGCCGAGTTCGGGTTAAACGAATGCAATACCCTCGCTATGACTCGGATACTGCACAAACTGTGCAGCGACACTACCGTCCCTCGAGCCAACCGGGAGTTCATCTCGTTGGTGGTGGCCTCCTTTAACATGCACGCCTTTGACCTTCTAGGGATGTCTATGAAAGATGTGCTAGTGTTTGTCAAGTAAAAAAAAAAGAAATGAATAAAATCTCACTGTACTAATCTACATGTCATGATGTCGATGTGTGTTACAAATGAAATAAAACTATATTGTTGAACTGAAGAAACTTGACTGGTTGCGTCATTTGGACAGTATAAAATCAGTCTCAGCAGACAGAGATATCTCAGTCTCAGCATTCTGTCTCTCATTCAGAGAGCTTAATTCTACTCTTGGACGTGTTTTCGTCTGTTATAATGGACAAGTTTGTCGAGACCAAGTTGAGAGAGTGGGGTTTTGAGCGTCATATCCCAAACTTTACATCTGAAGAGATTGACACACAAACGTTCCTGAGTCTGACAGAGGAAAGCAACAGACCCTTGCTGAACAAGTTGTGCGGAAAGATCGGACCCTCTGCATTGCTTAGAAAACGTATCCAACGCTTCAAAATGGAAAGCGACGGGCATGACAATGACATGAATACAGAAGACTGAGGAGGTAAGACTCAGAGTAACAACCTGTGTTTGTGATGTGTAATTGTTACCCTCGATCCTTGATCGTAAAACAAGTCATCTCCGTATTTTATTTGTTTTTTTATTTTTTTATTTTTTATTTTTTTACTACAGCTCCCAGCTCTAAGAAGCCTCTCGGGTCGCCCTAAGAAGCCTCTCGGGTCGCCCTAAGAAAGCCACTCGGGCCGTGCTGAGAAGCCACTCGTGTCTCAAGTATTGTGTAATGTGATGTGATGTGATGTGCTTTGCTGAACTGAATAAAAACAAAAAAACTCTACCACTTTTGGCCTCGTATTTTATTCTTCAGCGTTCTTCTTCTTCTTCTTCAAACACAGGGGAAACTTTGGTATCTGGAGAGGAATTGAACTGGGGAGGTTGGGTGCCTGGAGATCAGATGATGGGGGGGGGGGGGGGGGATTTGGGTGATGGCAAACTTTGGGTCTCACACTACAGCTCCCAGCTCTAAGAAGCCTCTCGGGTCGCCCTAAGAAGCCTCTCGTGTCTCAAGTATTATGTGATGTGATGTGATGTGATGTGATGTGATGTGATGTGCTTTGCTGAACTGAATAAAAGCAAAACTCTTTGGCCTCGTATTTTATTCTTCAGTGTTCTTCTTCTTCTTCTTCAAACACAGGGGAAACTTTGGCATCTGGAGATAATTTAACCGGGGAGGTCGGGTGCCTGGAGATCAGAGGAAGGGGGGAGAATTTGGGTGATGGCAAAGTTTGAGTCTCACTGGAAAATGGTCAAAAAAATGTAGACGGGATAAAAAGGGGTGGGGGGGGGTCTTTTTAAAATCCACATCCGAACCTGTCCAGGTCCACAAGGCTGTGTGCAGGTCCACAAGGCCGTGTGCAGCCTGTGTGTATTGGCTGAGAACTTTTCTGTTGCGTTTTCAAGCACCCTTCTACTTTCTCGGCCACCAGATGTCGCTGTGTGTCATGTCATTCGGTTTACCGGGGACGTTGGGTGTCAAAAGGGTGACAAAAGGCAGAGGGGGGGTGGGGGTAATGGCCGCCTCTGCCAGACACACCACGTGGTAATTATTAAGGGGGGGTGGGTCACCCCGACCCGAAGGGGGGTGACAAAAGGCAGAGGGGGGGTGGGGGTAATGGCCGCCTCTGCCAGACACACCACGTGGTAATTATTAAGGGGGGGGTGGGTCACCCCGACCCGAAGGGGGGTGACAAAAGGCAGAGGGGGGGTGGGGGTAATGGCCGCCTCTGCCGGACACACCACGTGGTAATTATTAAGGGGGGGGGGGGGTGGGTCACCCTGACCCGAAGGGCAACCAACGGTCGTTGACAGTCGTTTGGGAGACGCGCGGTCATTATTACGGGGGGGGGCATTGGAGGGTCCCTGGAGATCAGAGGCAGTGTGACAGATGTGTTTTATTCATGCGCTACCACTCATCTACTGTCAACGGTCGTGCGTGACAAAAGGCAGAGGGGGTAATAGCGGCCTCTACCGGACACACGCGGTAATCATTAAGGGGGAGGGCCACCCTGACCCGAAGGGCAACGCAAGGGTTAACCGGATGCCATGACATAGCGACATCTGCTGCCCCAAAAAGGAGGAGGGTGCGCGAAAATGCAACACAAAAATCCTCACCAAATACACATACGCTGTGTACTGGCTTGTGTACCTGGTTGGTCAGAAGGTGGTTTCTGAGCAAAGGAAAAAGGCCCTGTAAACGCATGAAATGTGCCATATTATCCCTGACATAATTACCAAGCATGTCTGTCTCTACCATTGAATGTACCAAAAGCCAAAGCTCAGGCTCATCCCCAGAATCACAATCGGGACCCTTTGCTGAACATGTAGGTTGCACTACAGGTTTATCCGTCACATTGGAGGGTCCCTGGAGATCAGAGGCAGTGTGACAGATGTGTTTTATTCATGCGCTACCACTCATCGACTCTCAACGGTCATGCGTGACAAAAAGGCAGAGGGGGTAATAGCGGCCTCTACCGGACACACGCGGTAATCATTAAGGGGGAGGGCCACCCTGACCCGAAGGGCAACGCAAGGGTTAACCGGATGCCATGACATAGCGACATCTGCTGCCCCAAAAAGGAGGAGGGTGCGCGAAAATGCAACACAAAAATCCTCACCAAATACACATACGCTGTGTACTGGCTTGTGTACCTGGTTGGTCAGAAGGTGGTTTCTGAGCAAAGGAAAAAGGCCCTGTAAACGCATGAAATGTGCCATATTATCCCTGACATAATTACCAAGCATGTCTGTCTCTACCATTGAATGTACCAAAAGCCAAAGCTCAGGCTCATCCCCAGAATCACAATCGGGACCCTTTGCTGAACATGTAGGTTGCACTACAGGTTTATCCGTCACATATGCCAGGTTGTCTTCATCTATTATCTTTATAAATCTGTTCTTCCTCTCCCTAACAGATACATCCTGCTCTCGGGTACACTGTAAAAGGTGTGAGGTCCACCATACAATGTCGCCGCAATGACATGGGCACGATCATGAACGTACTGGAGAACTGTCCTTTCTTTGGCCTGTTGGACAAGAGGGCTGTGGGCAACATTCAGATTCTGAGATCCCCCGATCACACATGGCTGCCCAACAACCTTCCCTGTAACCTTATGTCTGATATGACGCCATCGGATGGAGTTCATATGATTGTGGCTTTTACGTGTACTCCCCAACCAAACTATCCCATAAGAACCATAAGGCCTCGAAATGAAGTCTTCACTATCCGCATAGATCTATACTCGGGCGATAAAGGGGTTCGTGTGCTCAATGTCCGTAGGAGCCGGGAATTTAATCTCTTGTTGATGGTGGTGGACCCCACAAAGACAGTAAGGGAATCGTTAAAAGATGACGGTCGTTTCAACTCAGAAGTACTTGAGGGTCGCTACACTCACCTCAAATCTACACACGGGTTGGTCCCCGCTGATCAATTTGGAGACGTTCTGGAACGTAATTGTACGTACGGGATACATTGCAAACCACCCATTGGTTTTCGGTCCTATCAGTGAACATATAGAGCCACACTGGCAGTCTGAAGACGCATGAGAAGATTCCCGAATAGCTGGGACTACGGTGAACAAAGAAGCGCACACATGTCTCATCATCGTCATCAGACATTCACACTTGTTTCTCTGGCCAAGCATCCCCAACTTTGCCGTCCTGGCTGTGTCACATGTTGGATGTTTTTCAAATGATGATGTTGATGTTGATGTTGATGTATGATGTTTATGAACCCCAATAAATTATTCCCGTGCATAAAGTATAGCGTGTGGTGTCTACGTAAATTGTGTCTCAAGGTAACCCAAGAGGAAAAGCTCAACCTCAGTCTAGAGTGTGGTGCTACCTTTACTATACGTTTGCGTTTGGTTTTCTGTCCTATAAGCGGGCGCATTTGGTTGCAGTCACGCGTTGTCACACAGAGTCTTTACCGTCCCCTATGGACTGGTGGAGGCGAGTTCAGAGATATCTAACCACCGCTGAAACATCCTACCTCAGTAATGTAGACAAATGGCAACAATAGTCGTAACTTCACCAGTCTGAACCAGAGGCAAAGACATATCGACCATTGCCGCACACCAACCACCTGATACCATGAACGTCCTCCGAGTAAAACGACTCGACTACATAAAAGATTCACTTGGTAACATGGATAAAGTGCACGCCGTTACAGGAGTTCTCTATGCCTATGGGAGGATAACATTCGAAGACATGGAGAATATCCACTCTATGGAGGATGCTCGTGACAAGACCAAGTTCTTAATCGATAATGCTCTGGGGAAGGGAGACGGTACCAGCAATGTGTTCATGAGAACCTGGGAGAACTTCCTATATGGACGTACATACTCCTCCCCGTATGATGGTATGTCGCCTAAGGAAATATTTGCCATCTTGGAGAATCTCACCAGTGAGGAGATGAAGATGTTCAAGTTTCACTTGGGTCGCATAGAACTCCACTGGCGAAGACCCATAAGTGACAGTGAATTGTGTCGTACGGTTGATATAACCCAGCTAGCAGACACCGTCTCGCGGCGCTTAGCAGATGACGCACGAGATGTGATGATAACCCTGATGAAAGATATCAAGCGCGATGACTTGGTGGAAGAAATCACTTTGAAATACTGACTGCCGCCAGCGCCTATAGTCAGCCAAAAACTGACTCTTTTTTTTTTTTCTGGATGCAGCGAAGCTACCGACGTAAACGCGGCATTGATGATATGTTGAATAAAAGAGTCTAACCAAAACATATCAACCTTTAGTTTGTCATTCTGTACATGATACGTTAGTTGACCATCTTCGGCTAAGACAGCCGACTGAAGTGTGGTGAAGCTAGTTCGGAGATATACAACCACAACTGAAAAATCCTACCGTGGTAATGTATAAAAAGGCAACGTTAACCTTAACCTCACCAGTCTGAAGCACGTGCAAAGATACATCGACCATCGCCGCAGACCAACCAACCAACCAACCACCTGATACCATGAACATCCTCCGAGGAAAACGACTCGACTACATAAGAGATTCATTTGGTTACATGCGTAGAGTACAGACTGTTACAGGAATTCTCTGTATGTACGGGAGGCTAACACTCCAAGAGAAGGAGCATGTCAACTCTATGGAGGATGTGTGTGAAAGGACCAAGTTCTTAATCGATAATGCTCTGGGGAAGGGCAATGGTACCAGCAATGTGTTCATGAGAATCTGGGAGGAACACCTATATGGACGCACATTCTCCTCACCATATGATGGTATGTCACCTGAGGAAATAATTGCCGTCCTGGAGAAGCTTACCAGTGAGGAAGTGGAGATGGTCAAGTTTCACTTGGGTCTAATACAACTCCACTGGCAAGTACCCATAAGTCACAGTGCATTGGATGATATGGTTGATATAACCCAGCTAGCAGACGCCATCTCGCGGCGCTTAGTAGATGACGCACGAGATGTGATGATAACCCTGATGAAAGATATCAAGCGTGATGACTTGGTGGAAGAAATCACTTTGAAATACTGACTGCCGCCAGCGCCTATAGTCAGCCAAAAACTGACTTTTTTTTTCTGGATGCAGCGAAGCTACCGATGAAAATACAGCCACTGTGATGGAGAATGTGGTGATTGGAATCGAGGACCTTGACAGAGAAAATCTGAAATAGGTTCATATGGACTTTGCGTTTACCATGCTGTACCTCTAAACACATCGAGACTGCCACTGACCTCGCACGAGTACTCACGGAGCATGTGGAGCGTGACACGCTCACATACCTGGAAAACCATCTACAAGACAGTGACCGGGAATACATAAAAAACCGACTCGGCCAACGGACTGAACATGTACACACTTTGGCTTTCTTTACAGTTACAAATAAAGGATTACAATGATGCCACTTTGACATAATTGTTACACTCTAGACTGTTGATTTCTTCTACATGTATTCCATTGATGATATGTACAATAAAAGACTCTGATCAAACCTTCAACTTCCACTGTCTGACTCTTTATTTTGATACATAACAAAGTAAACATATTCAGAGGTTAACATGGATGTAGGGTAATAAGAACATATATGGGAAGATATAGTCACTGACTTGTCAAAGTGTGTACAGCAGCGGGCTTAGTCCTCTCGAGTTTTATTTCATGTATAGACGCAGTTGACAGTGACCCTGAACGAGGTCCGACTATTACATTTCGTACGCCTGCAGTTGTCACTGGCCCGTTTAAGCATATATCACTTTATTTCATTTTCCTTTTCTTGTGGTGTACGACAAAGAAAACACAACACACAGATGCTGTCTGGAACAATCTCAACCTTTATTTTGTTATTCTGTACATGATACATTTGGGGGTCATCTTCGGCTAACACAGCAGACTACGGTGTGGTTATACATTTGTTATACAATGTTCGTGGTTGTTTTTCTGTCGTATTCTCGAAAGGCGCCGTGAACGCTCACTTTGCTGACAGGTTGTCTCATGTCATCCAGGTCTCGTTGCACAGCCAGAGTTAACACCTGCCTGTTGATATAAGCGGACGCGTTTAGTTGCAGTCCCACGTTGTCACACAGAGTCTTTACGGCCCCTATCAACTTCTGCACATCGAGTCTTCCTCGAAGCGCTCCCAATAGGTACCGCAGGTCGGCTCTTTGCATTTCGGTGGAGGTCAGTTCGTTCTTGAACTTGAGATATTCTGCGTTTTCCCTCGAGGTTGTACTCAAAGTCTCCTTGAGAAGAACTATGTTTGCGTCTAGGCTTGCTATGGATCTCGAAACAGTGTTTATTGCAATGTCCACCTCGGCCTCCTCTTTCTTCCTTATCAGGGTTAGGTTTTTCTCTTGTTCCAACGGGTGCATGTACAGGGAGGTGAAAAAGTTTACCCCGCAGGAAAGTACAAAGTCTGTCAAGGCACACAATCCCCGGGCTATGCTACACGCGAAGCCACTGCTGCACATTTTTAGAGTGGAGTGGAGTGGAGTGGAGTGGAGTGAGGGGGGAGGAGGGGTCTTCTGTGTTCAAGGAAACTCTCTGGCCATTGCCAGTAAAGCTTTCCCCCGTCTAATAAGGGTGTACATCTTAACACTGGAGGATTCGAGAGTACCGCGTGCTTTCGAATATCCTGTTGAAAATAGGATTGATTATATGCGAGGTAGTCTGGATTGGATTGCAGGCGAATATCCCAGTTCCGCTGATTCTGGGTGCTAGCCTGTCGACCAACGTTTCGCGGGTCACGTCGCCGGCACACATGAGTTTCTTGTCGGATGTCAACCCTATACTGTAAGTACCGCAGAAGGCCACCCCCAGCGTCGGCTGCATTATGTCGGTGGCGCGCTTGTCTCCGTTGACTCTCTCCACAGTATCTTTGAACGGGTCTCCGATGGGATCGAGTACACCCTTCTCAAATTCGACCATGTGAAGGGTGTTACAGAACAGCTTATGATTACTGTGCTCCTTGAGACGATGTCTGCCGCCGGTGTGCTTATTACCCCTGAGCACCGAACTGAAGGGATGTAGCAGAGTTGGCATACAGGTGTACGCTTCAGCTCGCATCATAGGGTCCACTGCGACGACCCCGTTGAGTCTTTCGGAGCGACCGGTCGTGAAGATGTACGGTCTACGGTACCCGCTCGCGCTCTCGGACTCGGGACAGAACCCGTTGAAGGTGTCCGCTACCACCATGTCAAAGGGACTGCCGGTGTTGATGTGCACGTCTCCTCCTCGTACGTCTTTCATGTACAGATTGGGGATGTACACCCCGGGTGATTCTAGCGTCTCTGGTATCACAGTGGACTCGCAGTATTGGTTGACCGTGTGCACCTGATGGGTGTTGTGGGCCGTGGGTTTGCAGACAATCTCAGTGCCTAGCGTGTACAGAGCGGACTTTTGCTGCATGAGGGCGACGCCGCATCCCGTGAAACGTACACCCCTGAACAGTAGGTAGGACATGCCCGAGTAGTATTTCGTGTCGTAGTGATTTTGTATGACGCTGTGTGTCAACAGGGTGCTGTAATGAATCCCCAGTAACACTTTGGCTAGGTTGTTGCTGATGCCCGCAAGGTTCTGCAGTCTGATCGCCCACATGTAGGTGACGACGGACGTCTCGTCAAATCCCGTGTCGGTGCAGTACTCGTGTTTCAGTGCTGTAGGTTCAAAGTGTTCGCTGACGTCGACCGCTTGCTGCTGCGCAACCTTGGAGAAGTAACAGGTGCCGTTCAAACGAGCCACGGTGAGAATCTTGCCATTGGTCAGTTTCAACTCGTTGGTTAGATTTGGGTCTTGTTCTCTGTATTGGATGATGGTGCGGGTAGTGGCGTTAGGTACAGACTTTTCATTGCGGTACACTCGAGCTCCTAGGGCTGGGAGGATGATCCAGTACATGAGATTGCAATAGTCTACCTCGTCCAAGGTGAAGGTTCGTGGGTAGCCGTAGTCCGTAATCGCAGAGCTGTCGCTTGACGTGACGTTAAAACACGATGGCATGGAGGCTATCACAGAGTTGTTTCTATTCCCGACTATACCCTTCAACAGTCCAATCAGACCGTTCATCAATCCCTCCACTTGTACCAATACGGTACGTTCCTGCGCGACAATGGTGCCTGCCATCTCTTTCTCCGTGAGAACGCGCCGTATGTAAACGGCGCAAATGGGGTCGGCCAGCCAAGACCAATACAATCTTCCTTGTGTCCAGGTTGAGTCGTCGACCAGCTGACCGTACTTCTCTCCCCGCAAGACACAACCTCTCAGTGCAAGCATCGAGTCTATACCCTGGTTGTAGTGAAGCGCGTCCTCAAGGAACGGCAAGTTGTCCTTCACCCGTTTTGCGTGCTGTGTATCGCCAAAGTGAGTGAGTAGCTCGCTGCCAATCTGAGCGATTTCGTTGTCGATGTTGTTCATGGACGAGGAATTGAAAAGGGTCACACGGGGCCTAACGGACCAGCGCTCTGGCGCGATGGATCCGGTGCCGTTGCGCGGTGGGCAAGGTACCACCATGTTGCGGGTGTCAAACTCGAGCACCGAGGCCGGGTTCTTTATCTTACTGTACCAGTCTCTGCTGCGCGCGAGACGGGACAGTTGGTGCACGGGAATGCCGTTTTGATTCGTTCTCGTCAATGCGTTCACATCGAATTGCAGTCTCGCCCGACGCTCCTCGGTGAAGAGCTCTATCGGGTTGCCGACGGGATGCACGTTACGAAGACTGACGCACGCGACAGAGCCGTCGTACTGGTGGAGGTACGAAGCGCACGGCGAACGCTGCGCTAGCTGCTTGTAATTGACTTCGTCGGCGTCTGTCGTGGAAAGCACGTGAGAGGGGTTGATCTGACTCAGAGCGGGTGCCGTGCAGCCGAGCGTAAAGTACTCCCACTTGAAACCTTCTGAGTTACAGAACGCCTTGTGTTCTGTGGACGTGTCTCTGCCGTCACCGTGCTCCATCTGCACCCTGTCCACGGGAACGATGGGAATCCTATCGCTAGGGCCTCCTCCGAGTCGAATGTAGTTCACTTTCATATCGATCGAGCTGTCCTGGAATGAGGATTCGTTGGTGAAAGGTAGGTCCTTGTCACCCAGAGCGTGCTGGGTAACCTGCTGCATGGTGAATTCGTAACCTCCTCCTCCAACTCTGCTGTTCTCGTTGGCCATGGTGTACACGGAGAACTCTGGACTAATCGTCGTGTCCTCGCTGACGATCTGAGACCATATCACCCCGTTGGCGCTTCTCTGGGAGATGACGCGAAACAGAGTGTCCCCTACGATCATGACTTCAGGCTTATCGCTCCCAAGTACCCTACGAGCATTTTCCAGGGCACAGGCTAAAGAGTCGGGTTGTATGTTGATCATACCGCACATGAGCTCGGCGATCACCAATATAGCGTCCAATTTCTCAGCGCGAGTGGCCGTCTTGGTCCTTTGCGCCACCCTGTCTGTCAGGGTGGGCTGAGCGGCACAATATCTGAGCACCTCGATAGTCCTCGTCAGCTCCCAAGAAGTGCCGACTCTGTCCAACTCTCTTCTGATCAGATCCATGGCCACTGAGGGCACCGTGACGCTCAGCAAGCTTCCAAATTGCATCGTGACCACTCGAGACGTGTGCTGGAAGACTTGCCTGTACTCCCTGGTCTGCACTCCGTTGCCGACTGTGTCGTAGGTACCCTGTTGAGCCTCGCGTTGATCTGTGATCCTGTACGTTTTGCAGAATTTCAAGCCCGTGGGCACAGCCTCGTCTGGGACCAACATTTTGTACACAAAGCCGGCAAGCAGACGACTCGTGTGTTTCTGTTGTCTGAACAAGGCAACTCCCATGTGAGCCTGCGCTATCACAACTGTAGCGTCGGCTGAGATTGAAGTGTTGGTGGCCGAGGCTCTGATGATCTTATCGACGATGTACTCGGCGAAGGCACCGTTTGGTTCAGCTAGGAAATTGGGTGCTTTCACCAATCGCTTGACCGTTTCCAGCGGTTTCAGGGTGTAGCTGCTCGGGTCCATGGTTACAACACTCATGATGATGATGATGATGATGATGATGATGTAGGTAATCCTGTGTGTTTTTACAAGCAACCTGGGCTGGCAACAAGTCTACAGATGAACATACATGGACAAATATTTTAAACCGTCTACGATTTAGACAATGTCTATGGTGTGACGCAGTCTGTTTTTGCGATGCAGGCTATAAGGTTCCTTCACTTGCACTCCATGTGATGTAACGGGGAGCTTATTAAGCGCTCGATACATTTCTTGCGAGCACCTGTCATGGTACATTAGTAAACTTGAATCGTTTCCGTGTTGTCTCAGCATGCTTTCCGCGACAATCACGTCTGTTGCCACATCGATCGCGTTGCGTTTGAGCTTGGAAAGTTTGACTACACGTGCCCGTGTATTTGCATTGGTTTCTTCTCTTTCTTCCTCATCGCTGTCGTCATCGTCATCGTCGTCATCATCGTCACTATCGTCCTGGAGGTAGTAGTAGTAACCGTTCCCTTGACTTGTCTGTGTCTGCCTGTTACTGCAGAGACAACATAAAGCTCTGAATAACATCCAGAACATCTTGGATACTCGGCTCAGCACGGCTAAGGCAAGCTGACCCGTCTCAGACTGTAATTGTTGTAAGTATTACGAGACCCGGCCACAAAGGGAGGGGTGGACGACGATGGCAGCTACAAATAGAGAGCAGATAGTCCGTCACGAAAAGGAACTCGCTGAGGCTGCTTTAGAAGACAGGGGAAATTCCCAGGCACTAGATCGGTTCAGGAAATCAGAGTTTGGTCAACCTGAACGAGATCATTCTCGCTCCGCTGATGTCAAATACGATGAACATTACGGACTCGTCCCAATCCATCGAGACGTGGAATCCTGGGTGTACGTAAGTGACGATCCACAACTGGCCGTAGCGATAGAGGAGATTGTCAACACATTCAGTCCAGCGCTCTCTTTGGAGCTGCTGCTTTACAATGTATTGGGGAGCAACAGTGAGAGCGCCACGTGCTTGGTGCGATACCTCATCAACTACTACTCCTCCTCCACTCACGTATGCGAACACATCAAGACCACCCTGAGGAACATGATCAGATGGACAGTGTTGGCAGGTTTCGTGCCTTGTATGTTCTTGCCTTGGAAGAAACTCAGATCTCTAGGCCTTGGGTTGTCAGGGAAGGCTACCGTTGCCAACCTAGTCGCGTCCCACCCGGCCGTTCACAAAGATGCGCACAGTGGTAGGCCCTCAGGTCATGATTGTGACAGGTTCAGCGGTCGTAAACGGAGGAGAAGTGAGAGGTGCGACAGACGGTGTAAGTCTGGTCACCTGGGCAGAGGTAGACGCACACAGTGCGAGCCTTGCTTCAGGACAGTGCCGGATGGCATCAGCCCCCCAGAGGCAGCGGCTGAGGCCGTGCAGGAACGAGAGGCTCACGAACAGGCTCTGTCGTCGGTGTTGGACGTGTCGCTCGATCAACTTGCGGACACTCTAAAACTGTTGATGAGTAATTCGGTGCCCAAGACGCAGGTCTCCGTGGTGTGCAAGATCATCCGAGACTGGGTCAAGCGGGACATGTTCACGCTCAAGCGAGACCCGATCAGAGAAACAGAGCTAAAGATGGCAACCGTAAGCCTGTGGGGTATGATGAAGAACTTTGAACACGGTCGATGTCCACTCATACCCGAGTGCAGGGCTTCGAGCTGTTTGGCCTTCTACGATAAGGAAACGGACCTTGTAACCACCACTGTAGACGGGGTGCTCTATAGGCACATCTCCACGTGGGATAGTTGCTGGTCGCAAGGTCCCCCAGGTCTATCGTCGTTGGCCAAGAGAGCTCACCTGACGGTCAAGAGTTGGGCTACGCTCTTTCACAAAATCCTACAAGGGCTGACCATGGCCTCCACCAGACACGTGTACACTAGCACAGGCGCAGACCGGTCATCTTTGACACACCTGGCAGACGTGATGCTTGCATCCCGCGGAGAGCAACAGCGTGCAGGGCTTTCGGTTTCAGGCAACGCGCACGGTAAACCGCTGCTGGACAACCTGTCTCGCTTTCTGGCCAGCGATCAGCAGCACGATATGTTTGGTATGAGCGCAGTTGAACTACCGGATATGTTTCTGAGATCCGGGGTGGGGACTACAGTCTCTGAACACAAGTCAGCGAGTGTCTCGCACAGCCTGAGTAAAATGATGTCTTCGATGATCTCCGAAGGCAAAGAGGTCCTGCTTGTCAGGCAATTTCTTGGGGAGGTTACTAGACACCCTCGTCTGGCCTTGGAACGTCTCAGGTGTGATTGTAAGGATCACGCTTTACTCCAGATGGCGGAGAGTGTTGTGAGGCAGCTGGAAGATGTAATCGGCGAGGGTGGTGTTGGTGGCGGCGATACCAAACACGTAACAGAGCTTGGTTCCGATGTAAAACTTGTGTGCAATTATCCGTCTTCTGTCACCGTTGCCCACTTAGAGGAGACCCTAAGCATGTGGACTAATTTCTGGAGGAGCGCTCTGTCCGGGTTCAGCCAGTTCAACAGGAGACACAATACAATACAGTACAACAACAACAGGGATACGGTGAGAGAGCTGGAGTCTGGGTCACCTGTGCACGTCTTCCACTGCATGCTGGTGACACTGTTGAACACATCGGGAGTAATATTCGCAGACAGCCTGTCCGGGAGAAAGCCTGACTCTTCACTCACGGTCAATGACATTATGCTCACACGGGACTCTCTGCACCCGACGGCATACGGGTTACTATTGGCCAACAAGCTGGGTCTCAGGCCCTCGGATGTAAAATGTGGAGATGAGAAAGACAACGGTGGTACGGAGATGGCGTCGCCCTCGGCTACATCAACGAGCAACCTCGCCTTTGACTGTCGACCTCATGTCGCACAAGAGGTGGATCCTGTTGAGCTTCAACAAGGGGTCGAAATTGCAAAGGGGATCTCTGGTGTACAGTCGGCAGGATCCCAACGGAAGGACTTGCGGCACACGCTGAACCGCGACTATCGTTGAACCACTGCCGTGCTGCATAGACACCTCCATGGTCAATTGAATCATTAGGGCTGCACGTAGTTTGATGGTGATCAAGAGAGAAAGTAGAAACAGCACCGCCACCGCCTCCAGCAGCAGCATCACCAGCAGCAGCAGCAGCAGCAGCAGCAGCAGCAGCAGCAGATGGTTCATCGTGGGACATGACCTCCTGAGCAAGGACGGGCTGTAGGTGTCCTGAGACCGGAGAAATGGATTTAGATGATCCGTCTCGATCTTTGTGGTGCAGGAGTATGGGATTTGAGTTAGAGAGACTGCGATGACGACGACATCTGTTGTATGTGATGTTCATTCTTTTGTTGATGTGTTGATGTCTTGATTTCGTCCTGGTTTGCATTCCCCGATTAAAGTTTGCATGTACACCATTTGTGTCTCCCGCTTTTCCTTCTCGAACCCTTTGTTGTGTGCTGGACACGGTACTAAAACGAGAAGCCCGAGGTGTCAGAGGTTTCTTTTCCTTAGGTGCCACAGAGATATCGTCCTCCTCCTTCACCATGTTACACATCGTACGCTTAACCCGAACCTTGCACTCCTGATGGTGTTCAGCTTGCCTGTTAGAAACATCCCCATTATGATTATCAATATCCTCATCGCCATCATCTTCATCGTCATTGTCCCCATCATCATATTCATCATTGTCCCCATCATCATTGGCCTCATCATCATCACCACCACCACCACCCTGACCAGTTAGACCGTACTTTGCTAATCTGAGAAATTCCTCTGTACAGTTTCTGTTGGGCTGAGATAAGAGCAGCTGAGACTCAGGATCCAGAAGGCATGACTGGAGAGACTGGTTATCTATTGTAATCGTAACCAACTTGTGTTTCGAGTAAAGCTCGGCTCTCCCATTGACCATCCAGAGGGGTTCCAAGCTTAGCTCTGTCAGGTCTGCCAGTGAAACTCTTATCCAGAACGACCTTTTGTTTGATGCCATCTGCGTGTACAGGGCTGTCTCTATTGGTACGCACTTGTCACGCAGTGCTTGAACAAACATGTTGATCTGTTGAACTGGATCTGTCTTTACTCCTGCGCACTTTTTGTGTTTCTCCGTGGGTCTGTATTGCACAAAAGCGTAATCCTGACCTAGTGACGCTACTCCAATTAAGTAGTCGAGTGTCACCACGTCTTCTTGTACAGTTTCCAGAATCCTATCAGACTCTTGACCGGGATGTTGATGATTATGAGGAGGAGGAGGAGGAGGAGGAGGAGATACAGGAGAGGAAAATGGTAACGTGCGAGGTTGGTACGAGTAAGCGAACATGATCTTTACTTTCCCAGGTTTACGGCTAGAAACTCAAATGTTCTGTCTAGAGTGCTAGAGAACTCGTGGTCTGAAAGGAAGTGTTTCAGGTTTAACTCAGCAAGACTTTGCCCAATCTCGCATGTACTCTCTAAACCTCGAGGTCTGTAAATAGGGTCCTTCCAACCTGTACTCTCTTCCACTATCCACCTAGTTGCATTTGAGAGATCCAAAGATTGCCAGGCTGGTACTCTGTTACCCTTTTCTGCAATCTCAAACAACGCATGCTTCCAAAACTCACACAACTTGAAAGATATATGACAACAGGGACACAGTGCATAGTTGCGGTTCAGTTGAGTGAGAAGATATTCATCATCACCAACATCTTCGTCCAAGACTTCGTTTGCGTCTCTCAACAACCCTGGTGGGAGGGTGAATTCAGCTCTCTTGACGGTCGATCCTTTCCCACAATCAACAACCGATATAGTCTCTGGAACCAGCTTCATGTAACCGAAAACAGTGTTCTCGTCTATGTACAGAAAATGCCAATCTCCTACCAGGTCCGAGTATGGCGCGTGTACAGACTCATGATTGTTGTTATTGTGGTGAGCACCAGTTTCGTGTTTCTGCAATTCCGATATGTAAGCTTCTACATTCTGCATTCGCCTACTGCACACTGCCATTATGTCTCGCAACTCCTTGGTCTGAGATTGTATGTTGATCTCAGCCCTGCTCTTGGTAGCAGACCGTTCTGCTGTCACAAGTAATGATTCAAAGTGTCTGTTTACGATATCCCAGACCTTTACAATAGACGCACTAGACACGGTCGCCACCGCCGCCGCCACCTCCGCCTCCGCCTCCGCCATGAGTGCTTGCTACCCTACAGCTGATGGTCGAGCTGTCACTTGACACTGCCGTGTCACCAATGGTTAGCCTGCAACTCTCTTAGTATGTCCTGCGTGAGACTTCCGTGTCTTGAGCAATTCAGTGGGTTTGCCACCGTCGAGGCTGGCTGTTGCGGAAGCGCAAGATCTACCCAAAGCGAGTCGAAGCGTCTGCTGGCTGTATCCAAGGTCTCTGAAATCAATGTCGTTGAGGCTGGGAAATCCTTGAGGCGGGCAGCAGTTGTGGTTTTGGTCAACGTGAGTGTTGACCGTGGTAATCAGTTCCACTCTAGCGTTTACTTTGCCCTCCTCTCTAAGGTACAGCTCGTGCGCAACTATCATCTTATCGTGGAGAGTGCTTGGATTCTCGAGGAGCCATGGTACCAAGTGAATAAACTCTGGGTTCTTGAGATGGTAATTGATGAGAACTTTATCCTGAAACGAAGACACATTACTACGGTAACGTTCCACAAATGCGCATTTCACGGCATCTCTATACCCAGGCCAGTACTTTGGGTTACTGCGGTCTGTCACTTGTATGAAATACGTTTCTGTGAGGTATACCAGACATATCTTCTCCTGCGACGTCAACATGCCGCGTCGCTCCTGAGCCAGCTCGCAGCACAGCCTGTTGAGATGGACGTGCATCTCTACGAGTTTAGCCACTTTGCCCAGCGCCTCCCGGAGCTCCTCGGCTACGTTTCTCACCTTTTGAGAGTTGATTGACATCGACGAGAAAAGTTGGTGTCTACTCTCCTCGCCGGCGACGTTGACGGAGGAGAAGAAGAAGGGTGTGAGGAAATGTTTCTTTGTGTTCTTCATGAGGATCACAACGGTCAGTGGGTTGGCCACTCCGTATAAGTAGCTGGTCAGGTTCTCGTTGCTAACCGTGAAGGGCTTAGTTGACACCATGCAAGTCCCTTGCGATAAGGCGATGGTCTCAAACACCCCTCTGAAGTAGGGCTGTAGTAGGAGCTTTGAGTTGGCCGTGTAATTTGCGCTGCGACTGGGGTTGGATGAGAATTCGATGCGGGTGTTTTTATAGCCGTGTTGGGAGCGCAGTCTCTTCTTGTCTGACACGAAACTCAGTCTGCTCGAAAGCTCGGTTTTTGTAGTGTTGGACTGCATCCGAGCGTACTTTCGGAGACGTTTGGAGACAACGATCGCACTGAACTTCTGATTGCCGACAGTGTTTACATGTAGTACGTGGAGGAGTACGTTGTTCTCCAGAGCCACGATGCAGCTGCCTGTCACTCTGAGTGTTTCTTTTGTATCGGGAGAGGCTACGTGTGGTGGCGGTGGACCGGCTGCTCGAGTGATCGCGTTCATCATGTCATCATAGCCTGTGCGGTTCGGGCTTGTAAAGCCAGTGAAGTGCGCCCCTGTTGCACTCAACGTCGAGGATCCACAGGGCTGCCAGCCAGCAGAGACGGGACACTCGAGACTCGTAAAGTCGGGTGATGGCAGTAGTGAGTCTGCCGGCGCCCCTTCTAGCCCTAGGGTCTGCGCTGAGTGGTAGAACGGGACATCGTCTGGCATACGAAACCCGTTGTTGTCGTCGACACCGTTCCTTGCGCTGAGAGAATGGGTCATGTTTGCCATGTACAAATAGCGCAGTCCTAAGCTCGCCTGGACACAAGTTTAGGGAGTCTTGGGGTTTGGTGAAGAAGAGTTCGACATTACACAGCAGGAGCTTGCGATGGCCAGCGTATACTAGCACCAAATGAGACCAGAGCAGCTCAACCGAGATCTTGGTGTCAGCCGAAACGTCAGATGATCGACACACATCCCCCCATTCAGAGGGAGGCGTTGCCAGCAGGTTGTCTATCAGGTATTCCAAGGCTCTGATTTCAAAGTCCGCAACCACACTCCTCCTGAGCCCCCTTGATCCTGTCAGTCGCACAAGCAAAGACTGGGCCGCGGCTCTGGCGCTGTCATGGCAATCTGACATTAAACACAGCCTGCAGTACACGGGTAGTAACTTTCCCAGGAATCGAACTACAGTAGGACCACTAGGTTTGAGAACCGCGAATGTTCCGTGAGCACGCTCTTCAAAGTGCACATAGGCTCGAGCTCTAGGGGACCAAACGTTAGGACCGGAGATTAGCTCTCGGTGCTTTACCAGACACTCTATTAAGGCTTCACTGGAGAGCTTTGGCTGTGCGGTACATTCTTCCAGCTCATTGATCAGGTAGTTTAGCAACAAATCGTACCTTATTATGTCCACGTGTGAGCCAGTGCATCTGGGAGTGTCAGACAAAGGTGTCCCAGAACTGTTCTTTGTTGTGACTGCCATTAAAGCGTGTTACGGGAAACTACCTTGTTGGGAAGAATTGAACAAACCAAAAGGACGGCCGACAATGAGGACCGACAATGAGGAGGACAGCAACAAGGGTCAACTTGAAAAGAAGAGACTCAGGCTACAGAACCTAGACGAACCCATGTCACGAGAGCAACGCTGTGGGAGCATTGACGTTGCGTACAAACGACTATACTGTGAATTGAGAAATAAAGCGCTTTCAGATATAAAGGGTATGGTCAGATCCTATGTGGAAAAACTGAGTACATGTTCCACCTCCTATGACTTTATGAACATTTACGGCATGTGTTCATTCGACACACCCAATGTGACTAGAACGTTACACCAGAACGGGGAGCCCCCTCGTTGCAAATTTACCAAGCTCACCTGTCCCGAGGACAACGCCAACTCCAACTCTCCTAGACTCATCTCAGTCAGCGGTATACTAAATCCGCTGATCAGCTCACGGGTTCAACATGGGGAGCTGGAGCTCACTCACTGCAGAGAGTCAGACTACCGTACGGCCACTGAAGAATTGACAAGACTCAATTCTCGGAGTAAAATGAGGGTGCCGAGACTGTACAACGATAACTTGGGGAGTACAATCGGCAGCATGGAGAATCGCTTTGTTTTCACCATAAGAGAAGACTTGCACGTACTTGGATGTGCTTACAGGCAGATGATGATTATAGTCGAACTGTTACACCTAAACATGCTTCATTTCATATATTCCTAAAGCTGCTAGTGCTTGGGTGTCATTTTCTTTCTTTGGTTGTGTTTTGTATTGTTTTGTTTCATGATTGTGCAGTTGCAACAATAAAAAGGAAAGTGCAACCATGATTCTTGTTGGAGTGTGTCACTGGACCGACACTCCCCTCGGGTCCGTGATCTAAGAAGAAGAGTCCTAACAGTCGAGTGAAGTTATAGCAGCAATCCATTTATTTGCAAAGATCTTTGGAGAAACACAGTATACTCCTCATGTCCGTCCATCATTTACATCATTTACAACACAGTTGCATAATGCCAATAATAGCAAGCCCAGTAGAGTCAAGGCTCTTTTTGCAATATAAAAGACAATATTGATTATGGAATGAGTATGATAATAAAATCCACACAATGATTATGATAAAAACAATCCACTAAATGATTATGATAAATGATTATGATAAATGATTATGATAATAGAATACACATTCTGTTTCACTTTTATTGTCATTTCATACACAAAGCAGCACAGTGATTTCATACACAAAGCAGTACAATGAATGTATATGAGAACAAACAAACAACAGCAATAGGGTTCATCGGTCTTTATCAGAAGACTCATCAAATCCAAAGGTCACATCACGTTCAAACATTGTCAGGGCACTCTTGATCACTATCAGTAGAGTCATCAAATCCAAAGGTCACATCACGTTCAAACATTGTCAGACCACTTTTGGTCTTTTTATTCTCAGGACTTTTATCAAAGTCATCGTCCTCTCCCTTCACCACCTCCTCCTCCTCCTCCTCCTCCTTCTTCTCATTTTCCTCCTTCTCCTTCTTCTTCTCCTCTCTTGACCGTTTACCAATGAATTGGTGAACTGACACAGGACTTTGTCCTTCCGATGTTGATGATAGTAGAACTGAAGCAGCCCCGTCTCTGTCAATCACATCGATGTTGTTGCGCTTAACAGCAGACACCAGTGACTGGAAATCCTTTTCGTTCAGCTCAGGTGCCATCATCTTGATGCGGTTAACGTCTATCCTGGGTAAAACACACGAGACCTCTCTCTTGATCCTCTCGACCATATCGTCGATCGTGGTCTTATTATTCTCACCGGTGAGATGGAGGTTTAGTCCATGGGAGCTATACAGCTTTGTGTCTATGCAACTGTTGCTGAAGATCTTCACAGGGTAGTAGCAACCCTGTCTACAAAGCTTGAGGCTGCCATAGCTGTTGCTGTTGTTGGAGAAGATCCTCATGCACGAAGTCACCATCATGGGCGCGTGCATCATGTACTCTTTGTTGGCAAACATGGAGGTGAATTTCATCACACTCGTGTCGCTCATGAACAACACCCTGTTGTACGAGACATTCTTCTCCTGCATGATCCTTCGGACCTCTTTCTGCGTGTCTCCTATCACATTCAGGGAACTGCGTATGTAGTCAGGGAGACTGTCGTCGTCCGCTTGTAACCACTCCATGGAATTCAGTTCGTGGTAATTGACAACACCCCTACCTGGGTTGACAAAGGTCTGACCCGTCAGCTTCAGCACCCTGCCATAAGACGCTTCAAACACATTGGTGTTCTCCTCATCCCCATCCTTGCCATGCCTAAACTTTGCAGCCATAGCTAGCGCGGTTAGATTTTTACACAGTGTCACATCGTTCGCCTTCGGAGCGTAGATGGTACGGGCCAATTCGGCGCAGCAGAACCCCATGACCATCATGACAGCCTGTCTCATGGACATAGCCAGGGTGAGCATGCACATGGGCAAGGCTCCGTGTGACACAGTTAGCTGATACTTGGAATTGCTGTTCAGAGTTTCGGTGTGTACCAAGCCGTTGTAGCCAGGGTCACTCATGGCTTTGACACAGGCCACCTCTGTGAATTCACCAGTGTTAAACCTGTGATTATAGCGACTGTAAAAGCTCACGTCAGTCACCATCTTGCTAACCCCCACGGACTTGTGCGCTGTAGACAGCATGTTGTGTACACTGCTGCCGCACTTGGAGTTTTGGTTCAGGGCAATGGTCAACATAGCGTTCATCATGGTGTTGGTTGCAATCCCAATCATCACAGACGCAAAGACCCCCAGTCGCGCTGGACTTTGAGAAGGTCTCTTGTCATCAGGTCCCGTGAAAACTTTACCAAAGCACAGAGAACTGCCTCTATCCTGTCCAGCAAACCCCACCCCAGTGGTGTACAGGCAGCAGTCTTTCATTCCAATCAGGTCTCTCATCAGGCTCGCGCTCTGGTGACGAACTACGTACTGTGAGAATGTAGACATAGAACGGTCGATGGTAGTCAACACAGGCTCGTTGAACTCACTGTTTGCGTGACAGGGCAGCATGTTGGCAATTGTGCCAAATACGGCGCATTGCATGTACGCCATGACATTGTCAGACATCAGATATGTGCAGATCTTCAGGGCTTTGTCATCCGTCTTTCCTCCCATCATTCTCAGACCACAGTCCTTAACCATCATCATCCTGTCACCCATCTGGGGAGCAACGAACCACAGTTTTTTACTGTCACGCTCCACGATCTTGCATCCCTGCACACGTTGCAGTACACTGTGTTCTGTCCAGCTAAGATTCGTGTCCATCATTCCGACGGACACATCAGATCCTGTGTTGTCCAGTTCGTACCCCGTGAAGAGTCTGTAGTAGTTCAGCCTCGCCTCAGGCTCCTGACACGCTGTTGCGCACTCACCTTTTCTATTTTTCTTACCCCCTTGCTGATAGTAGGGAATGAACATGGGCTTCAGCAGAGTTGCTGCGCACAAGGGGTCGCAGAAGTTGGCCTCCAGGAAGATGGCGGACGCAACGGCCATAATGACAGCAAGGTTTTTCTCCTCCATGCAGCTGCTCACAATTATGGCCATCAGCTGGATCAGATAGAGAAATAACATGTGTTGTGGCTCCTCTCCATGTTCGTGTATTATCTCATTATCACGAAGTTCGTCCACTTGGAAAAGTCCCAGTAGCCTGCGCAGTAAAGACACAAGCTCACGTTTGTCTTTGTGATTGACAAAGACGCTCGGGTAGTCACCGTCGCCAGCTTCTTTTTTTTCTTTTCCTCCTCCTTCTTCTTCTTCTTCTTCTTCTTCTTCTTCTTCTTCTTCTTTCTTTCCCTTGGAGGTTACATCACAGCTCAAGACTCCTTGTAAGGCCTCGCCAGTCAGTGTGGTCTTGTACAGTGACAGGACCGTCTCTCGAGTGAATAAGTTGCACAGTCCCAGAAATAGCGTCCGTTCAAAGTCTCTGTTGATCCTGGGCACGTTTTGTAAAGACGAAAAGTGACCCAGGTGTTCAGCGTGCACTTTTAAGACCTCGTCAGGGAAGAGTTCCGGACAATAGAGATGCAACACCACGGGGGACTTGAGAAGCACCGGCGCGAATGGGTTGACGGGGCAGGGGTAGATGACACCGGAATCGTGTGGTCCCGTGGCTATGCAAAATCCATCCTGTTGCAGGCTTACCTCGAGTGTCTTAACACAGTTTGCCATTCTAAACAGAGAGCTAAAGGGTCCGCGCCCCAATTGCAGACGAAAATCGTCAAGATGTTGACGTCTAAGACAAAGGTTTCAGACTGCGACGAGGTTTACAAATTCTGCTTGTTGCAGCTGTGGGACGAACTTTCCTTGGCCTTGTGTGTCGATGAAGAATCACAAGAATCACAGTGCAGTGTAGCGCTTCTACCAGACAAGGCTGACTTGGCTCGGGTGAAGGAGAACAAAGTTCTAATCAGACTGGCTCTCCTAGCTGATTTTTATAGGTACCAAAAGGATGTTCTGGCTTTGAACAAGGAGGAGTCTACGCAGAAGTTGTGTGCAATCAGATCAGAGGCGATCAGATTCCTTACAAATGTCCAGATCCTAGACCTAGACCTACAACAACCGACCGCAACCTGCGCATCCGACCAGATCAGGGTCACTCCTAAATCACCACAGTCAAATCAAACAAGCCCTCGTCAGCCGTCCGACCAAGGATCAAGGGACAAGATATCAGGGTACACAACAACAACAACAACAAACAACGGTGGCATAGTTCGGCGTTCCAAGAAGAAACGTTACTTGCAGCCAGCCAGAAATGTTAGACATTGGAAAGATTCCATAAGGTGGTCAAAATTCAGTTTTTCAGCCAGGAGGAAATCGTACTATTCGAAGCTCATAACAGCCTTCCATGTGGTGAAAGCCATCGGGCACCCTATGCTCACACTCAATTCTGAATGGGGCCTGAGTTGTTACTACAAGCTAGCCGTTGCGTACACCACTGATCAGCCGCTGGAGATGGCCGCAGCATGCCTACCCGAACTGCGCCAAGCTGTTGACATTATCCACAGTGAGCATTTTCAGAAGCTGACTGAACTGAAGCCCGAGTGTCAGATGCTGCTATACGCAGTGCTCAACTGTCACATCAACTGGGTAGACCACAACCACAAGCAGATACTGCTGATACCCGGACAGCCCAGCAACCAACCTCCTCGTGAGGAGGGAGACCTGAGGTGCTCGAGATGTCTAAAGAATCAGACGTTTCACTCGTCCGAAGTGAAAGGCAACCCGAGAAACATCGATGTGGAGTTTGACTTTGAACAGATGAGATTTGGATCTTCCTGCTGCGCCGCGCCCATGATAAACGTGCCGTTGAGCACCACGACCGTCAACACCTGCACATTTACCGAAATGAAACAGATGTACACCTCTTGCAAGACATGCAAGCAGCCTATATTTTCTGAAGTACTAGTGGATGTGGAAACGCTTTACTCACGCTGTGTAATGTGCACATCCAAAGGTCTGTGATTATTTATTTTTTTTGTTACACACATTACAATAATCTCGATGTCGAGACACGAGGACAATGTCTGAAACAACTTCAGGCTTCGCAAGCCACGCCACGGACGTGGCTCTGTTTAGAGGCGTCCACATTATACCCTTTGCCAGGTTGAAAGATATCATCTGCAAATACTATGGAGCTAAAGTACTGAACACCGAGTTGCAGAGAGTTCAAGGTACTCGAAACTTGTCCAGCTGCAACCTCTACCTGTATGTAAACATCACAAACAGGATGGGTAGAAAAAAAGAGGCTATTGATGAAATTATGAGTGTGTACAGAGATATCGCCGCAGAATCTACTGACAACGACGACTCCACGTCGGCCTCACAAACGCAACCTGTTGTAGAACCAGTGGACCCCCTCCGCCACATTGAGGATGCTACAGTCGAGCCTCTGGATGAGAGTGTCACGGACATTGACAAAGAGGACATGAATGCGTACTTGGAGGCTTCCAGGTGTACTACAACTCACAGCTGCTGTCTCGAGATTGGGGACATGTACGACAGCAGTGATTCTTCCAGTGGTTCTTCTGATGAAGAATGTGAATGTGATGAAGTGACTGATTTGTGCTTGGGCCACGACGAGTGCTCTGTTACACCAGTCCAAGGTGACCTGATACATAATGGTGTGTACCAGGGTGATATAATAGAAGACGAGACTGTTGTTGAGAAGTCTAAAGTCATTATCGATGACTAACGGTCATTTTTATTCCTTTGTACAGTACGCTCTGTTTTGTAGTTGTTTTTGGTGTTCATCTTTTTCTTCAACTTCTTCTTCTTTGTGTAACACTTGAAAATAAAACCTATTCAAACTCTAGTGTGTCTTCTTTGTGTCCCCACTTCCTTCCCAACCTCAACAAGGTTGCACACCCACCACGGCCAACCATGGCACCCTGTCAGAGAGGTGATTGGAGCTCTATGCGGCATATGACCGTACAATTTGAAGATGCTGATGCTATAAGTTATGTAGAATACACATGGGTACATATGGTTGATATAGAGAAACGGATACCAATGTCAGTAACCCTCACAGGACCCGGGCTTGATGGACTCTTTCGTATCCCTGTCGAGTCCTCACCCAGTATGTGTTCTATTGTTCTCCGAGCTGTTTACATGCACGGTGGAGACAGCTACGGTCTTGTCACAGCCAAACACTTTTCCAACACGTACACTGACACCAAGGGTCACAAGGTGAAAAGGATCAGTGTTCTAGCCAGACCCCCGTTGGCATGGGTGAAGATGAACGCACCCGATGTGACAGCGTACCAGATGTACCCTTTCACCGGTGACGCGTTTTGCGGACACCAACCCGAGCTGCTTGTGTCAAAGATATACGCTAGTGTGAACCGCTACGTTCTCACCTTTGTATCTTCGTACACCCCGGACTTTACAGAAAGAGACGGTCTAGCTGCAGACCTAGTAAGGGAGACACTGTCCATACTCGGTGCTCCGCTTGCATTCAAGGTCTTATATGAGCAGAGTAGATTGACCCTGGAGCGCTTACAATCCTGCAGCAGCGACACTATCTTCAGGACACCCGAGTCACAACACGCACGCTGGTGGGGAACTAGCATATTGTGGCATCTTGACTCTGAAGGTATTCTCTCGCGTACTGTTAGCCAGCAGACACAATGTCCGTCACCGAATTCAGCTAAATGGTTCAGTGTGAAGCTAATGTATATGGGTTTAGAGATGACCAGGTGCTCAGGTGAATCTTCTATTAAAGAGGTTGTACAGGCTCCGTACTGGGGAATCATTCTCACAGCCCTGTGTTGCGGGGCGCTCAGTCACTGGTCCGGCGCGCTAGAGAAGCTCTTGGCAGTGCTGAAGGTCGACGGTTGCCTACTTACAAGCGATCGAGACAAAGACGAGTTGTGTCAGCGCTGTGGATATGCTTATCGAGCATCGCCTGTTGTGTGTGAACCCGAGCCCAAGAGGGTTTCAGCTGTGCTGCAGATAGATAAGGTGCTCATGGGTGGTATCTGCACCACTCTATGCGCTACAGTCTCCCGACATATCAACAACGATGGATGGATCGCGGCAGGGTGCAACCAACAAAAGCCAGGAGCCGACGCGGACCGCTATTGCCTCAACCACCGTAGAGTCTACAGTGCAAGCTACGAAGAAGCGTGGGAAGTCGCGCATTGCAGCGGTGAAACATTGTGGAGGGGAGACTCGGACCAGGAAGGTGAAACCTCATTCTCGGTCATCTCTTATAAAGAGCAAGACAAAGAAGAAGAAGAAGAAGAAGCAAAGGCAAGAACAAACCAAATTGCCCAATGGTGGAAGCATGGATCCAAATGCTTCTGGGAGGACAAAGGTGAAAGGGCTGACAACCGACGGCTGCCAACAACGTCGCTCCTCTCAGTGTACAGACGGAATGAGAAACGAGAGGGTCGATCACGGCGTAAGCGAAGGTTCAGAAGGGGTGAAGCTGAAAGGGACCCTGATTCAGGCTGGTGGTCGTGGCAGAAAGACTGCAGACGACAAGAAAGAGAACAACGAGTATCTGCCACAGATAGCCACGCGTACAGACACAGATTCTGGGAGCTCTACCTGTCTGGGAGCTCACAACACAGCAGTCGTGGAGACGAAGTCAGCGTGTCGTCAACCTCCATTGGACACTGGAAACAATTTTCTTGTCACGTTCTTGGCCATCATATCAAAACTATTCCCTTTGGCCACCAAGGTGGAATCCTCACCATCTAGTACAGTACCTGAGCTCGACACTCTCCCCAGGGATAAGTCTAGCTCCCTGGATGAGAGTTTGGTAGTGATCAAGGCCCTAGAAGACAATTTTGGAGAGATGGCTAAGTGGTTTGAATCATTTGAGAACACGAAAGCTCGGAATGTCATAGGATTTGATCTGGCTATGGAATTGTGGGGATGTTATGATGTCATCATCCGTAGATTGGGGAATGACCTGCGATGTACATTTGGGGAGTGTAGTTTTATACAAAGTGCACAAGATGTAAAACACGCGGAGCACGTACTGAAGTATGTTGACAGTATCCTAATGAGAGACCATGAAGTGAAACGTGCCCTGAAAGATCTTCTTGTGCACATGAAGAATGTCTCAAAAGGTGGTGATGGTGATGGTGATAGCGATGATGATGTTGTTGAGCTGGACGATGAGCACAACTCCGAGCTCAGTGCTTTACAGAAGGATATCGATGAATTGACATCACACACGGTCAACACGTCCATGCTCAACATCCAACAGCGTCTAGAGACACAAGTGAACCTGTTAATCAGGATCGTACGTGTTACGAGTGGTAGGCTCTGTACATACCGTAAGCAGCTTCGCCTTGCAAAACGCAAGTGTGTTCAAAAGGAGAAACAGGAGGTTGAAATGGATAGAAATATGCTCACGTTGCACATGTTGAATGATGAACACTGTAAGGAACAAGAGAAGAAGACCAAACGTATCGAGGAATTGACAGAACTGTGCGCGAAACTTGACATCGCACATGACAACCTTATGGAGACAACCGAGAAATGTAAAGTGGCACACGAAGATGAGATGTCTACCTTGAGTGAAAAACTTGACCGTTCACAGCGCACGCTGGGTGTAAAGGAAGACACCATTGCGAGAATGTGTAATAAAAAGAGGTCGACAGATAAGGCGCTTGTTGGTATACAAAACAGTGTAGCAGGTGTTAAGGATGACATTAAAGAGGTTAAGACTCAGCTAACTAGTGACGTGACAGATATGAAATCCAGGTTCTGTGAAATCCGCACCATTGTACAGGCACTGGTAAAGATAATACACGACCAAAACATTCCTAACGCACAACTTGAGTGTGTAATCACCGAACTTAAGGGGGTAATACAACAGCTCCGTGAGCACATTGACCAGCAAGAGTCTGACATATCATGGTATGCTAAAAGCAACAGGGAGTTGACTGAGTCAAAGACACTCTCAGAGAATATATTGCGCTCACTAAAGCAGGAGTTAGGTGTTGATTTGAACAACGTTAGACTTTGCGGTTTAAGGGACCGTAAACAATTATTGTTGAAAAGGATAGAGACTATGTTTAAACCGTACAGTCACCTGGTCAAATATGGTGATGGTGAAGAGGAGGACGATGAGGAGAAACCGATGGAAACATCAGAGGCGAATCTGTTCAAAGACTTTGAGAATGAAATACAATGTCTCATAGAAAGACTGCGCAAACCAACATACATGGACGTGACTACCACTACCCCCCAAAACCGTAAACGATGCCGCAGTGTCAAACGGGCATTTCGAAAAAACCGAAAGGTTGAGCAGAGTACTACTCTAGGAGTCGACAATGTCGCACATGTGAAATCCGATGACTCTTTTGCGGAGAACACCAAATACCCTACTATAGTGAAAAATGAGACTTTGACTTCTTTGACATCACTGGATGTCAACAGTCACTACAATCAGGTTGCTGAGTTTAACATCGAGACGGGTAAAAGTAAGCCAGTACAGATTGCGTCCTACATAACACAAGGCCTGGATGTGCGCGATGTCATGATTGTCAAATTAGGACATGAAAAACCAATCTCTATTTTATTGCAGGTATTATCTGTCACAGAGGAAGTCAACAAGAGCACCGTTGATATAATTCAAGCTAAATGTCATTGCAAAGTGATGGAAAGTATCTCCAATGTACTCAAATGTGACCTTCGTATATGTTGGACGCCGGACATGGGACAAGAGTTCTACGAGAATGGATATGATAGCCGTCGGTATACTATCATAGTAGTAGCTGTTGATGGAACGCCGACATGTTATTACCTGCTAGCTGTTAAATCAAACACTTCCTACACCTGCAACCTTGCAGGTGTACAGAATACCAATAATGGCAATAATAGTGAGACCAAACCACTGATGCAGTTTGTGCATACCACTGATGACACTTGCAAAGGTCCTGTTGTTGTTGCACAACACCGTGGTGAACTTATAGAGGTGCAGAGTATTGACACTGGTGATATTGTGTTACGTCCTAAGGATGAAAATGAATGAATGTAACATGTGTACGGAAGGTTGGTGTCAACACTTTAATAAACAATGATAATGACAATAACAGCTCTTCTTTGATTTGTTTTTATTTCCAGCACATCTCGTAATCTTGCAAAACATCTACAGGGTGATACAAAGTTGAGTTTCAATGACATACAATGATTCCAATCCTACAACATGAAAATGTATGGCTTATCATCACTATCACACCCCTCCTAACTACGAGGTTAGCAATTCTCCGCACCATTGAATCCGCGATTGGGATGCTCATTTAAGTCTGGACTGTAACCCTTTTCCGAACTGTTCGTTGAGATTCTTCAATTTATGAAGCTTGCTTCACCTGCGAGGCTTCTTCAGCCTCAGAGTTTTCTGTGACCTGCGAGGCTTCTTCAGCCTCAGAGTTTTCTGTGACCTGCGAGGCTTCCGCTACCTGCAATGGTTCTTCCTCCAGCGAGGCTTCTTCAGCCTCAGAGTTTTCTGTGACCTGCGAGGCTTCTTCCACCTGCGAGGCTTCCGCTACCTGCGATGCTTCTTCCACCTGCAAGGCTTCTACGATCTTAGTGGCTCCTGCGAGTGCCTCTAGGACCTGCGGGGTGTCTGACAGCTGCGATGTGCTCACGACCTTGGTGATTTCTGCGAGTGCCTCTAGGATCTGCGGGTAGGCTGCTGTTTCTATTAACTTGAAGGCTTCTTTGGTTGCCTCTAGGGAGGTGTCTACGCCATTGGCGGCTTCAGCCAGAAACTCCTGGAGATCAGCCTTTTCTGGGACCTGTGGGGCTTGTGCGAGTGTCTCTAGGAGCGTGCCGATCTCTACGACCTCGGCGGCTTCAGCCAGTACCTCTAGGCGCTTGGAGGATTCTGGGACCCGCGGGGCTTCTGTGGTGGACTCTAAGTCTTCTTCGGCTTCAGAGTCTTCCTCAGCCTCAGAGTCTTCTTCGGCTTCAGAGTCTTCTTCAGCCTCAGAGTCTTCTTCCACCTGAGTGCTGTACAATGGGAATGACATGTGTTTCAATCAAGGTCAAGGGTAACCATTACACATCACAAACACATACTGTGACTTCGAGTCTTACCCGTCTTTTGTCTTCACGTCATCTTTGAATCTTTGGATACATCCTAGAAGCGCGGCCATGTGTCCACTATCGTTTAGACAAAGCTGGCATGCCAACCGTCTATTGCTAGCCTTTGTGAGACCCAGGAACGTCTCAGTGTCAATGTTTTTAGCTGTAAAGTTTTGGATCAAGAAACCATAACCCCACTCTGTCAACTTAGTCTTGACAAATGTGTCCATTATGACAACCAACAAACCCAAGAGTATAATTTAGCTCTCTGAATGAACGTAGTACATCAGTCCACATTTATATGCTATGTTACCACATCCTGGTCGGATACGTGATTTTGGTCTGGATGAGTTGGGGCACTTTGCAACACAGAAACGTTCCAGATGGCTGGAATGTTCACTCTCCTCTTTCCACAAGCGAGATGTCATCTTAGCTAAATGCTGTCACGATAGATTGATGACACAAAGGTTCTCACAATACATTATGGGGATAGAACAGTGTGTACACAAGCACGTGTAAAGTATTAATGACAGTAGCAGAGGTACATTGCCTGAGATGTGACAATGGCACGCGTTCTATGTTATGATGCGCTCGGGCTTTCGCATGATCCGAGAAAGGAGAATGTTGATAGTGATGATTCAGATGTCATGTTTGTTGGTGCCAGTAAAGTAAGGCAACTGCAGTTCAACCCTATTACAGCCGCTACTGCACAAGTACTGTGCAACCTGCTGAAACTGAAGTGTGAAGAACAGTCTATACCTTCAGCAAACATCGGCGACTTGGGGATTCCTTGTAAGAATGTCAACATAAGGGCTGACGGGAATTGCTTCTTCAGAGCAATCAGCAAAGCCGTATGTGGTACAGAAGAGCATCATGCCACGATTAGGCACGCTACGGTGAGGCATCTGGAAAACAACGATGCTACGTATGAGACTTTTTTGAGATGCGGGAATCTGTCAGTCCTGGAATACGTGATCCAGTCCCGAATGTGCTGTCTAGGCACTTGGGCAACAGAGGTGGAAATTCAAGCAGCTGCAGATTTGCTAGGTTTAAGCATATACACATACATCGGCCATTGGATTGAATACAGGTGTAAGGGTGTGCAGGTGTCTAACCAAGGGATATATTTGGAACACTCTGCGAACCATTATGAGACAGTTGTGTGTGTCAAGAAACCTAACACGCAGTGTTGTTACGGCTACTGCAAGCTATACGACAGTGGGAACAGTTGTACAGCACAAACACCCTCTACGGCACCTGATCTCAACAGCAGTTTGCCAAACATGACTGACTGCAATGATTGCGAGAACGCACGACAAGACGATCGCTTCGGTCACTATTCCGGTTCGTCCGACATCGCCGATTGGCGAAGAACCACTGAATGCGATGACTCTGATGACGCACGGCAAGACGATCGCTTCAGTCACTATTCAAATTCGTCCGACATCGCCGATTGGCAAAGAACCACTGAATGCGATGACTCTGATGACGCACGGCAAGACGATCGCTTCGGTCACTATTCAAATTCATCTGACATCGCCGATTGGCAAAGAACCACTGAATGCGATGACTCTGATGACGCACGGCAAGACGATCGCTTGGGTCACTATTCACATTCGTCCGACATCGCCGATTGGCAAAGAACCACTGAATGCGATGACTCTGATGACGCACGGCAAGACGATCGCTGCAGTCACTATTCACATTCGTCCGACATCGCCGATTGGCAAAGAACCACTGAATGCGATGACTCTGATGACGCACGGCAAGACGATCGCTGCAGTCACTATTCAAATTCGTCCGACATCGCCGATTGGCGTAGAACCACTGACTCTGATAATTTAGACATGTCAAAAGACAGCCTTGCCTATGACAATAACACAATGATTGTCACTGACAATCACGGATGCTCACAACATGATGACGGTGGACACAACAAGGACCACCGAGGTGACTTGCAGGATACAATGGACCACGATCACCGATCAAACAACAGCCACATGCACGGCGATGACCAGATGATTGTCGCTGAGGAGGATGGTAACCCTGGGAATCCCAAGCTCGATTGGCTACCGTTGAGTGGATCATGGTTATCATTCTTACAATGGTTGGGTTCACGCTGGTGGGGCTCAGTCTCTGAAACCCAGATTGTGTCCCACATGCATAGACCTAGAGGTCGCACTGGAGACGTTATTGTTTCAGCACACTATGGTGACATCGTACATGGAGCGGTTTGTTCCATCACAGTCAAGACTGAGACTCAAGCTGTGGCGTTGTACGGTTGTCACAATGTCTATGTGCCACAGGTGGCGACATATCCTGTGGTGATCCGTGGAGGCTATTACGTATGTAGCGACTTGGTACAAGGTGACTTTCCTACTCCTATTGAAATGCTACAAAAGCTGGCTGGTGATTTGGACTACATACACGTGCTGCCTAGGCCGGCGAAGGTAGCTTGCACTCCTGAGACGCTTCCTGTGACTAATATCATGGACGAAATGTGTCACATGCTAAACGTACTCAAGGGTGCATGGTGGGGATCGATTGACGATCTGTCCGAAGGCTCATCACAGTACCACCTAGTGACACAAAGTCTAATGCCGATACAACACGGGAATAATGAGATTCCGGGTGCAGTCATACATAGTAGGACCGAGGACAGGGCAGGGTACCTGTTCGAGGTTATACTTTCCTCAGGAAAGCGATTTAAGGTAACATTTGACAGGCTCGGCTTTACACTTGGGACAAACACACGCCACTTTCCCGAGATTACAAGTCTCTTGAGTCACCTGAGCATGGACGAAAACGTTTCATATGTTCATAACAGACTCTCACTCCAGTGAGCCCTCTGTGCAGTGAGTGTTTGCCATCGCAGTCGAACCCAAACCTCGTAGCCCGCAAGATTCAACCACTACGGCTCACGATTTGGTCATACACGCTTATCACCCTCTCCCGCATAGTAATGTGTCATCCCTTCTACTCAACACCTCTGATGATCGGTCAATGCAGACCCTTTCACTGGACCCTTTCGTAGACTACAAGAGCTCTGAATGAGCAGCACGGTGGTGAAGGAGAGCGTGGAGACGGGAGGTTCATCACACAAGGATATGGAGGATATACAGCTCCTGTGATTATGTTATGAAATGTTATGTAATGTTATGTTATGTTACGTCAGCCCTGAATGTATACAGGATCCACTGTATGAGGGTTATTGTGGTTGTCAATGTCTTTGTTGTCTCGATGACTATGCAGATGTATGTTGTAAAATAAAATACAGTCAATGTACCATTAAGTTGTGACATCGTCTTTATTATCATTGTTATTCATACAACATGACACACATTCCCTCATCCCTCGTCGTTTACCCATAGTAAAAAGTACACCAGTCCTTTAGGCACATCGGTTTTCCCAATATAAAATCCAATCGGGTCCTCCTGATCAACACGTCGGTGCTCAACTGTGTGATGTTGGCAATACTGTTGATTTGCTCTTCTTCCTCCGCATACTGCATGCCATGGATGAGGTTACTGTAAATGGCCAGGAGACTCGAACCGTATATTAGGGTTAGGGATATACACCCGGTGATTTCGCTTATGTTTTCCAAGGGGCTCTCCACTACGACTTTGATGTGGTGCGTGTTGTCCTCCACGATTGCGAAGTTGTCGGCGTACTCGCTCATGGTCTGGTACAGGGATGTGACGTATCTCATCACTGCGTACGGTATTACAACATTGCCCCTGTGCGTAGGAGGGAAAGATGAACGGTCGACGTCTTGAAATGTTCGGCTGTTTGTCATCTCCAGGGTGACTCGTTGTAAGATGCTAAGATGGTCGAGAGAAGCTGATCGCAAGAGAGCTAGGAGGTTTCTGAGGGCCTCGTAATCCTTGTCAGTAGCACAGGGTTGTTGGGAAGGTATGCACACATAGCCGTCTTCTGCACACTGCGGGAAAGAGAACAATGACGGGCGACCGCCGGGTCCTTTTGTAACGCAAGCAATGCCAATCTCCGAACACAGCTCACATGTGAATTCAAACTCCCCTCGGGTAGATCCAAGTAGAACATGGAAAGCCCCTCTTGCTCTGTCTGAGGTCCAGAGGCTGTTTGACATCATGAAAGCCAGGACGTTGACGAGACCCTGCTTGTTCTCTTCATCGTACACAGACAGGGTGCGACTGAAAGGCAGGGTGTCGGTGCCCGCTATCTTCACGCAGGATCCGCTGTTGATGTCAATCTGCCACTTGGAAGAAAGTTTACACGGATCGTTCGTCAAGACTCTTTTCTTGTTGTCGTTGAGTACAGCGAACCTGACCGGTACCTTCTCAGTGGTACCCTGCTTGTACGCGGTAATGCACATGTTGTCAATGACGAACAGAGGGCTACAGTCACCCATGGGTATGAGACTACTCAAGTCTATTTTGAACATCGCAGGCTGATGAGCCTGAATGACCTTGGTCATGGTGTGGGAGAACACGTACTCCTTCTGACTGAAAGCCATCGTCACTTTGCTCTACTGGATGTGTATCTACGGAATCGTATATACACTGACATTTCCTGTCAATCCCAAGTTGCCAATGGTATCGGGTCGTACGGTGCAAGGACGACGACGTCTGGGCAAATATCAAGATAACAAGCGTCTTTCGTTGACACACTGTCCTATCTTTCTTTTCATGTCTTGACCGTAGACGTACTGAATAAGCCTGTGACCCGGGACGTTGTTGGCGAACAGGTCCCTGTAAAAGTTTTTACAGCCTGTACAATGATACGTAACTTCCCTGCATTCAGCAAGAGAGCGTGTCCTCTTCCCGAGCTTGACTCGGTTGGGTTTGAGCCACTTCTTCTGTCCGAAGACTTCGATCCAGGCCCGCATGAGGTTCGTGTCGGCGCAAGAGTAGGGCATGATGCAAAGAATGGACTCAGGGTACATTGTGTTCGATGACGGGAACGCGTCCGGAGTGTTTAGCTGCAACACGAGTAAGGTCTGGTACAGAAGACCCGCCAGGTCAACTTGGGTCCTTTCACACAGCTCGCTTCTCGATATGGACAGCGTACCGCTAGAGGAAGCGATCCCCGCGTCTGCCAACATGACAGTCGGCACCGTGAGCGAGATGGAGGCGTGTGAGCGGGGGAGAACGGAAGGGTTGTGGTTGTCGTCTATAAGGGACACTATGCCCTCAGACATGGCTTCGGTGAGTCGTTTTCCAAGTGATTCACTCAGGTTCCTGTAGACATCGTGGGGCCGTAGAGACATGTCGCCGGTGATCACCCTCTGACACACATCAAGTTTCTCTCTCGGTAGACGAGTTACAGTCTCCCTGATCGTTCGCAGGTGCTCCAATTCACGAGTCCCACAAGCAGGTATCATGTGTTCAGGGCAGTTGTTCATTACCGCGTTGAAAGCCGTGGTTGCCCTCTTCAATCTCTCTCTGACAGAGGCGATGGAGGTGAGCAGGTGCTCTTTGCAATCATCTAGGCAGTGGGTGCCTAGAGCTGAGCTGTACATGAAGCGGGGTAAGCAGTAGTCTATGACACAGTGAGCCACAAGCTTCCCCGAGCGGTTGACCAAAGTGTAGTCTGCGCGGTGAGCTAGCAACACCCTGGAGTTGGCAAAACATTTGTTGAAAGGCTGGTATGGATGAGAGATAAGCTCTGTGTGATACAATGGATGAGTCTGGGTTTCCCTGTGCTGTTTGCGCTGCTCATCATCATCATCATCATCATCATCATCATCATCATCATGTTCCTTGTCAGAAAAGACTTTGCCGCTGGATCTGTATTGCTTGGCCTCGCATATGAGTGAGCCTCCAAACATGACCGTGATACACCCTGTGTTAGCCTGTAGGTTCAACGGGTATCGACAGAAAGTGGCTTCACAAGGATTACACTTGTGATACTCGTTACACTCGACAGGCTTGACAGAGAGTCCTGTGATCTGCTGTAGCCATGTCTTTACAATCTCTACATAAGTCGTTTTGACGCTGGAGTTGGCAACCTTCAAGCGATTCAATGTTTGTTGACTAAAGTGCTTGTTCTTTGAGGATTTTATGAGACTACTCCAAGGAAAGAACCCTACTCCCATCTTGGACGCAATGAGTTCGGACGCTTTGCACGTGAGCAAGTCTCTGAGAATAGCTTGCCCGTGTGAGAACATGTGGTTCATGCAATATTTCCAGTCCTTGTATAGTGTCCTCACTACAACTGAGTCGGGTCCGTGTCCCAGCACAGGGATGAGTTTCGTAGAGACCGCAGAGAAGCCAGAATCTAGCTGCAATGCTACAACGTCTTCTACTCTGTATGCGGTGAGAAAAGCGCTACCTCGAGCTACCTCAAGCCACCTCCCTAGATCGTCTACATGCGGTTGCTGTTCCAGGTATAAGATTACATCTCCGCACTGGAGCTGGTGCCAGGGCGATGTGGAGAAACAGGAGACATTGCCGGTGTCTAGCTTGATACAGTCTCCCCTCATTACGCACGCTATGAAGGTTTCTGTGACGGCGGAATCGCATGGCGATCGCATACTTTTGAAAGCCGACAAGCCCCTCACCTTTACAGAGACTGACGAGAGATCGCCCTTTGCGTTCAGGTTGTGAGTGAGTGCTACGTAGGTCTTCTTAGCTACGTGACAGTATATGGAGCAACTGTTTTCGTATTCCAGCTTGACTCTCCTATCTTTGACGAAGGGCCCGGTTACGTCGTTCAAATCTTCAGATCCAGGGACTCTGGCCACGTACACAGGGTACCCTTCCTCGGTGAATGTTCCCTTTGGATCTCTGACTATTTTTTGGTGCGTATTACCTCTGCCTATCACGTACATCCTCTCGAGAGTGTCCTCCACTAAGGCCGTGTGCACATAGTCCAGAAAGGCAGGCACCTGCGCGCCAGCCCGCTTAAACTTGTCACACAAAGCTGTCCGGGCGTTACAGGCAAAACGCTCCAGTTGATCGGTGGTAGCCTCTCGACTGGAGGATGCGGTGTCTGTCTCTCTGCAATCAACTACATCGGACACTTCGCTCTCAGGAAGGTCCCCGGGTCCGTATCCAAATGAGACGAAGACACTGTCAGTGTCTCCGTAGACGACAGGGCAGCGGTGCTGGTAGAAGGAAGACACGCACTTGTTTACCACGGAAATCTGTCGCCTTCCATGAGCAGATATGAGAGGCCCGCAGGGCTGAGGAGCTGTTCCGTAGAAAGAGTTGGCCAGAACTTTACACTCTCCTTCCTGCATCTTGCAGTACACCCGATCGACCTCGCCGATGTCAGGGTTGTTGAGTTCCCTCCTCACCTCGGCTCGCTGGTTGAGAAAGTACTCGGCCGAGGACGATAATACGGCCGGCGCGCGGACAAAGCCGCGTTGCTCCTGGTCGTACTTGAGAATGAGCGATGCGTATTCAAACCCCTCAGCTTCCCAGTGGTAACACACCCAGCCCGATAGATCATGGGGGAATGTCGCAGGAGGCCACGGGATGGTAGTCTCGGGCGAGATGTTGAGAGCGCACATGATGGACGGGTACATACTTGCAAAGTCAAACGAAAGCTCCAAGCCCATGCCGGGTCCGGAGTAGTGTAGACCCGTGAGAGGGTCGCAGACTGACCCCCCCTTCCACTGATCACCACTGTCTCCATAGTCAAGGTCGAGTGCATGATTCCATCGCATGCGACCGTTGAGTGTCATACCCACGGGTCCTGCTTTGACTCTGAGAGTATCGAGTGTGAACTTTAGCTGAGGGATCTGAACCGAGTGAATACTCTGCACAAAGCCTCCAAAGTTATCCCCTCTTCCGTGTACCACAACGTCTATGTTGAGAGTAGTCCTACACCGATGAAACAGAGCTGAGACGGGGTTGAGGACTTTAGCCAGCCTTGCGCACAGCTGAGAGTCGACCAAGTTGTAGACAAGCACTGCAAAGAGACTCTTCCCCCCTGTGCTGATCATCTCATCCATCTTAGCGTAACTGACGTCGGCCAACTTACAAAGCTTTCTGGTGTCCTTTGGGGGCTTTCTGTGTAGCTTCCTGACTTTAGCAATGACAAAGGGGGCGACGTCGTTCAACTTCATGCTGGTGCAGGCAAACTTGATCTCTCTAGTCCCCGCCATCCTGTACAAATCTATGATGTTCATGCCGCAGCTGTTCATCTTGAAGTGGCCCAGCTTAGCCTTCTCTTTGTTGAACCTGCCGATGTGCGTAGATATCAGTTGAAGTTTGCACTCGGTCAGTGTTCCCTTCAGCAACACCGAGCCTAGGCTCTTGAGCATCTCCTTGTACATATTCAGGTAGCGTACGTTTTCAAACTGGAAGAAGGGCACCATGTCCTTGGACAAGGCCCTGGTTATGAAGAGCCCGTTCCAGGCTTGCAATAACGAGACACATCGTTTTCGGGCAGCACAATCGAGGCCTTTGGCGTAGTTGGATTCAGCGTAGAAATGCACACGCTGCTGGATTACCCTTACGTCAAACTCTGCATTGTACACGTACAGGAGCTCTATACCGTATTCGTACAACAACGCGATCATTCTCTCCACGAGTGTGAATTCACTGGAGCACGGGTAGAATAGAATCCTCGAGGCATCGTCTACACCAACGCTCCTGACCAGTTCGTGGTCGACCTCTGGGTGATGGCCGCGTGTACTGTTATAGAGAACGATCAGCTTTTTCCTGTGGTGGTCGGCCGAGGTTTTGGGTATGTGGGAGTTGAGGATCACGAGAGATACGCAAGTTATCTCGTGCTGCTGACCTGGCATGTCAGGTGCCAGAGCAGGGATGGAGACGTGCTTACTGTGTTTGGGCAGTTGTTTTTTGCCAGCAGTCAGTGCGTGAACCAGCTTATTCCTATACGCGGTCATGTCCGCGACCATGCCCTCGGTGCAGTAGGGGAACTTGTAGGCAAAAGACTTGCATTGTAGAGACGTATCCCGGTACGACTGGTCAAACACAGTCTCGATGTCAAGACATGCTGCCTTGTAGAAATGTGGCATGTGTCTCATGTCAAAGAGCTTAGCCTCAACCTCTGACTTGTCATGATCATATATGAGTTGGGAGACTGAGATGACCTGGTTCAGTTTGTTTGCGGGCATGAAGTACACTCTACCAAACATTACATCTGAGCACAGAGCAGGTGTGTTCCCATCTCGAGAAATGTAATAGCCCCTGTCCGGGCAAAAATCTCCAAAGGTCAGTGCACCCCGTACGGTTTCTATGTACTTTGTGGCCAACGATATGGATTTCAGCGGGAACACCTGAGCGTTTACCTTTCGCTTAATGTCGTCGTGTAGTACGTGACTGTACACTGGCTCGGCAACAAAATGTCTAGACCAAGTTTCCCGTACCTGCTCCCAGGTTTCTTCTTCACCATCCTGATCGCGAATCAGGTCTAGATCATACCCCACAACCGGAGCTATATCGGTAACTTTGAAGTGTACCGAAGTGTAAATGTTGATATCTCGAGCCTGTACCACCAACCCTCTGCACAAGAGGGCCTCTTCCTGCCTATGAAAGATGATAGATTTAATCATCACCCCGACTAGTTGGGGTTCAAGCTCAGGGTTGACAGCTCTGCGCTCGGGGTAGATGTTAGGGAAAAAGTCCACAAAAGGCACTGCTTTGTTCATGATTAAGTCTAAACATCTGAGGTTTGTAGCGTACTTTTATTAAAAAAAAAAAATGTCTCCCTCTCCCGCCCCCTCCTCCTCCTCCTTTTTTTGTGGGTCATACAAATACTGATGCGTACTGATGTGTGCATACATACAATCAGGGTAACGTATCACAACCAAACAACCAAGGAGTGAGATTCCAACCAAGCTTGCAAGGGACACACCCAGAAGAGCTCAACTAACTGTTAAACTGAAACTTACGTAGAGTTGAATGTTTCAAGAGCGGACATGGCTGACTTGAACCATGGATAACAACCAAGGCTGTGTGAACAAGTGTGTGAAGCGGTTGTGGTGTCGGTGGTGAAATATCAAACCCTACCACACTCTGCCAATGAAATCGTGATTTAATGTACAATGTCTGAGGGTTAGGAATATGAATCACACAGTGTTCAATTTGTGTTTGTGAGACCAGACGTACACAAGCAGATATAGACATGGCAGCTAGGAAGACTGTTGCTGTGTCCACGGCGTGTGTGTTGCCTCACAGAGAGGCAAATACAGCTGTGGTTACGAGGGTCAAGGTGCCTTCCAACAGGAGAGCATTGTTCTTTGCTGTTCAAACTGACATATTGCACGATAAGGCATGTGATGAGCTATCATTCGGCGCGCTGTCAATAAATGACAGAGCAACCTTTCAATTGCTCCTTTACCTGACTTACTGCTGTAAAGGGGAGCTTCTTCAAGTGACTCTGGAAAACCCAGACTTTTGCAGCATGTCACCTCCTATCAGAGAGGATTTCGCTCACGGGCGCTTGTTTTGTTTCGTCCTAGACATGAACAATGAGGACTCGTGTGAAACAAATACTCAATCGCAATCTACAGCGGGTACAGCATCTGACGACACTGACGAACTGTCCGGTACCCAATTGCTCAGTCTCATGAACATAAGTGTCAACATGGACGTGTTCAGAGGAGATGAAGCTGATGATGACCAGGATGAGGACGACAACGACGACGCCTCGTGTCGAAAGTATTCTGCGGACAGAAACGAAACTCTGGAAGAGGCGTTCAATGCGTTCATGCGACTACAATTGGTAAGGAAAAAGGCATCTTCTCTCAACAACGCTATGATCGCCATGAGAGACAGCAAGGGGGAGCTGAGCTCAATGTTCAACTGGGTCGACATCCGCAGCGATACGCTTAATTCTGACAAGGTGGATCGGAAGAAGGTCAAGGAACTACAGGGCTCCATGTACACACCAGCTTGTCAAACGGGTAGACAGATGGTAATCGTCCCCCCCTCGATAATGAACCTAAACGTCAAGGTTCTGGATGACTCTATAGGAAGGATTACGGACAGTGCAAGTAAAGGAGAGGGCAAAGCGTTGTTCCTCTCGCTCCTCTCTAAACTCACAGGCACACAATGGCTAAAGCACACGGTCGTGCAAACTGCATATGATGCGAACGTGCAAGAGGATGTAAGATTCATAGAGAGAGTGAAAGCTTTCACACGTAACCTCAGCTGTTCGCTGGAAAGCTGCCAGGTGAAGACGAGAGGACTGTTGGTGTTCAGATACTCTCTGGAGAAACTCATTGAGAGGGAGACTCCCGATCTGTTTGTCAGCTCGCTGATACACAGGCACATGCCTATCGCAAAACCACGCATCGACAAGGTCTTGCGTGACATAAGGAGCAAACGCAGAACACAAGCACTGGCGTCTCTGCTGAATAATGGACATTGTTATTGCAAGCGAGTGCGCAACGGTGACACCCGCGGAGCGTGCAACGGCGAGTGTCAGACTGCCTACGCTTGTTTTTACAACACATCCGAGCATCACCCTTTCACCGTGAGCAAAGATGACCACAGTTACTACTTTGCGAATCTGTACCCTCATCTGGGTAAACTGGAACGCTTGAGTGCAGAAATGAAAGTCAAGTACAGAGGACGCAGGCAGTTTGAGAGCATAGCAGATATGGTCTTCAACATCCTGGTCAGACACAGGTTCAGCGAGACCGATTCGTTATATGAAGGTTTGAGTGACTTGATAGACAACGACATGAGCAACTCGAGCTTATCTCTCGGCGAGAGCCTTGCCGAGATCCACGAG
Organism: Pagrus pagrus; assembly: GCF_965226575.1. Lineage (NCBI taxonomy): Eukaryota > Metazoa > Chordata > Actinopteri > Spariformes > Sparidae > Pagrus > Pagrus pagrus. The sequence continues at coordinate 6,621,355 of NC_140201.1, read as the reverse complement.
TTGTTGTACCTGGCGCCGTGTAGTCACGAAGACCACTCGGAAGAGCCCAGCGCTCTGGATCCGGTGAAAGTGTACGACCACGCATTGGTGCGCTACTTGTTCTGCGACAGCTTGCAAGTGGGCAGGCTGTTTCAGGCGTCGACGACGTTCAATTACATTATCGCCAACACCGCACCGAGGTACACGATCGAACGGATCATGCTTTTCAACATTACTGGTCCCGGGGAAGGTAAGACCTACGCAAACAATGTGCTGAACTATCAGTTCAGGAGGATAAGAGGTTGCATAGAGACACTGACATCTTTCACCCCGCAAGCTTTCAAGTACAAACAGAAGAGGAACGCCTGTGTGGTCATGATAGACGATGCGCACATAACCCACGAGAAGAACATAAAAGCTGTAGACAGAGAGTCCAATGTGATCCCCAACACGTTCAAGAACCTCCTGGATACAAGCGTACTGGAGAGCGACGTGGTGACCAGAGACGCGAGCAGCGGCAAGGTCGACACCGTCAAGTATCAGGCCGTGCACAACTGCGGCTTCGTATGGAACACCAACACAATGGGGTTCGTGAGCAACGCCTGGGCCGATCGTTGTCTGATCATGGAGTCTGAGTTCCCCAAGTGCATGACACGCACGCGTAGCACTAAGCAGATACAAGACACGGTGGAGAAACGCAAGATGGAGCGCATAGCTGCAGTGTGCCTTTACAGACAGAACCTAATCCAGTCAGCTACAATGATCGGCGAGTCTGAGATCATGCAGTTCAGCTCGAGGTTCGACGTCGCGAGAGATGCCTGCGTGGCCGCCCTATACGCAAGTCACATCGTGTGTACCGGAGTAATCAGTCGTAGGGTTTCATTCTGCATCAACCAGCTCGTCTTTGCCGAGGCCATGAAACTAGCGTGTCACTTTGTGTTTGACATATGGATCCCTCCGTGGACCGAAATTCCAGACGAGAAGGATTACCCCGAGTTGAGGGCTTACATGAAACGACTGAACGAGTGCAGACTCGAAGCTTTAAACGAGCTGTCCTTCGGACAGGTCTGCCTGGAGACCAACTCTGTCTACAAGCTGTGCGTCGCGGCCTGTCTACCGGACATATGTCCCCGTGCGGTGGATATACAGGGCAACTTCGCCTGCAAGGTACTAGGGTATATCTTAACCCAGATCCACGAGCAGCACCTGTCGACCAGCTTGAAAAATGAACACTTGTGCATCGCAGGTATAGATGACATGTTTTTCTCAGAGAAGGACATCGAGTGCGGCAGTGATGCGGCGCATGAAATGATCATGCTGTGCTCGACGTGCAAGGTGCCGGTTCGCGAGTGGAACCCTGCGGTAATGAAAAATTACAAGCTGTGCACGTACAGATATGCAACCAACAAAACCTCGCACACGAGGAAAGGACACTCTAATCCTCAAAAGAAAGTGGGCTCTATCACGGTCCCACTCGAAGCCGTGTACGATATGCTGGCCCTATACGCTCCGGGTTCTCACTCAGAGTTTTGGACTCAGTTGGGCGCGAAGATGGTCGACGCCTATGATAAAGGAGACTTAGATGGTGGCAATGCCTTTGGTCAGTGTTCGGGAATTGACGATGAGCCTCCTAGGCTGATGTTCACCTTGGACTTCAACAAGGACCCAGTGTGCTCTGTAATACTGGAAGCAACAGCTGCAATTGAGCCCCTGAACGAACTCACATTCACCAAGTGTGCGCTGGGAGGGGAGATCTTCCAGTGCTCTGCGCCTTTGTATTACGGGGGCGTTATCAGAAGGGCGATGCGTCAGAATGCTCCTAAGGGGGCTTGCAACAAAAGGCATTTGAGAGAGTCTAGACTGGGTCCAAGAGGTACCTTCCACGGGCCCAGACTGAGCGTGTACTCAGTCGAGTACTCTGGCGTACCCGTGAAAAATGTGAGCTCGTTTTGTACTACGCGCACTGTCTATCATCAGGACAAGATAGCCTTGAATGTCAACCGCGATAATCGGGGACACCTGGTCGAACTAGAGGAAGATTGGGAGTGGAAGGATGCAGTTGATGTGTTTGACAGCATTCACGGCACTGACGTGTTCTCAGTCGATATGTTGAAACGGGACTATGCTGCTACAATGGTGGTCGTAAAGGGAGAGGTCATGACAGCTAGGACTCGAAAGTCGTCGAAACTCAGTGTCATGCTGAAAGGTCTGAGTGAATCGAATGGACAAGCAGCACTAGCCATGCGAAAGGGTCTCACGCCTTGTGACACTCAAGATGCAACTCAAAGGCGACAACCTGCAAGAAAGTCACCCAGCCGGGCGCGTAAAAGGAGTGAAGCACAGCAATCCAGAGACTCCCTAGACGCACTGAGTGTGAAGAGGAGAAAATGCACCAACGAGGATGTAGAAAATTGACATGTGAACCACGTGACGTTTCATACATACATACATACATACATATACACACTCACAAAGAATACTCAAAGATGAAACACTATTATTGAAAGAATGACAACCTGTGTCGCCTTCTTCTGTCAAACACGACAATAAAAAAAACCTAAAACACCTAACACTGTGTCATTGACTTATTGGTTTCTGAATCCTATCTATGAAAAAGTGATATCTTCAGTCAGAACCTTGCTGACTCCACAGGAGCAAATGACGCTGTGCACCTGCATGTATGACAGTATTATCTGGATAATAAAAAACCCAAACGCCTTTGAACAACACTGAGTCATTAGGTACCCCATATCAATGCTGTTTTATTATGTTTTGTTCAGGTTTTTTTTTTTGTGTGTGCTTAGGATCCTCCGCCGATGATCAACATGTTCTTTGAAACCTGTATATATTTTGACAAAACCCTGAGGGTTTCAATCACTCGAACTATGTTTTATTGTAACAATAAACGTGATTCTGTACACCCTGGGAGTGTGTGATCTTGTGTGATATACAATGAAATATATATATATATATATATATATATATATATATATATATATAATGAAAACCAATGGACAATAGTGACAATAGCGATGGGTTTATTTCACAGTTAAAACAACACTTTGCTTAGCACGTTCTCCCTCAGTCAGGTCCGTTGCAGTGGTAGTCCTTGACAGTCCTCGTCACTCTTTGGTTATGTTGTGGATTGTTCACAGGTGGAACTGGTCCACTGTGACCCTGCGCGTTTACATTTCGGTGTATCAATCCTTTGGGAAACAGGTGTCAAAGTCTTGCGGAGCCTCATGACAATAAACAAAGTGGGACTAGTGATGCAGTACATGTTTCCTATGGCCGTGCAGACATTAAGCACCACGTATCTAATCTCCTCATATTCGACGTCCCTATATTTGACACGTTGTCGGTAATATATGGCACTTACGATCCAGGGTATCCAGCAGCATATGAACAACGTAACTGTGAGGAAGGGCAGCACTTGAGCTCTTCTCAGATTCGCACCAAAGGAATTGCGGTTTAAGTGCTTTCTCACAGTGTACACTATCATACCGTTGCAGTAAACGAGCACAAGTATGGGTATGAAGAAACACATGGTTGTCCTGGTCCAGAAGGTGGCAAGCTGGTAACGATGAGGCATATCATTGAAACACATCACGTTGTCCTTGGATACGGGACGAACGGTGTAATAGCATATGTCCACAAGAGCAGAGAGTGTCGGCACACAGGCGCACAGTCGACACACAAGCCTCCTCCTGTCAGAACTGTGTCTCTTCGGGACCAGGCCCTTGAGTGTTGACCTGTTGTTCACCACCTTCATGTATCTTTCGATGTTGATGTAGGCCATGAGAAATATGCCGTACTGGAAACTGAACTGTGGGGACACAAAAAAACAAAAACAAAACAAATCTCTTTAGATGAGCTGAAAGGCAGGCGTGTGTTTGAGTATGTGTTTACGGTATTTTAGAGTGGTAGTACTCACTGTCATCACTCCTGTCATCAGTTTGCACACCAGGTAGCCAAACACCCAGCCCTTCACGAGAATCATCTGAGTGACCCACACAGGCAAAGTCAGCAAAGTGGCCATGTTACAGACTCCCAGATGTGAAAAGAACACGTCGAGATCACGGACACGCCTAGCTGAGTCCTTACGAGAGATCATGATTATCATGTACATGTTGACAACCAAGCCTGTGATCATAACGAGTCCATGAAGAAGAGGGATGTAAAAGGTGCGGCTGTATTCGTAGAGATAGTGATGCGAACCTGACGGGTAGTTCGTACTAGTGAAGAGCGTAGAATTGGTGAATGTAGCATTTTCAAATGTTACATGGGTGGTGGAGAGTTGCTCCATACCGATCTGCGTGGTGACACAGGCTGCTGACAACCTTTGCAGCAACAACACAGAGACTTTAAGTACGCTCTGTGTGTGTCCCCAGCTTCCCAACCGCTGTAGTCGGGTCCAATACAGGGATTAGTCCAGCCATCGAGGTTTTGGTCCAACTGCTATAGTCGGGTCCAATACAGGGAAAAGGTCTGGTCATCGAACCAAACCATTGCTGTATATAATACCATCATATTGACAGGGTATCTAATCCTTCAAACACTTTGGGGTTTGTTTGTTTTTTGTTTTTTTTTTGCGTCAGCAACAGTCTCACTTTCAGAAATGGAGAATTACCAGAAAGGCTCCATTATTGGCCGAGGCGCATACGGAACTGTGTACAAAGTCACGTGTCTGAAGACTGGAAAGGCGTTTGCTCTGAAATGTCACAACTCCCCTGTGGTAGAGGATGAAGACATTGTAGAGAACGATTCAACAATTGGTGTAGAGGATGCGACCGTGAGAGAACTCTCCTGTCTCAGTGCACCGAGGGGTCACAACCCCCCTGTGGTAGAGGATGAAGACATTGTAGAGAACGATTCAACAATTGGCGTAGAGGATGCGACCGTGAGAGAACTCTCCTGTCTCAGTGCACTGAGGGGTCACCCCAATGTGATTCAGATACACGATCTTTTCATTGACGGTGAGAATATCGCCATGCTCATGCCCTACGTTCCCTACACCTTGACAGTGATTCACAATGGACATGGTCTGAAAGTCTACTACGACCTTGGTAAAGCAGTACAGGTGATTCCGTTGAGTTTTGTGGCTCACTTTTCCGTTCAGGTGGCCAATGCCCTGTCTTACATGCACGGGCGTAATATAATACACAGGGACTTGACACCTCGTAATGTGCTGCTGACAGAAGATCTGACCGTTAAGGTGGCAGACATGGGCCTCTCGAGACAATCCTCCAAACGGATGAGTCCAAATGTGGTAACGGAGCCCTACAGAGCCCCAGAACTGTTTGGTGACGCCCCAGACACCAGTCAGAAAGATTACACTTGTGCCATAGACATGTGGAGTCTGGGGGTGATGATAGCAGACGCGATGGAAGGAAAGGTTGTCTTCGCGGAGCGTGATAATGACAGTGGAACTGTGTCCACGTACGACATCATTGTAAAGACTTTGTGTCCAAGAAACCATGTTAGTGCACCAGTCACTTCCTGGGACATTGACGATGTAATGCCCAACGTGATGGAGTGTACTCTAGTGAGAAGAATCGTCCTTCAATTACTGACTTTCCGTGAGAATGAGAGACTCCTGGCCCATGAGCTGCTGCAAGACCAAGAATGGGTGCAGGCTGCTCATATGACCGAGGGAGACAAAAATATGGTCATACACCAGATTCAGCAACAACAACGACGACGACAAGCGAGCAAGCGATTCTAGTCAAACAACACCAGGACTGCATAGAAATGGTTCATTGTATTCACATTTATTTTGTACATTATTCATTGTACAATGATGCATGTATGTTTACAATACCAACAAAAATAAACATTGTATATCCTCACAATAACTGTGGTATATCTACTTGCAGGACAGGCTGTCTGCTATTCAAACACGATTGTATGAATCAGCATCGTCATTGCAATGACTATCATGACACTGTAGGGTTTGAAAGTATTCCCAGTAGACCTCCACGATTTTTCAAGTTCGTCCATCATCCTCACGATGTCTTGTATATCTAGAGAGAGAGAGAGAGAGAGAGAGAGATGTGATTGTAATAAAAAGCTACATAGTATCATGATGAAACTGACCAAAAAACGCACAACGTACCTTCACTCACGTTGACCAGGCCTGCGCCCGTTTCGACACTATCCAGCTCCTTGAGATCCGGTACTCTAATGGGTTGTCTGGTTGTCGTTGTAGTTGTCGTTGTAGTTGTCGTTGTAGTTGCTGCGGCAGTAGGAAGTGTGGATGTAGCAACTTGAACATCTGAGCAGCTTGCGTTGACCTCTCCGTGTCTCTGATACATGTAATACTGCCAGGACGATGCATCAACTCCAATTCCAATTCCAGATCCACGAAATGTTGTCCCGTTGTCAACCAGGAAACAGCAGGAACCCAGACTTTGTTCTTTGCTCATAGTGTCATTCCACACTTCGTTTAAACTCCACATTTGCTTATTGTGGTATTGTGCTAGCCTAGAGATTCGAATGACACCCTGGAGCGGGGCAATGACTGCAGCCTTCGTCCCTGTGTCAACCTTGGCAGTGTAGTAAAACATACCACACGTATCACTGTTTACTCTCAAATAGAAAGTCTCCTTTCCAATCCTGTACATGCCTTCGTCTGTACACGTGAGAAAGCGAATGTTGACTTGGTAGCCCAGAGAGTTCATCGTCAGCTCGTATATCTGGTAAATAGCGAACATGGGTTCTCGGTCTTTCTGGAAAAACTGATTAGGACTCTGCAAGTACCCCGGCAGCGTGACAGTGCTACCCACTGTACCAACTATGGTGACCGGTTCAAGTCTTTTCTCCGTGAGACCTTTCGTAACTACGGTGACCGGTTCAATTCTTTCTTTCGTGAGACCTTTCATCCTTGTCAGGGTACAACAATCAACTGTCGCAGCAATGCACAGTAGAGTCATTGTGATAGGAATGTACATCCTCATAGCGCTTGGGTTTACACACTGTGAACCAATTCTGAGTCTCCTCGCAGTGAGTGTTACTTCAGGAGCAGTAGCGCCCTTGTATGTGTGCTGAACCCAGTTTCGTCACCACCCAGCCATGCAAAAATGGCCGATTTGTACAACTGCATAAGCTTGGTCCAACTGCATAAGCTTGGTCCAACTGCATAGGTTTGGTCCAACTGCATAGGTTTGGTCCAACTGATAGGTCTGTTGGTTAACCGTTTTACATGGTCATGAACATGTGTTCGGAGGATAGTTCTAGATGAGTCACTCACTTTTCACGGGATTTTAAGATTTTAACATGTGTATGTAAGTCGAACCAAACAGGGTTTCACATGTCACTCAACCACTGCTGTGTCAATCACAAGATGTTAGTATTCTAAGCAACACATTACACTAATCCCTAAATGCTTTACATTATACACAGTATTCAAATATATATGTTAACAATGTCTTTAGTTTGGTCAGCACAAACTCACTTTTGAGTGAATGATATTCGTGGACTACGTCAAAAATGCCACACGACCCTATAGTGTACTCGCAGTAGGGATTTCTCGGAAAGTCCTCATTAGTCCCTCTTAGATTGAGACGGTAGACATAATGAGCCATCTCGATGTACGTGATATGATCATCCTTGTACAGGAGATACCTGTCTAATCCATTACCTCCCTTCTGAAGAGTTCCCAGGAGATAAACCTGTTTCGAGTCTTTTAATGTCACTGGTATGTAACCATCCAGAGAAGTGTGAGCGACCCGTAGATGTTCAGGGAGCGATGATGTGATCCACTTGTCCGTAAAAGTAGGATTGCAAAAAGATTCTCCGTTCACCATGTACACATTACGGAAACAGTTGAGAAAATGGACTATCACCTCAGGCCTAGCCCCCGTGATCTCGATCAATTGTCTGGGTATGATACTGGAAGACACAAAGAGTACGCTGCGTTGGTTGCACGGGGATGACAGTAGAAGAGGCTTCAGTTTGTCAGTTATGTGCTGTGTGTAGCCATTGACGAGTTGCTCTTGTTCCAAAGGAGTTGTGTACTGTCCTCCGGGTGAGAGGTCTGTGTCTATGTCTGTGTCTGTGTCCGTGTCTGTGTCTTCGTCTAGGTCTAATACTGCACTGTAGCTAAAGTGTTCATTCACCACAGTTGCATTTATAAAAAGGTTATACGCACAAATCTCCTGTTTGCCCCCTCTAATGACAACATAATCCACATACACGTTGTTGTGATAAACCCCTCTTGAATTTGCCATTAGGGTGCTTGAGTCATATTGAGTTGCAGCCTCAGTTGTATCCATGTCCTATCGCTTTTATGATGCCTGAATCTGAATAAATTGGAACCCCCATTGGATGTATCAATGTGTATGTGACAAATCAATGCTACAGTGAACCATCAAGTCGCAAAACTTCTAGAGGGTTACATCTCTGTCAGGGTGGCTTTAGCGTACCTCAACTACAAACAAGAGTCACTACACACACACACACACACACACACACACACACACACACACACACACAGAGAGAGTCAGGTTAACACATTCTTTTATTCATCTTCATACACAGTCACAGGTTTTCTTGTAGCATCGCTGCAAAGGTGTGGTAAACTACATAATAAACAACAGTCTTCATGGGATTCAAGATCGTAGACATGTCCTGAGGGTCCCCTTCTGTCAAGACACACTTGAGAGCCTCAGAACAGTTGTCGTTCACTTCAATGTTGGTGTGATACGTTAAACTGTGATCCAAGGTCAAAGTCATTGCCAAATCAAAGTCTCCGTTGTCCATTTCTCTTGGGCCCAAGAACTCCGATATGAACGGGTTCGGAGGCTCTTTCACAATAGCTTTCGCCTTCTCCAGATAATGTACAGATGGTGCCTGTACTTTGTGAATAAGACATTGGAAGCTGTGTTCTCTCCCTGGGCATTTGTGTATCTCAAACAGGGTTTGATCAACTCTCGGAAAGCCTTCGCAGGTCACGGTAATCTTGTATCTGCGGATGTCTGTAAGTCTCACGGTGCACGCAAGTTGAAACCCAGGACATGTCCAGCCCATTCCAGTCAGGTTGGCTAGAAGCTCACGTGTGTCCTTTTCAAGTCTTGTAGCTTCAGCAGCACACAGTCCTGTGAAGTCATCCTGCTGTTTTTTAACCAAGATGTTAGACATGGTGGACGTGTCGGGTTAGGTCGTCTCATAGGAGTGTCAACATGTGCGATTTGGAACTATTTTTATTATTGTTAATATGTCGTGATATATAAAAGGTTTCAATGTAAGCAACCAGACGACAATCAGGCTGTCATAGGCCTTCTCAAAATCTTCATCTATCTGTTCCAACAAGTCACCAGGATTGGTATCTAGAATCAGATACACTCTTCCAAGAGTCGGAGGGGTCAGCGTCGACACCGGTATCCTGGGCGCAAAGCGCTTTAATTGTCTCTGCACACAGCCGACGATGGCTCTTATGCTCACATGTGACACAATAACTGACCTCGCTATCCACCTGCGTACAATCTTGCATGGTAGATGTAAGGCAAATGATGGATATAGACAGTCAAGGGTGTCTATATAGCCAGGGAGGCAAAGATGGAGGGATGTTTGTGAAGGTTGACAATATGAGCTATGGTTGGAAGAATTGCTCCATGGTCACGTTCTTGACAAATACGAGTCCTGTTGGTGACACAACAGAAATATAAATCACATCATCACAAAAAAAAACGAGTCCAACAACACGTTCATATATACAATCTCCAACAAAGTTCCACTTTGTGTTTATTTTCACAATGTTATCATATACACTTACAAACACAAAGGTGTACATTTGACAAGTGTGAATAAAAGCGTGCAGACATGAAGAGATATCAAAAACATGGTTTGTCAATATTACATAATCTCTGTGTGTACATTTCATAGGGAGGGGTGTTAGAACAACACCCACGGTTAGATACATTTCCAGTGTTTCACATATCAATATAGAAAACCGTTATCCCTTTTGTTGAGGACACATTTACTGTATATATTGGTTGTACAAAACCTACAACTACTCCTACAGCCACTTGACCATGACCACAGGTCATATCTAAATGAAACTATAAACCGCTGTGTTGGTACATATCTGTGCAGATCCATAACTGTCCTCGTCGTAGTCCCTAAACTCACCAACGATGTCAATACAATGCTGGTCTACACTGTCACCGTCAAACTCTTCACCATGAGGGCAAGTGAATATAGTCTTGGCAAGCTTGCGATTGAATGTGTAGTCTGTATCATGGATGACCAGACGTTTTACGTATTTAGGGGTGACACTTACCATCCCACTCTTCGAAGCTAGCACAGTTATCACGTCAACCACACTAGAACCGTCGGAGGGTTTACAATCTAAGACTATAGCCAGGGACCGGTCTGTTGGTGTCGCGTACTGAACTTTAAACCACCGAGACAGATAAACCACCATCTCTCTAAACTCCAAGCCTGTGGTAATGTTTTTCAAATCTTTATGGACAAGTGGAAATACCTCAGTCTGCCCTGCTGATGACACAGCCGAACACCACATAGCCAAGATGATCTGTCTTTTCAACACAAAACAGCTCCAGTGAAATCGGTATGAACCAAGGGATACGTTGAACAATTTAGGCAAGTAGTCATCAGGACCAATCATCTTTTCCGTGTTGGGCAGCGGACAGGTTCCCACCAGAATGTGATCCCAGAAACCCGGAACGTGAGGGATGCAGACATATCTGTAGGCCGTCTCTTCTGGCATTCGTGCGTTTGCCCAATACGTGAAGGACATCTCATCTCTCGCGGTGATGAGGTGGCTGAACACTGCATGGAGAAGCAACAACAGTTTCAATTGCCAAGTTGATAGATGAATAATGTATAGCTTGGAAAATAGAATAAAAATTACACGTACCGCTTTGCAGACTCTCAAGAGAAGGCCCAACGTTGGTGTCCAAGATACTCCGAGCGAATCTGCTGACATTGTCATCTGTCCTGAAACGGTCGGTTGGATCACGTTCGAGCTCCCACACTCCTATGTTCGCCATATCAGGATAATTAGCCAACCTGCTGACTGTGGTGTTGATGGTGCCGCGTTGAGACACTACACTGTGTACCTTGCATCCTCTGTGCGCGTGGTAACATATTGTGCAGATTAGACAACCACATACACATTGGATGGGTTTGTTGAACTGAATCAAGAATTCTTGACAGATAACCGCTCTGTTGAAGGTTGTCTTACAGGTGGCACACAAGAGCGACTGCTTTATCAGAGCCAGCAGAGTATCGCTGAACGTGATGTTTTCACCACGGCTCTCCAAGCTGTGCCGTGGAGTGAGAGCGTGGGGGGCTTCTGGGTGTGTTACAGCTACTACAGCTTCGGTTGGGAATTGGAATATTGAATGCTGTAGTACAGGTGTAACTGGCTGGAAGATGTCGCAACTTACACCCTGACACTGCTGAGGCTGTGGTGGTGGTGGTGGTGGTGGTGGTGGTAGTTGTGGTTGCAGGAATACCAGTTGCTGAGATTGTAGAGGGTCACGGTGATGTATTGGTAGCTGCTGCTGCTGGGGTGTCAGAGGTAATTGGTGCTGTGTTTCAGCAGGCACTTGCTGGTGGGACGTTAGATGTCGAGGTGTTGAAGGTACTTGTGGGTGATGGTCTTGTACTCGAAAAGTTCGGGTCGAGGAGTCTTGTGACACGTCTTGTGACGCGTACTCACAGGTCTGCTCTGCAGGAAACAGGTTAACGTAGCCAGACGCAGACACGTCTCCATAATCGTATATCGATTTAGGCTGGCATATAGGGACTGTCGTGGGAATAGTGAACACGCTTGCAGCATGCGTGTCTGAACTGGACTGGAAATTCCATAGTCTCTCATTGCACTCACTTACATCGCTGAAACTCTCCTGGTGAGTGTCTCTGTTACTGTAAGATAAAAAAGGAAGGAACATTGTCAGTAAAGCACCACAAGGTATAGCTTCTACCAGTATAATTAGAAACACAATGATGATGATGATGATGATGATGATGATATACACATACCACTCTGGCAAAGATGCAAGACTTGTGGATGCAATCACAGGTTCAGCATATCCAGGTGTATCGGTACACATTTCACACACCGGTGCAGCTTGGGACTCTGGCTCAGGTGTACGTTGGGACATGGTATTACACTCCTCAGTTTCAGCAGGGGCACCCTCCTTCTCGTCACACTGGGACTCAAGTAGTTTAACACAGGCAGCGCTGGTCTCAGCATAGTCAGCCTCCACCTCACTATACTGGGACACGAGCTCAGTTGATGCAACAATGGTCACAGACGCAATGTCTGTTGTTGAGACATCCCTTGACTCTTGTTTAGCACAGGCAGCGCTGGTCTCGGCAGAGGCCTCATCTGTGTTACACCGGGTGAACTTCCTTTCAGCTGGCACTGTACACACTTCATGGTCGGCGGAGGTTCTGTTGTCTCCAGCTGCACTCTTTGAGCTACTGCGTCTGATTATGAATGAATGAATGAATGAATGAATTAATTAATTTTATTTCGAACATGTATATAAAGAAATAAATGTATGTAGCTATTTGTACATACAAAAGAAAGAAAGAAAATAAGAAATTAAAAAAGTAAAATAAAATAAAGAGCAGGTCGCCTCTTTGATGAAACTGCAGCAGTGCATACAGGAGAAAGACTGAAACTAAAGTATCGATCTCATTCCACTCAAGGAGTGGGAGAAGTACAACACTTTTTAAAAAATAAATAAAAATTCCCACCCCTTTTTAACTACTCTTCAGTTTGTAGCTACACGAATAACCTAACTACATAATACACCTATATATATATATATACCATATATACCCTTCATGAATATCCATATAAATATATAATCACAATAATATATACTACATACCCATCTTTGTAAATCCTTATCTTTGGGGCAGAGGCCTCATCTGTCTTGTACCTGGACTTCTTCTCAGCTGGGACTTTAGACACGTCGTAGTCAGCGGAGCCTCTGTTGTCTCCAGCTGCAGTCTTTGAGCCACTGCGTCTGATTATGAATGAATGAATGAATGAATGAATTTTATTTCGAACATGTATATAAAGAAATAAATGTATGTAGCTATTTGTACATACAAAAGAAAGAAAGAAAATAAGAAATTAAAAAAGTAAAAATAAAATACAGAGCTAAGACATTACAAAACACTGCACATAGTGGTGGGCGATACTGCATGATTTGGTATCGATCCGATACCAAGTAAATACAGGGCCAGTATCGCCGATACCCATACCGACACCGATACTTTTTAAATTATTAAGTTGGATGCATCATCAAATTGCTAAATCTGAATGAATTTTCATGACTTTTTAGTGTTTTTGGATTATTAATTAGTTAAAACCCAGGACAGACTGCGGGTAAAGTTTATAGGTCAATAGAAAATACATTATCATAACAAAAGTTTTTGTTCAGAAACAATAGAACAGTAACAAAAACAATTTTTCCCCATAAAGTGTCATGTCTGGATTTGTTTCTTAAATAAACAAAGTGCACAAAATGATCTACTACCCTTTTAGAGAACGGTAGTAGATAATTATCTTTTCTTTTTTGTTTTCGTCCACATGATTTTTTATATGCTTGTATGAATTTGTGGGGTCACCACTGTATCTTAGAGCCTTTTTGCAGATCATGCCCTCCTCCTGCTCCGTGTGTGTGTGTGTGTGTGTGTGTGTGTGTGTGTGTGTGTGTGTGCTGCTGGCTGCTTGCGTGTTTGCCTGAGTCACGTGACGGTACATCATCAAATCACAAGAGGGGGGAGGTGGAGCAAAGTGTGCCTGCTGTGAGGACTTACTCAGACAGACACAGACAGCCAGGTCGCCTCTTTGATGAAACTGCAGCAGTGCATACAGGAGAAAGACTGAAACTAAAGTATCGATCTCATTCCACTCAAGGAGTGGGAGAAGTACAACACTTTTTAAAAAATAAATAAAAATTCCCATCCCTTTTTAACTACTCTTCAGTTTGTAGCTACACGAATAACCTAACTACATAATACACCTATATATATATATATATATACCATATATACCCTTCATGAATATCCATATAAATATATAATCACAATAATATATACTACATACCCATCTTTGTAAATCCTTATCTTTGGGGCAGAGGCCTCATCTGTCTTGTACCTGGACTTCTTCTCAGCTGGGACTTTAGACACGTCGTAGTCAGCGGAGCCTCTGTTGTCTCCAGCTGCAGTCTTTGAGCCACTGCGTCTGATTGTCTTTGGGGAAGAGACAGGCCTTGGCTCTTGTTCAACACTGGCAGCGTCGGCAGAGGCTCTGTTGTCTCGGGTTGCACTCTTTGAGCTAATGCTTCCGATTGCCTTTGGGGCAGAGGTCACATTGACAATATACACTTCTTCATCATTGTCAGAGTTGCTACTGGAGTCGCTGCTGGAGTCACTGCTGCTGTCGCTGCTGCTGTTGCTGTTGCTGTCACTGTCACTGCTGCTGCTGTTGGTGTTACTGTCGTTCTTCCAGGCTCTCTTTTTTTTATTACAGGTTGAGGGAGGGGTAGCCTTGGACGACTGCACTCTGGACGTACTGTGCTTGTGTAAAGCACCTGTGTCTTGTCTACCAAGCTTTGCTGTTGGAACGCTACCTGTGTCACTGTGAATTTGATCACCGGAGACTTTGGCTCTCACCACACCAATAACTGAGCTGTCTGATTCTGTCCTTCTCTTACGGTTTACACAAGTCTTAGTAATCTCTTGACTATAATTACCAACAGTCCATCTAAGACTTGTAGATTGGGATCTGTTGCCACTGTCATGCTGCCTGGCTCTCTCATCGGTCTTACGGTACTTACTTTTACTAGAGGACACTGTCAATTCTTGAGGTTCTTCAGATATCCGACGTTTTCCACTTCCAGTAGCATGGCACACTGGTGTTTTGTAACCAATGTTCTTCCAGAGTGGACCTTGTTCAGACCCGTGTCTGTCAACCCGAGATTGACATCGATAGGTTCCTCTTCCTCTTCCTCTTCCTCTGCCATAAGGACCCTCGGGGTGTCTCGGGTGGCCAATGTTATGAGCAACCACATACTGTTCTTGGTACGCTCTATTGTCAAACCTTTTATTACTTTCCCCACACCACCGTCTTTGTTCCATTTTGCGCACAGGAGATGGTGTAGATTCTCTCAGTTCTGTATCAGGTTGATGCAATTGCTTGTATTTAGGATGATGTCCACGTACGATCCCAGTTTTGTTTTGTCCTTTGCCCTTGCCTTTGTCTTCTTCATAGCAGCTCATATTCTCAGTCCAGAGTCTAAGTTACACTGACTTTACTGTCTGTGTAACTTCACTTATATTAAGCAGAGACTCCTCCTAAGAATTTCAAGTCTCAACAGACACACACACACACACACACACACACACACACACACATTTCCATAACAGTATAGACTTGCAGCAGTACCTGCTGGATGACATCATTTTAATTGGATCAAATAGTACCGGATTGATAAGTCCGAGTCAATTGGACCGAAAAGCACTGGTTGGATGATTTGAGCCTCGTTATGGTTCATGACACACACACACACACACGCACGCACACACACACACTGTCTGCGAGAACTACCAACAGGTGTTGTTTCCATAGGAGATACACTCTACTGGGCAAAGGTTCCCGTAGGTGTGTGTGTGTGTGTCTGTGTGTGTGTGAGGGAGAGAGAGAGAGAGAGAGAGAGAGAGAGAGAGCTGACACATAGATTTAATGACAATGACAATGACATTGTTGATCATGTTAACAATATGCTGAGCCTTAGACAGATTTGTATTATGTTCGCATTTGAAGTTGTTATGGAATGCAATGTGAATAAAATAAAAAAGTACGGTGTGATTTCTTCATTATACACCAGTAGACACCACATGGATATACAAGAGTCTAAGGAGGAAGTCAAAGGAGGAAGCTACATAAAACCCGAGAGAGAGAGAGAGAGAGAGAGAGAGAGAGAGTCAGATGTCACTGCATGTCACACATTAAGAAATATTTCAATGTAAAGACTGAAAGACTCATTTATTTCTGTTCCCTTTTGCTACACTTCTGCCGCGGCAGATCTGCATATGCGTGCCACGATCCGCAAGTGTAGAAAAAAGTCATCTGTGACTTTACCATTTCCATAACAGTACAGCCGTGCAAATGCAGGCAGTACCTGCTGGATGACATCATTTTAATTGGATCAAATAGTACCGGATTGATAAGTCCGAGTCAATTGGACCGAAAAGCACTGGTTGGATGATTTGAGCCTCGTTATGGTTCATGACACACACACACACACACACACACACACACACACACACACACACACACTTTGCTTTGCTGTCTAATTAGCAGGGGAATACATCACTGCATGTCACACATGAAGAAATGCTTCAAATTTAACCCTCATGTTGTGTTCATTTCATGTTAAACAATTTTGTGTTCCCGGTCAAAAATGACCGTTCCATTAAAACTCATCATAAAAACTCTAATAATACATATATTATCACTACTTGTTGTGTTAGATTTTTTTATCAACTTAAGTTCTTGTGAACATTACAAGTTTTGAACTTCTTTTTGTTATTTATGCCCTCTATGCCTCATTGATCTGAGCGGGTACATCTTGAATTTGAGTTCTAAAAAACACAATTTCTGGATTATTTTGACTATAAGAAATAATCAGATGAAACATAGTATACTGTTTATCACAGACTACTTTGGGTCAAAGATACCATGGACATTTGTTTTGAAACCATTTAATATTTTTATACAGTTACATAAAATAACACCTGTGTGGTGATCAAAAATATAATCAAGAGCTGCATTTACTGTATATCAATCTGCCATGGTGCTGCCACACAGTGCACTGAACAATGAGCAGGGCCTCAAAAAAGCCTTATATACCAAAGCTACGAGAAAAGTTCAATGTTATTGAAAGTTTGTTGCAACTGTCTGCGAGAACTACCAACAGGTGTTCTTCCCATAGGAGAGACACTCTACTGGGCAAAGGTTCCCGTAGGTGTGTGTGTGTGTGTCTGTGTGTGTGTGAGGGAGAGAGAGAGAGAGAGAGAGAGAGAGAGAGAGAGAGAGAGAGAGAAAGACAGAGAGAGTGTGTGCACGTGTCCATCTGACAAATGAGAATGTGCCTGAGCTCAGTTTTTTTTCCACGGGAAACATTTTTTTCCCGTGGGATCATTTCCTGTTTGGCAATATGGAGGGGAGTGTGGCCTTGACCTGAGCGCATCGTGTTCTCACACACAGAAATATAATTGCATGATAGCTGCATGAGACATAACACCTGCAGCAGTACATTTACTTTGTTAGCAAGATTATATTTTCCACAAACTATAGACAGTGTGAACAATTTCAAAATAATGGACAAGAGAAAGACGTTTGAGTTGCAACATTATTTTCAAAAAGATACAAACCTCTTGTAATTAAAATGAAAAAAAGACAATTGCGATTACTTACATGATACTATGAGTTTTATAGCAAAAATG
Organism: Pagrus pagrus; assembly: GCF_965226575.1. NCBI lineage: Eukaryota > Metazoa > Chordata > Actinopteri > Spariformes > Sparidae > Pagrus > Pagrus pagrus. The sequence goes on along the minus strand of NC_140201.1, from coordinate 6,603,877 downwards.
TATAATGTTCCAATATATTGGAAAAGACGGGAGACACACACACACACACACACACACACACACACACACACACAGAGAGAGAGAGAGATCACACACACACACACACACACACACACACACACACACACACACAGAGTTTGCATTGCAACAGGAAATGCCCTCCCCCATGTAGAGAGAATGGAAAAGACAGAGTTTCGAGGGACCAGGACTTTAGTATTGAGTTATTCTGGTAACGTGTGAGGAGGAAAGAGAAAACTGACAGACTCCGTGTTGAAGGACAGACGGGACGGTAACATTGACTCAAATATCCTTTTATTTTACTTGTTGAGTAGTTTTGGGACCACAACGAACAAGTATAATACATCGGGAATGGTACATTATTTTGGTTTGGTTTGATTTAGATTGCATTAAGGTGTTTGTGGGCCCAGAGTGTGTGTTTAAGTAACGTTGAAGTTGATAAATTGAGATTTTCTGAAGTAATCCATTTGAGGATGTGTTAAAAACAGTGTTAAAAGTTTTTTGTCTGTGTATATAATACAATGTAAAAAAAAGGAATAATTTATTTATAGTATTTCCTGGAAAAAAAGGGGACAGTAATATTTTAATTTCATTTTTTGTTATATTGGAAAAGGTGGGAGAGAGAGACAAATACAAAAGTATTTGCAAATGTGTATTAATGTCTCTGTACGTATTTAGATATGTGTGTTCGTGTTGACATTTGTATGTATGTGTTCAGATCTGTGTGTCCGTGTTTACGTTATTTTGGTTTGGGTATATATTTAGGTGTAGGATTTAGATTGTATTAAGGTGTGTGTTTAGTGAGGGTTTTTTTTTTTTGCCCTTAAACGTGTCAAGTGAATAAGGAATTAAGGTGTTTGTGGGCCCAGAAAGTGTATTTAAGTAACTGTGAAGTTGATAAAGTGAAATTTAGATTAACTTTATCATTGTTAAGTGAGACATTGGAGCATGCATGCAATCATCTTCTGATGATTGTATGCCCTGAGCTCAGGCTCACAACCTCACGCTGCCTGGCTGCTGTTGAGAGGCAGATCACAATGGATTCTCGATTGTTTGCTGTCAGTTAGGTTCATGTTTTAGCAGAATGTGAACAAAATATGAACTTTTAGTTACAGTAAGTTTAGGGTAACGATCATCTGTTAGTGTCACCCCAATACATCGGGAATGGTACATTATTTTGGTTTGGTTTGATTTAGATTGCATTAAGGTGTTTGTGGGCCCAGAGTGTGTGTTTAAGTAACGTTGAAGTTGATAAATTGAGATTTTCTGAAGTAATCCATTTGAGGATGTGTTAAAAACAGTGTTAAAAGTTTTTTGTCTGTGTATATAATACAATGTAAAATTTTTCTTTAAAAAAAAGGAATAATTTATTTATAGTATTTCCTGGAAAAAAAGGGGACAGTAATATTTTAATTTCATTTTTTTGTTATATTGGAAAAGGTGGGAGAGAGAGACAAATACAAAAGTATTTGCAAATGTGTATTAATGTCTCTGTACGTATTTAGATATGTGTGTTCGTGTTGACATTTGTATGTATGTGTTCAGATCTGTGTGTCCGTGTTTACGTTATTTTGGTTTGGGTATATATTTAGGTGTAGGATTTAGATTGTATTAAGGTGTGTGTTTAGTGAGGGGTTTTTTTTTGCCCTTAAACGTGTCAAGTGAATAAGGAATTAAGGTGTTTGTGGGCCCAGAAAGTGTATTTAAGTAACTGTGAAGTTGATAAAGTGAAATTTAGATTAACTTTATCATTGTTAAGTGAGACATTGGAGCATGCATGCAATCATCTTCTGATGATTGTATGCCCTGAGCTCAGGCTCACAACCTCACGCTGCCTGGCTGTTGTTGAGAGGCAGATCACAATGGATTCTCGATTGTTTGCTGTCAGTTAGGTTCATGTTTTAGCAGAATGTGAACAAAATATGAACTTTTAGTTACAGTAAGTTTAGGGTAACGATCATCTGTTAGTGTCACCCCAATAGTGACACGCTCAATGTGTAGATTGTACTGCTACAGCAGCCAGGCAGCGTCAGTTCAGGGCAAAGGAAAATGACAGACAAATCTTTTCTACACTTGCGGATCGCGACACTGAACACACACACACACACAGATCTGAATACCCACACAAAGATCTGAATACACACACACAGTTTGAGATGCACATTTGCAAATAGTTTTGCAACAATTAGAACTCCATACCTCCCACACAAAGGAGGAAGCTACATAAAACCCGAGAGAGATATAGAGAGTCAGATGTCACTGCATGTCACACATTAAGAAATGTTTCAATGTAAAGACTAAGACTCATTTATTTCTGTTTATTGATACTGTCATTTTTCTCATTATTACTTATTGTTCTATTACTGTTTATTATTTTAAACATGCACACGAACACACAGATAATTATTGTCTTATTTTATTTTTCTTAAATTTTACTCTATTTATTTATATTAACTTATGAAGTGTATTTTTGTCCTGTTTAATTGACTCTGCGGCGGGTGCTTGTGTACTTGTGTTGTGTTATTTGTGCTGCTTTCTTTTCACTATTTTATAACTTGTGTGTTTCAGGTATGACAGAGAAGAGAGAGGAAAACAAATGTGGTGCAGTTGTAGGACGACTGGTTCCCAACCCAGTCAGCTCCTCACCACGCAGCGGTAGCCACCACGGACGCCTGAGTTAACAACGTCAACTAGCCAACGGCGTTAGCCGAGCAGCTGGCCCACGAGAGAGAACCCAGTCCCCCGACTACAACGGCGGAGAGGAGCAGAGGATCCGGTGGACAGGTGCTGACGGCGTTAGCCTAGCAGCTGGCCCACGAGAGACAGCCCAGTCCCCCGACTACAACGGCGGAGAGGAGCAGAGGATCCGGTGGACAGGTGCTGACGGCGTTAGCCTAGCAGCTGGCCCACGAGAGACAGCCCAGTCTCCCTGCTCGTGTGAGAGCTAAGCTTGTGAGAAACCACAATGGAGGAAGAGGGGGGTGTCAGACTTTGCGGGCGCGGCAACATACCACCACTGCCCCCAGTCATACTAACTGTCATGTTGCTGGTAAGTTGGTAAATTGAAATTTTCTGAAGTAATCCATTTGAGGATTATAGTGTTGAAGTTTTGTCACACCAAATGTCTGTGCATATAGTACTGTGTAAAGTGTGTACACACACACCCACACAGAAACATGTCCTCACAATTGATGTCTTATTTTATTTTCTTCAATTTTTACTCTATTTATATATGTATATATTAACTCATGAAGTGTATTTGTGTTCTGTTTAATTGACTCTTTGCGCTTTAGCAACACAGTCTCTGTGACATTCATGCAAATAAAGTAAATTTGAATTGAGAGTGAGAGAGACAGAGAGACAGAGAGAGCTGACACATAGATTTAATGACAATGACAATGACATTGTTGATCATGTTAACAATATGCTGAGCCTTAGACAGATTTGTATTATGTTCGCATTTGAAGTTGTTATGGAATGCAATGTGAATAAAATAAAAAAGTACGGTGTGATTTCTTCATTATACACCAGTAGACACCACATGGATATACAAGAGTCTAAGGAGGAAGTCAAAGGAGGAAGCTACATAAAACCCGAGAGAGAGAGAGAGAGAGAGAGAGAGAGAGAGAGAGAGAGAGTCAGATGTCACTGCATGTCACACATTAAGAAATATTTCAATGTAAAGACTGAAAGACTCATTTATTTCTGTTCCCTTTTGCTACACTTCTGCCGCGGCAGATCTGCAAATGCGTGCCATGATCCGCAAGTGTAGAAAAAAGTCATCTGTGACTTTCCTTTGCCCTGAGCTCAGGCTCACAACCTCACGCTGCCTGGCTGCTGTTGAGACACAGACCACAATGGATTCTCGATTGTTTGCTGTCAGGTAAAGCAACACTAGGTAACTTCCCAGAGAGGGTAGGTACATACCTGACGTAAAGAAGTCTAGTGCGACCTGGCATTGGCATTGGTTTACAAAAAATCCAAGTAGCTGCTGGCTAAATCCACCGATGAATAAACGTGTCTTAAAGCAGGTCGCACTAGACTTCTTTATGTCAGGTATGTACTGTACCTACCCGCTCTGGGAAGTTACACAGTGCGGTTTCTGCCGCCGTGACCCCAGCCAAGCTGCAGAGGCGTCACCATTCATCATATTAACCATTATTCTACCACATAACTGAGTTTAGAAATATTATTTTAAGGTCGAAAAACTACCTAGTGTTGCTTTAAGTTCATGTTTTAGCAGAATGTGAAAACAATATGAACTTTTACTTACAGTAACTTATTAGTAATACTTATTCTCATTATTACTTATTATTCTATTACTGTTTATTATTTTAAACATGCACACGAACACACAGACAATTATTGTCTTTTTTATTTTTCTTAAATTTTACTCTATTTTTATATGTTTATATTAACTTATGAAGTGTATTTTTGTCCTGTTTAATTGACTCTGTGGTGGGTGCTTGTGTACTTGTGTTGTGTTATTTGTGCTGCTTTCTTTTCACTATTTTATAACTTGTGTGTTTCAGGTATGACAGAGAAGAGAGAGGAAAACAAATGTGGTGCAGTTCTAGGACGACTGGTTCCCAACCCAATCAGCTCCTTACCACGCAGTGGTAGCCACCACGGACGCCTGAGTTAACAACGTCAACTAGCCAACGGCGTTAGCCGAGCAGCTGGCCCACGAGAGACAGCCCAGTCTCCCTACGACACGGCGGAGAGGAGCAGAGGATCCGGTGGGTAGGCGCTGATGGCATTAGCCTAGCAGCTGGCCCACGAGAGACAGCCCAGTCTCCCTACGACGACGGTGGAGAGGAGCAGAGGATCCGGTGGGTAGGCGCTGATGGCATTAGCCTAGCAGCTGGCCCACGAGAGACAGCCCAGTCTCCCTACGACACGGCGGAGAGGAGCAGAGGATCCGGTGGGTAGGCGCTGATGGCATTAGCCTAGCAGCTGGCCCACGAGAGACAGCCCAGTCTCCCTACGACGACGGTGGAGAGGAGCAGAGGATCCAGTGGACAGGCGCCGATGGCGTTAGCCAAGCAGCTGACCCTCCAACTGACTGCCGCAGTGGCCGCATGACGGACTGTGGACTCAGGGAGTGTGTCACCTTGCCTACTCCAAAGATACCCTGCTAGCCCTGTGGGACAAAAACAGCGCACCCTCTGACCATCTCCCTGCTCGTGTGAGAGCTAAGCTGGTGAGAAACCACAGTGGAGGAAGAGGGGGTGTCAGACTTTGCGGACGCGGCAACATACCACCACTGCCCCCAGTCATACTAACTGTCAGGTTGCTGGTAAGTGGGTAAATTGAGATTTTCTGAAGTAATCCATTTGAGGGTTTTTGTCTGTGCATATGGTACTGTGTAAAGTGTGTACACACACACCCACACAGAAACATGTCCTCACAATTGATGTCTTATTTTATTTTCTTCAATTTTTACTCTATGTATATATGTATATATTAACTCATGAAGTGTATTTGTGTTCTGTTTAATTGACTCTTTGCGCTTTAGCAACACAGTCTCTGTGACATTCATGCAAATAAAGTAAATTTGAATTGAGAGTGAGAGAGACAGAGAGACAGAGAGAGCTGACACATAGATTTAATGACAATGACAATGACATTGTTGATCATGTTAACAATATGCTGAGCCTTAGACAGATTTGTATTATGTTCGCATTTGAAGTTGTTATGGAATGCAATGTGAATAAAATAAAAAAGTACGGTGTGATTTCTTCATTGTACACCAGTAGACACCACATGGATATACAAGAGTCTAAGGTATCCAGGGGCCATCAAGTATCTCAATGATTTCTTCAAGTACACAGGAATATTCAGGTGGGCTGTCAAAGTCTTCATGTAACCATAGTAAGGGCTGTAGTAGGCTGTTTGTGTCGCTCCAATCAACATTGGTTTCGGGGAAGTTCGTCAGCATCTCGTCAAACAGAAAGATGTCAGTGTTCATACACAGTAATTCGCTTTCGCGATACTCTGTCTTTGTATCATTGGACTGCATTGTCACGTCAGTCTGGACACCACTGTTATCATCTGCCATCCCTCAGTGGAATTGGAGTTTGGGTCTCTGGTGATCAGAGAAAGTGTTTGTTTATTCAGTCACAAATCACACACACACACAGGATATAATGTAGACGGTTCTGCTGTATAATTAGCAGGGGAATACATCACTGCATGTCACAAATGAATAGTCACTGAGCCTGTATCTGGTCAGGATCTGTCTCGCCTTTCTATGTCTGACAGTACAGATATATTCTGCTAATTCTCTCTCAAAAATAATTGTGAGTGTGTGTGAGTCTTAAAGACACAAAAAATAAGATCAACAAAAAGTAAACATACCATGTGGTCAATGTTTGACAGTTGAGGTGGAGGCAGAGATGCACTTTCTTACTTTTCTCTAACACTTACAGACAGATTCACCTCCTGTTACGTGAAACAGCATAGATTTGCCAATGCAAACAGTACAGCATCAAGTCATCAAAAAATATCATAGGCAGATGGCATATGGAAACCTATATTGTTACGCGTAACCGGAGGTGAATCTGTCTGCAATCTAACTTTGTCCAAGTAGTATCATTCGTTCCAATTGACACGAAATTGTCCAACCTATGCTGTAAGTGAGTCTGGCTGTAATCAAACTTTCCCCAGGTCAACAAAAACTATCATAGGCAGAAGGCATAGGGAAACCTGTGCAGTTACGCGCAGTGTCCCACCTATGCTGTAGTGTTACGCGTAACTGCTGTTTGATTACAGCCAGACTCACTTACAGCATAGGTTGGATGATTTCTTGTCAATTGGAACGAATGACACCACTTGGATAACATTGTTTCAGATGGACCGAATGATTTCCGTTGGATAATGTGAACCTTGCTGCTACGCGTAACCGGAGGTGAATCTGTCTGCAATCTAACTTTGTCCAAGTAGTATCATTCGTTCCAATTGACACGAAATTGTCCAACCTATGCTGTAAGTGAGTCTGGCTGTAATCAAACTTTCCCCAGGTCAACAAAAACTATCATAGGCAGAAGGCATAGAGAAACCTGTGCAGTTACGCGCAGTGTCCCACCTATGCTGTAGTGTTACGCGTAACTGCTGTTTGATTACAGCCAGACTCACTTACAGCATAGGTTGGATGATTTCTTGTCAATTGGAACGAATGACACCACTTGGATAACATTGTTTCAGATGGACCGAATGATTTCCGTTGGATAATGTGAACCTTGCTGCTACGCGTAACCGGAGGTGAATCTGTCTGCAATCTAACTTTGTCCAAGTAGTATCATTCGTTCCAATTGACACGAAATTGTCCAACCTATGCTGTAAGTGAGTCTGGCTGTAATCAAACTTTCCCCAGGTCAACAAAAACTATCATAGGCAGAAGGCATAGAGAAACCTGTGCAGTTACGCGCAGTGTCCCACCTATGCTGTAGTGTTACGCGTAACTGCTGTTTGATTACAGCCAGACTCACTTACAGCATAGGTTGGATGATTTCTTGTCAATTGGAACGAATGACACCACTTGGATAACATTGTTTCAGATGGACCGAATGATTTCCGTTGGATAATGTGAACCTTGCTGCTACGCGTAACCGGAGGTGAATCTGTCTGCAATCTAACTTTGTCCAAGTAGTATCATTCGTTCCAATTGACACGAAATTGTCCAACCTATGCTGTAAGTGAGTCTGGCTGTAATCAAACTTTCCCCAGGTCAACAAAAACTATCATAGGCAGAAGGCATAGAGAAACCTGTGCAGTTACGCGCAGTGTCCCACCTATGCTGTAGTGTTACGCGTAACTGCTGTTTGATTACAGCCAGACTCACTTACAGCATAGGTTGGATGATTTCTTGTCAATTGGAACGAATGACACCACTTGGATAACATTGTTTCAGATGGACCGAATGATTTCCGTTGGATAATGTGAACCTTGCTGCTACGCGTAACCGGAGGTGAATCTGTCTGCAATCTAACTTTGTCCAAGTAGTATCATTCGTTCCAATTGACACGAAATTGTCCAACCTATGCTGTAAGTGAGTCTGGCTGTAATCAAACTTTCCCCAGGTCAACAAAAACTATCATAGGCAGAAGGCATAGAGAAACCTGTGCAGTTACGCGCAGTGTCCCACCTATGCTGTAGTGTTACGCGTAACTGCTGTTTGATTACAGCCAGACTCACTTACAGCATAGGTTGGATGATTTCTTGTCAATTGGAACGAATGACACCACTTGGATAACATTGTTTCAGATGGACCGAATGATTTCCGTTGGATAATGTGAACCTTGCTGCTACGCGTAACCGGAGGTGAATCTGTCTGCAATCTAACTTTGTCCAAGTAGTATCATTCGTTCCAATTGACACAAAATTGTCCAACCTATGCTGTAAGTGAGTCTGGCTGTAATCAAACTTTCCCCAGGTCAACAAAAACTATCATAGGCAGAAGGCATAGAGAAACCTGTGCAGTTACGCGCAGTGTCCCACCTATGCTGTAGTGTTACGCGTAACTGCTGTTTGATTACAGCCAGACTCACTTACAGCATAGGTTGGATGATTTCTTGTCAATTGGAACGAATGACACCACTTGGATAACATTGTTTCAGATGGACCGAATGATTTCCGTTGGATAATGTGAACCTTGCTGCTACGAATCATCACAGTGCAATCAGGGTGGATGTTGTGTAAATGACTATGAATGACCATGTCAGCAGTGGGTGGACTTCCAACTACTGTAAAGTCAAAACAGCTTCCTTTAAGCCAACCCACGTTAGGTGCATAAGTAGGGCATGTAAAAGGGACTACGTGAGACACATCAACATCACAGTCCTTCTGTCTCTGAAGGGAGAGGTACTCACTTGTGCTCTTCTCATCACACTGAAGGTCACAGCACACTCACTGCGCACAGCCTGGATGACTTACAACTGGGGTTCTATTGGATATTGAGTGACTTTCCACGAACAGCGCTACACGATGAAGGACAATACTCGCTTCATTGTGACGGATCGCCCGCCGTGGTATTCCAAGTCTGCTCACAAGAACGTTTTCGAGTGTGAAAGTGCACTGGGACTGTTCGAGAAGGTGGTCGACCTGATGATATGCAAGGAGGGTGAACTGTCTGACAGGGAGAAGATGTACAATCCGAAGAATGTCTACAAGATCATCAGGGACAAGGTGATTCGGGACGCCGATGCTATTCCACAAAAGCCGTCACACTCTCTGTTGCTTGCGCTAATGGACCTTGTGGACATCGCAGGTGGAAACGACTTTGAGTCTACGGCTGGTGTAGACAGGGCTGGTGTCAAACACGTGCTGCTGGCTTTAGATAACTACACCACCTTTTTTGTACCGAATAAAGACTTGATAAGCGCCAGCGGCAAGAAAGTAATCCCTGTGGTCACCCAGTACTCTGCACAACAAAACGTCGTGTTCCGTGACGGCAAAAGGTCTATGGTCGGCACCTACCTTGTCGGGATTAAAACAATGGACAAAGGGGGCAGTGGAAAGTCGCACTTTGTGCAAGAGGTGCTGTTTGTCCCTGGAGTCGAAAGCCTCGAGGTGTTGAAACGGGTTACGCATAACAAGTTTGAATTTTGGGACATGGCCCTTGAGGTCCCCACACACAAGACAGCCCTGACTCCGTCTTTCCAACAAATCAAACCCTTCCAGTTGTTAGTGTGCACAGATGATAAAACCTTGTCATCTACCCAGCACACTGACGCGCTGACCTCTCGCATGGAAGATGTACACCCCATGTGCTGTGTGCTTAGTACTGTACCAGCTGAAACGAAGAAGAAACGTGATATGAGTGTGGATTGTTTCACAGAACAAGAGGTGAGATGTAACCTGAAGTGCTTCACGTACAAGAACGGTGGCGCTCGTACTGTGTACTTTAGACGGACCGGAAAGCTCGTAGATGGCAATCGGGTCAACTTGGTGCCTGTTGTTGCCCTGAGAAAGAGTCAGGCTGAGGCCCGTGAGCTGTACGTGTCTACCACATTAAGGTTTTTCAGGGCTGTCAAGCGATGCTGCGTCGTCAAGGGTACTGGAGAGTTAGTGAGCTGTTGGAATGCTACACTGCAGGAGTTTGACAGAGATACCTTCATCGCCGGACCCGAAATGTATCAGGAGATATACAACCCTGCATTGACAGCCTTCATCAAGCGTGTGAATCCAAACAGTTGGTGTAATTATTTACCCCAGCATGTGGAGAGCGCCATTGCAGACCCTACAATGGCCGAGATGGTGGAATGGGCCATTAGGTTCATGGACAACAAGATCCCCAATGCGTTTGCAGTGGCAGAGCTGTTATTTTGCCCGATTGAGAAGGTACGCTACTACCAAAGGGTTTGGGACAAGTACTTGTCTGACCCGACGACTCACACAACGTTAAGGAAGAAACGTCTCAGTATGGTGGAGGAAGAAATGAGAAAGGACTGGAAAACTTTGACTGACATCGTCTCCAAGTATGGCAAAAAGAAACGCCACTTCACACTGGATGAAGAGGACAACAGCATGTTCACCAACATGGTCAGAGAGTGTGAAGAGTTGTGCAAACAGCAGACCCTGGATAACGTGAACAAAGTCTACAGGATGTGGTTCGCTATTATCAGACACAACACTGCTTTTGGCAAGCCCAAGGATAAGGAGTCGGTACAGATGAATGCCAATGCTAAGGTGATCTTCCTAAAACTCCGCACTTATCACAACAAAGTGAAAAAAGGGCTGAGGCTGGGAGGAGGAGAATGTGATCCGATTAGTTCATCAAGACGGCGATCATCATCATCATCATCATCATCATCACACTCAGAAGTCGACACTGGTATGTCTGCTAGGTGTCTGACTATTGATGAGCAGTACATCGACAAAAAGGCTGTGACTAGTGTTGGTGACAAAGATGACAGACTGTCCTCTATCATTATACCGGAACCAGTTCCAGTGTCAACATGGATCAAGAACATGTCGACTCTGCTTCTAAGCGAACCTTGGCTCAACGACGATAATAATCTCAGGAGAGACACAGTCTGCACTCTCCTGAGATTGGATAGCACTCTGTTAGACAAAAAATACAGTGATATCCTTCGCGAGTGGGTTATTGCCAACCGAACCGTAGTCAAGATCATCATGATGCACGGCCTAGAGGACAGACTCAGCAAAGCCCTGGTGGATTGCTTAGAGACTATTTCCACCCTCAGCTGGAAACGTAAGGTATTGTCGTCCTTCCAAAGTACTCAGGATGAACCGAGAGGACACCAGCAGCAGCAGCAGCAGCAGCAGCAGCAGCAGTGGCCCCAGTCCCAGCAGATGACTAAGAAACTTGTGGTGAGACTGAAACGATGCATTGGTGCTGATAACCAAGCATGTCATCAACCCAACGCGTTGAAGCGAGATCACCCAGGGTTTGATACTTCAAAAAAATCATCATCAGCCTCTAAGTCATCCATGTCCAAGAGTGACAAGAAAGCTCGTAAAGCACAACAAGGAGAGTGTAGCACAGTGCAGAACAGGTTCAATCGCGAGGATGTGAACATTCGGCTGAGCGAGACTGAGGAGGTGAACTCTGAGGACGAACGTCCGTACGAACACGAGGCAGAGGAGGTGAACTCTGAGGACGAACGTCCGTACGAACACGAGGCCGAGGAGGTGAACTCTGAGGACGAACGTCCGTACGAACACGAGGCCGAGGAGGTGAACTCTGAGGACGAACGTCCGTACGAACACGAGGCCGAGGAGGTGAACTCTGAGGACGAACGTCCGTACGAACACGAGACCGAGGAGGTGAACTCTGAGGGGGAATGTCTGTACGAACACGAGTCTGAGGAGGTGGACTCTGAGGATGAATGTCTGGATAAAC